>NC_139901.1:33927208-34272208 GCF_905171665.1 Trachurus trachurus | reverse complement strand
TAATGTACAATGTAACATTAAGAAAAAAAACATAACCTAAATATTACTTTTTGAAGAGAAAATTAATGTTTAGGGGAAAAAAACACTACAGTTAACAGGTCTTGATGAAATAGACTGACTGCCTAACAACAATATTGTAGGTACGAAGAAAAAGAGGTGCACACTCCTCTTATGTGACACTTAGTTACTTCCCATAGGCTTCAGGGCACACCATTCCACCGAGTCAGCCAATTGTATGTTCATTGAAAAAATCAAGTGTTTACTGGACAAAACATCATGTGTCAGTGCGGTGTTTCTTGACCTTAAAAAGGCATTCGACACCGTTGACCATCAAGTACTTTTAAACAAGCTCACGTCTTTTAATTTTTCTCATAACACAATGCAATGGTTTGAATCATATCTGGCGAATAGAACACAATGTGTAGCTGTCAACGGGGTCAAATCGCCTTTCCGGTCATCTGTTGTTGGGGTCCCCCAGGGTTCGATCCTTGCGCCATTGTTGTTCTCGCTGTACATAAATGACCTCCCTGATACGTGTCCAGACATCAACATCCAGATGTATGCAGACGATGCAGTTATTTTCACCCACGGCTCAAACTCTGACATCACCTCCAATAAGCTCAATAGTGCCCTGGCCAGGGTCCAAGACTGGCTGAATAATAACTGCCTCCTGCTCAATACAACTAAAACTGTGTGTATGAATTTCACAAAACGCCCAGTGAACCAGAGCAGATCCAAAGTATACATTGGAGGAGTAGAACTTGAACTAGTGGAGCAGTTCAAGTACCTTGGTATCACGCTAGATGCAAATCTTACATTCAAAAAACACATCAAAAAAGTGGCGAATACATTACGATTCAGCCTGCAGAATTTTAAACAAATCAGGCCCTTCATCTCGTCTGTAGCAGCTAAATCTTATCTTCATTGTATGATTTTATCTCACATTGAATATTGTTTTGTAATATGGTCGTTCGCTGGTGTCACCACACTGAAACCGATTGAACAGTTGTATAAAAGAGCTGTTAAGGTATTCGCCAAAAAATCTCTTTCCTCTCATTACTGTCCAATTTTTGAGAGGCACAATTTTCTGAGCTTTGAAAACCTTAGGAGCTTTAAGAATAGCTGTCTCATCTATAAAACCCTCAACGGACTGGCCCCCCCCCCCGTTGAGGGAATATTTTAGACGGAGAGACAACACACTCAGCACCAGATCTGCCTCCAGAGGGGACTGCGAGGTGCCATTTAGACGAAGCCAAATAGGCCAAAACTCTTTAACTGTGAAGGGCGGTACTTGTTGGAACAGTCTACCAACCCCAATTAGAGACAGCCCCACGTTTAATGCATTCAAAAAACAGCTCAAAACATGGCTACTGTCCCACCAAACTTGCACCCACGTCTGAAATACTGACTAATTAGCACTTTCATACAGTACCACTGTAGCTCTTATTTCTTCTTATAGCATATCCATTTTTGTAAATTATTGTGTAGCTACCCCTTTTAAATTGAGGCAGATATCATTATCTGGCCTTTCATTTCTTATTGTTAAAATGGCTGCTAATTTTGCACACTACCTCTGTTACCACGGTGATTGTCACTATTGTTGTTTATGTGTATGTATGTATGTATGTATATATGTGTGTATTATGTACATGCAGATATATATATATATATATATATATATATATATATATATATATATATATATTTTTTTTTTTTTTTTTTTTATTCCTTTCTCTTTTCTTTTCTTTTCTTTCTCTGCAGGAGGCAATGCGCCGCCTAGCATTGTCCCCTGCACTGTTATTATTATTATTATTATTATTATTATTATTATTATTATTATTATTATTATTTTTTTTTTATTATTATCATTGTTTCTTGTTCATTATTTATTCATTTGTTGTCTTTCCCTGCAGGTGGTAATGCGTTACCTAGCATTATCACCTGCACTGTTATCTATCCATTTTTATTTCATTTCATTTTGTTCATTCATTATTATTCCTTTTTTATTTTTTTGTGTTATTTTTCTTCTCTCTCTCTCTCTGCAGGTGGCAATGCGTCGCCTAGCATTGTCACCTGCTGAGTAATCTGCAACACTGTAATTATAACTGCTGCTATACCCCCTACGGAGGTTATTGCCTGTCGTCTTAAATGTTTATCGTTTTTAAATGTCTGATTGTAATTCTATTTATTTAAGTGTCATGGGACTACGGATGGAAACTAGCTCCTAGCTAAATCCGACATATTTACTACAATTAATTGTTGTTTTTTTGTATGTTCATGAATATGTGAGGTCCCATTTCAAATAAACCTTTAAAAAAAAAAAAAATGAGGATTTACATCTGAATCAGAGTTAAGAGACAAGAAATCACCCACGCTCTGAGTAATATACTTTATGCTAAAAAATTCTTATTGAGCAATAGAGTTGTATTACAGTTTTTTTCAATTGCTAACAAGCAGTGGTCGAAACTGAAGTCACATTTTCAAAACTCCTAACACCGTCTGCAAAACACAAGTCCATGTGGACCAAACTGTGAAGCACTTTTCATTGCTTTCACACTAAATGCTGGTTGCTTCTGGTTGTTTTTTCTTTGGATTTTATAATAAAATTTTTTTGAAAAAAAAAACATTCAAACTCCAAAGATCACATTTATTTTAAGTAATGTTCTTTGTTGTTAGTGTTTTGTAGTTCAGTGTGCTCAGAGTGACAGTGTCTGTTTCCAAAGTGATACTATGTGCTAGTGTTGTGGTTGAATGAGCTTATTTTGAGACATGTATGAAGTGTTTTGTTGGTGAGGCACCGTTTTGGGGATGAGGTTAACTGTTTAGCTGAGATGCCTGATGGAAATGCTGCTGTGTTAAGAGTTTTGAACATGTGACTTCAGTTTCGACCACTGCTTGTTAGCAATCAAAAAAAAACTGTAAATCGACATCTCTTAACTTTGGCCGGTCGTAAGACGTTATCCAGGGAGAGTATAATTGGAGAATGATCAGAGAGTAACATGGGAAGTATGGATACACAGGACGTGCACTTTAATAAAATGGGAGAAATAAAGAAGTAATCGATACGAGAAAATGAGTGACGTCGTGAAGAAAAAAAAGTGTAATCCTTGGTAGTTGGATAAATATTAAATATAAATATAAATATTTTGGCCAAATATTAACTACTTTTAAATCTCTTAATAAAGATGTTATATAAGCAGATGAGGCTCTTTTTGAAGCCGATACAGAACTCGAGGAATCCATATCGGGATCAACTAGCAAGTTGAAGTTGCCCACCAGGATCAGAGTAGCATCAGGGAATGACAACAAAGTGGATTTGATGGAGTCAAAAAAATCAGAATCCAAGACATTAGGAGCATAAATTGAAGCCAGACAGATTTTAGAATTATTAAGGGTCACTGTTGCATAACAAAATCTTCCTTCGCTGAGAGGAAAGGATTTTAAAGATAGATTTAATTTTCTTGGAGTCAATATTAGCACTCCCTTCGTCTTATTTGCGGCAGAGGAGGAAACTAACACTTTGTACTGTTTATTCTGGCTGACATCAACAGACTTCAAGTGAGTTTCTTGCATTAAGGCGATATCCACATTTTTCTGCTTCAAATATTGCAGACACTTCAGTCTTTTTACCGGAGAGTTTAACCCTTGCACATTTAAAGTTAGAAGTTTAAGACCAGACATAATTCTCTTTAAGTGATGAAGTTTGCCAGCGCAACATAATTTCTGAAGGGCATGTACACAAATAAAACAAGACAATACATTAAACACCGAATGAAGCTCCTAAAATAAAATAAAATAACATTTAGGGTAATCCACTGAAGGAGGATACGACAAACAAAACAAAAGGTGAATGAGGCAAAATTAAGTGACAGTAAAAAGTAATCTAAAGTAGTAAATTAGAGAGATAAACAAAAATGGGCAAAATAGAGTAAGTGCACATAAATAGCTAATTCGGGCCACGGGCAATCGCACCGGGCACTGGTCCCAACAGCTATGAAAAACAGCTATGAAAAAAAGCTGTGAAAAAAGCTTTTTTCAAAAGCTGTGAAAAAAGCTATGAAAAAAATCCACACAATAACAATAGTGGATTTTTTCTTATTATTATTTTCCTTCCTCTTCCGGACGATTTTCGATTCTTATATATCAAAATGTGCGGTTTGATCGGGATCGGTATGCTATTACTTTTCTCAACAGTGTACGAATTTTTCGCGACGTAACTGCGCAAAATTTTGCATTGAAGTCAATGGGACGGGCGGGAAAAAAAGAGCGAAAAAGACCAATCATTGGAGTTTAACAAACGTCTACTGCTCAGGCATACTTTCACCTAGAGACACCATTTAAACTTTAAACAGTAGACACAAGTCTTGTGTGTTGTCGTATTACTCCACGTTTTGATAGGTCATATAGTTTTTGATCAATCCATGATCAATGACCATGATCATTTTTGGAGAAATTATGAGATTATAATGGGTGTGTATTGCACGGAATGTTCGTGTCAGAGTGCGTGACATCATCGGTTAGAGTGGGAGAGATGCCAGAAAAACTCCAGATTTTTCTCTTTCCACACTCGGCCCAGCCACAATTTACACTCTACACACATAATTTTTTCAGAATTTGTAGACAAACTTGCTCTGTCTCTCATAATCTGCTCAAAATATCAGAGAGACTTACAGAATTTAAACTCGGAGCCTCTAAGTGCGGCCACGTCTGTCTCTGCTCCTCATTGACTCCAATACAAATATTTTCTGAGAGAAGCAGAACGGCCTGATGTTTTAAAACTGCCAGCGTCGCCAAAATATTTACTGTAGAAACACCAAATCCTACCAAAATTTTCAGTAAGTCCTTAGAGCAACGTTGATCTGTGTTTTGTTCTGATAGGAGTTACCGTTTTGTCATGCTAAGCCTAAATGTGAGACCGGTGCAGAGGCAGAAAATGGCTCTTTTTCTCCACGTTTCTGTCTGTCTCAGCCTGCGGGGGCCCCTATCGCCGTGGTAACCTCTTTGATCCTCAGGCCAGAGCTCGTTAACTTCATAAACAATCCACCTGGCGCTCGTTTAAATGTTTATAAACACACACACAGCTAAATCAGACTGACACAGGATGCAGCTACTAACTAACTATGTGTCAAGTCAGTCACACACACACACACAGACTCTAGAGCCAGCTTCATGTGATTACAGTTACAGACACACACACACATCAAAACACACAGGTAGCATACAAATGCGCGTGGAAGCGCGCACTCCTCTCCCACACTCTAACACAGGTAACTTCATGTAAAACATGAATCTTTTTTTATTCTTACTTTTCTTTTCTTTTCTCAGAGCCCAACTGTCACCACATCCGTTCACCACAAACAACTGTTATAGAAACAGGGAGGGCTGCAGCCTCTGTGAAGTTTCTGCTGCTTCTGTTTGCACAGCAGAAACACACACAGACACACATAGACACACACACACACACACAGTTAACCTAATGTGGTTACAGCTCCTCCATATCAGTGCTTATAGAAAGATGATCATGTGTCTGTCTGATCAGCTCTGTCTTGACCTTAAGATCGTGGGTTTGATTCCCATGTTGACAGAGATGGCACAACCGGCAGTAGCCACGTGGCCCTCTCAAAATTTCCCGAGAGGAAATTTTCTAGTTATTAGCTGCTGCTGACACAGCAATGAGGAGCCATCTACAAAGTAATAGAAGACGAACAGTGTTTAATCTTGAATTTTATTTTATTTTATTTCATTTCATGTAATGCAATGTAATGAATGTAAATGAACACAGCAATTGAATGGGCTTTCCCCAAGGAGCAACATTAGGCTATAGAGTGCCGAAGCGGAAGCAGGAAGTAACGGCGCCTTGTAATTAAGTCATTCACTAGGAGAGACTTGGATGGGAGAGAACGAATATTGGGCAAACCACATTTAATAGTTCCATTAGGTTGGCTTGCTGGAGCCGTGGTTTTGATTTTAACTAAGACTATGTTTACACGTGCCCGGCTATTTTCATAAACGGACATTTCCCCCTCTCCGTTTATAAAAAACGCTGCGTGCACATCAGTCCGTCCCAGAAAACGTCTCGTTTACACTAATCCGTGTATACATATATGCCGTCAAGAGCATGCCAAACCTGTAGGTGGCAGTGTAGCGAGAAGCTCAAGCCCACGTTAGCCAATCAGAATCCCGCACATGATCCCGCATAGCAACCTCATAGCAACAGCAACAACAACAACGTCACTTGCCCTCCTTTAATATTTTTTCATGCGAGAAAGTAACTGTTTAGATGTCAAATATACGGCCAGTTTATCCAGATGACGGCTGTTTAGAAGTTTGCTCCGCTTGTGGCTTTAATTCAAATTGTTTTGGGAAATACTGTGCAAGACTATAGATGGTCCAGGAACGGTCAACTGGAAGAGCCTCACCCAAGAACGAATGCCTTAGCTATAGAGCAATAACTCTGTGGAATAATCTGCCTCACTGTTAAACAGGAATTTAAAAAGAAACTTAAATCTAATTTTAGAGTATTAATATTGACTTGGCTGTATATGAGTTTTGTTCTTGGAGAAAATAAATTTTTAGATTTATGGGAATTTTTTAATTTTTGTTTTAACTTTTTAACATCAGGTATATAATAATTAATTGTATTTGATAATGTATGACATATTGAAGATGATGTGATTCCTTGTGTATTTTTTATTGTTCCTTGTGGATCCCAGGAAGACTAGTGGGTTACTATGGTAGCAGCCAATGGGTTTGATGAACCCTGATTGTGATTATTGTTAAAGACTTCATTATTATTCATTCTCAAACTAAGAAATTATTCTAAAAAAAATTGAAGTGTTCTATGTGAGCTACAAAATGAATATTAAAGCAGAAGTGAGTGATCCGGTCGTTTTCGCTAATGCTGCGTTCCAGGCAGGCTTTTGAAATCGTAAATTACAGCTTCAAGTCACAACTTACGACTTTGTAGCGTTCCAGGCAACCCACTCGTGTTTTTCCGACCTGTTTTACCGGTGAAAGTCACTATAACGGCCACTCGTAACTTCCGACCGGTGAACTCGTACCAGATCGAACTGGTACCACTTCACGGTCGGAAAAATACGAGTTTCCTTGAACGCACCATAACAGTCCTCGTCCCTACGTCACCACATTCACGGCGTCCCTTGGCTGCACACACAGCCCTGCATGCCGTTCTCTCTCCTCATTGGATAAAAACTGTAGGATACGATAAATGTTTTCTCCTCGGCTCAGAGCAGAGCAGAGTGACTGAGAGACCCGTGTTTCAGTCCAAACACTCTATAGAAGTGATTGCTGTCGGAAGATATAACTATTTAAGACTTATATTAACACAAATATATCACTTACTTCTGCTTTAACATAATACGTTTGTAGATACAGTCTTCATGTGATGATTGTAATATCTAAAATGCACGAGAAACAGTGTGAAACCAGTGGTTTGAGCTCTTCTCTGCATGACATCCACTTTCTCTTTGTTTCCAACAGTTTGTAACATGGCCTCACAAGTTGCAGTGACCAGTGTAGATGAGGTGCGGGAAGACACTGAGATGGTGATGAAGTCCCATGAAGACTGGGGGGCATATCTAACTCCTGCTCCTCTCTCCATCGCTGTTATGGGAGAGCTGGTCTTCATCTCACTATCTCAGCATGACTTCTCCATCAACAAGAACCCCCCAGAAGGAGGCTTCCAGCACATGAAGCACCCAGAGTCCTTCAGTGCCAGTCTTATGCAGGTCTGCAACACTGGCTGGGGTGCATTCAATGAGGCTCACAAGAACATGGATCAGATCCGTCTTCACACAGCCACAGTTCCTGATTACATGAACAAAGCTGTAAAATATCTCTTCAGTGACAACGACAAAATTGTTGGAAAACTTGTGCCACTTCAACTGGATAATATTCAGACAATCTCAGAAACCTGCGTGCAACTAGCTACGAGTGTTGAGGACAAATTTATGGAGGTCATCAACTTAATAGCGGAGCTGTTGGAGGCTGCTACCGAAGCTAAAGGTGTGTACGGAGCTGAGAAGGAGAGGGTTCAGAAAGAACTGGAGGTATCTGAAGTAAAGAAGAAACAAGCTGAACAGATGAAAAAACAGCTCAACGAAATGATGAATATGAATTCAAAGGAAATGGAAAAGGCACAAGAAGAATACACGAAAGCCATGGATTCACTTCCCTCTGGGCAGGATATGATCAATATGGATGCTAGGGAAGGAATCGTATCATTTTTTACTTTTAGGTGGTTCAGGTCAGGAAAGTCTGCCAGCGAGAGAGCACGTGAGAACGCCCATCTGCGCATTGGAGAACGCAGAGAACAACTCAATAAGGCACGACAGGCTCGTGAGAAGAACATGGAAGAAATGAAGCAGAGTGAGAAGGAGCTGACTGATATTCTGGTTGACATGAGCAAGTGCAACCTCGAAAAGATCAACTTTGAAACCACCCTTGAAATGCTGGGAAAAGGTCTTCGTGCCATGACTCAAGTCAAAACACAGTGGACGAACATGGTGCAGTTCTTCCAGATGATCTCCCACATTGTCTCAATTAGCTTCAAAGGAAAAGTAATAAAGGACTTTGTTGATACAGCTGGTGTTGCACAGGAACTTGACCTTGATGAAAAGCTCCTCTTAAAAGACGACCTGTACGAACAGGCCTACAAAGCCTCCAACCTTGCCGGTCTGGTCAACATGCTCTCAGGGACCTACATTGAAGTGTCCAACAAGTTCCTGATGGACCGTGTGAACAACCTGGGTGAGCTCATGGCCATAGATAAAGATGACAAAGAACAGTTGGAAGAAAAGCGTAAGAAGATGCACGAGTCATGTAAGGAAGCTCAGGAGGGAATTCTGGAGCTGGTCGAGAAGAACAAGAAAGAATTTGGTGAGAAGACCGAGGCCAGGATGCTGAAGATAGAGGGAGGACTGAAGGCCGTTCTGCCAGCTCGACCATAGGAGACTGACAGGATCAGAGAAATCACTGAGTAAGAGTTTGATGGATAAGAAGATAGATTACTGCCGGTCTAATGCAAGCCATCAGATCTTCAAATCAGATGAAGACAAGTCAATGCATGTGTTTCTAGATAATCATGATACAGAGAGAAGCCTCTCATGCTTTTAGCTAATGTAGTAATCACTTGTTAGTTTCCAATAGTCAGATGTAACTGGTGTTTGATCAAGTTTAAATAATATGATAACATGATACTTTGTATTAGTACATGGGAAGAAGAAAGAAGAAAAAACAAAGTACCATAGTAATAGTACGCATGTGATACATATTAATGGATGGGCACATTAGCATAGCTTTTAAACAGCATTTTATCTCTTACGTGAGTTATTGATTTGAGAAAATTAAGAAAACATAATCAATGTGTTATATGATGTCGTTGTCAATGATTGTTCAGTGTCTATTGATTTAAGATCAGAGATTTAACATGATCAGGTTTTTATCAAACTGAAAATAAAGTGAACTAAGATGACTCATCTATAATTGTCTGGCTTTCCTTCCATTTCCTGCATCACCTTCTACTCAACTTCACAATGAAGTAATGATCCAATAGGAGTCAAATATTTTATAAACAGCTGATGGTATCATATTGATTATCATTTTATCATGCCATTATTTATAATGAACCAAACGTCTACTGTATTTAACAAATGTTTCCTCCCCATCGTCTCTATTCTGAGCAGACATCCTGCTGTTGTGAAACTGAAAAGAGTTTGAAGATTTTAAATAAGCTACACACACACACACGGAAAGTCTTTAAGAAAGAAACCTTCTTGTAGTAGATAATCAAACCATCAGAGGTTTATTAGAATCTGCATTTGTTTACAAAACAACCAAAGTGGAGTTCACAGAGTAGCCTACTGACACACTGAAACACACTGAAACACACACACACACACACACACAATGGTGTTGGTGATCAACGTCGGTGTAATAACTGTACGCAGCTTATTGTGACAAACATACCAGACACTCTCACACACACACACACACACACACACACACACACACCAGTGAGTGTCAGGGCTGCATGCGGACGGCTCCGTCCAGTCTGATGACCTCTCCGTTCATCATGGGGTTCTCAGCCAGTGATGTCACCAGGTGGGCAAACTCCGCGGGGTCTCCCAGGCGCGAGGGGAAGGGCACCTGTCGGCCAAGAAAGGAGCGCACCTTCTCTGGACGGCCGACCAGCAGCGGAGTGGAGAACACACCTGGAGGAGGAAGACAATATTTATCTAGATGACAACAACACCTCACAAACTTAAAGGGATATTCCTCTCTAAGTTTAGCCGATCTCAAACCTTTTTACACAAGGACCCGAAATTGACACAATTTAGACCACGGACCCCCATTGGATAAAGATTTGAAGCAAACACCAGAAATACACAAACATTTGTTCTGAGACTGAAGAAGTCATACATGCATTGTCAACTTCTTCTTTGAACATGTCCACTCATAGTTTTCCTGGAATAAACAACATCATATATTTGCTCTTTGATTTATTTTCTGATTTTATAAATCATCGTTTCATAGTATTTTTGAATTCCTCACACTCTTCATGTGTTTTTACTTGTTCTTTAGATTCAGATTCAGAAAACCTCATGAGTCCCAAAAGGGCAATTCATTTCTACAGTCAGACCATCCATAACAATAGAAGATGTAATAAAGACAACCAAGATAAATACAGCGACTGTCATCCACAAAGGGTTAAATGTCACCTCAATTTGAATTCATACTGTACTTATACTGCACTATCTTCAATCTTAAATTTACTCCATCTTGACTTGAATAATCATTTGTATTTCTAATTATTAAAGATGATGTTTGTACGTTTTTTTATTAACCTAACTGTGTTAACCTAATAAATCCCACCGCACGGGGTGTGCTTGACCGGCGAAACAGTGTCACACTCCGACACAATCTGTCTTTTCACGTGTTTATTTCTTCATTAGCAACTCCACACATGCTTTTCTTTTGGCACTTAAACAGTGATCATGCCGTCAGTAGCAACAGTATCAGCAGTAGCAGGTAATCAACTGGAAAACACAAATATATAAACATTACTACCTTAATGGCCATATTTATGATATTTAACACAAGTTACATTACTTTATACACATCAACTCACCAGCTCAGCTTAACCGGTCAAACCGAGTCACAGTAATGATAACCACCGAAGAAGAAATACTAGGTGTAATGCCGCCGCTAGAGGGCGCTATGAACTCCCAATAATGTAAAATAGCAGGAGACAAAATAACATGTCTGAAAATAGGAGAACTCCACACACCTCCCACTTGGGCTACTGGTCTTTGACAAAGTAGGCCACAATAACTATTATTAATACAACAATGTAATTACACAGAATATGTGAAACTTTTCAAGTGACAAATAAAGAAACAACATAACTGTCCAATGACACAGATTTGGTCTGAGTCTTGATTCAAGTGTCCATAGTCTCAAGTACTTAGGTATGTTAAGCCTCCTCTTGCTCCTCTACTGGTAGCAACACCACCAGTCTTCTGACGTCTCTGTGTAGTATCGTGGAAGGACACAGCTCCTTGTCCTTCCTGCCTTGGGACAGGCTGATGGGGAGACTATGACAAATCCTCACTTTGACATCTCGGACCACACCTTTATCATCTGGGCGTGCCTCCTCGACATGACCCAGCCTGAATCGACCCCGGAGGGCGTTTTGGTCCACAACCCATACCAGGTCTCCAATGGTGACATTCCGGGCTGGGGCATGCCACTTTTGGCAGACGAACAGGTGAGGCCCTGCCAACTGGCTCCAACGTCTCCAAAACTTGTCCACCTCCACCTGGACTGCTCGCAGACGACTGAACGGGTAGGTAGGGAACTCAAAACCCTGAGTGTCACCTAGGGATGGGAAATCGGCCCTATATTCAGATCATTCGATCGTGGACACTGTCGGGGGGGGGGGGGGGGGGGTTGCAATTACGTCAGCTTTAAAAAAAAAATTAAAAAAAACTTGCTATATAGTTCCATTCATTCATCTCCGCATAGCGCTCACTCTCCGTTATTGTCGTCCACACACACAGACAAGCGCGCATGCATGACGCGCGGGTCGGGTTTTCTTTCCAACCAGTGGGTCCCGCATCTAGTATTTTGACCCGCCCCGCACCACCGCATCTATTTTCACAGCCCACTAGCCAATCAGAGGACCCGCACACCCACGGAAACAAAATATTGAGTGGTAAATTCGTTTTGTTAAATAAGAACCAAAAACGAGAAAACGAAATGAAATTTTGATTTCCGTTTTTTTTCCAAAACGAAAAAACGGCTTGTTTCTGGTTTCTCCTTATGTCAATTATTCCCAGAAAACAGACTGATAAAACGTACCTTGGTCGATTAGTTTATTGGATTTTCATTTTGAAATACACAAAATAAAATTGAAACACAAAGCATTCTTTTTTTGAGTATCAAAGAACAATTAACTAAAATTTAATTTCCCCCCTATTGGCGGGGGGCCCGTGTATCTTTTGGTCATTGGATTTTCTTTTGATGAATGGGAATTAAAAATCTAAAATCACTGGTTTATTCTATTTTCGTTTTGAAATACAAAAAATAAAATTGAAACACAAAGTGTTCTTGTTTTTGAGTGTCAAATAACAATTAACAAAATTTTAAAAACAGTTTGATTTTCATGTTCTATGTCACATAACAAAAAATAAAATCAGCAGTCAACAAAAACAAATAAACAGACCAAAAACACTTATTTTGACACCAGATGCTGTCATTTTCAAGGCAAGAGTGCCAATGAGCACTACGGTACCTGTGTGTCTGTGGTTCTATAGGCCAAAATCTACTCGGATAGGATTTCAGACAGTAAAACAAGGCCTGACATACAGAAATCTGTATGCATATCAGATGAAAGGGGGGGCAGAAAGGAGATTTTAAGATGAAAATGGCAGAAGCTTGAGTCCCCAACGTACGTCTCAAAAGTTATAACCAAAGTATGGACCTGCTATATCTCCCTTTTCCCTTCTTCTACTCTGTATGTTGTGAGTGTGAGTGTGTGTGTGAAGAAGAAATAAAATTTAATTTCTTCATCACACACACACACAACATACAGAGTTAATTGTTCTTTGATGCTCAAAAAAAGAACGCTTTGTGTTTCAACTTTATTTTGTGTATTTCAAAATGAAAATCCAATAAACCAATCATTTTTTGTTTTTTAATTCTCATTCATCAAAAGAAAATCCAATGACCAAAAGATACACTGCCCTGGTCCCTTTTCATGTTTCATCCAATTTTCTGAAGCAAGTTCAGTGAGCTGGAAATGACCGTCTCTGCCTTTA
This sequence comes from Trachurus trachurus, assembly GCF_905171665.1. NCBI lineage: Eukaryota > Metazoa > Chordata > Actinopteri > Carangiformes > Carangidae > Trachurus > Trachurus trachurus. The sequence continues at coordinate 34,258,868 of NC_139901.1, read as the reverse complement.
CTGCGAGAGCCCGCAAAGTACGTATAATGTATAGTTTGAAGGTTGTTATGGAGAAATAAACCCTGACAGGTTGTACAACCTGTTGGGGTTTATTTCTCCATGACAACCCACCAACTATACATTATCCCGCTTATTAGAATATAATATAATATAATATAATATAATAGAATAAACCTTATTATCATTACAAACTGACATGAGAGCGAGCTGAAGAGATGTGACACGAATCACATTCAGTCCTGTCAGGTCAAAACTAAAGCACAGCGTCTGTTACAAATGAAGTTCAGCAGAAAATCAACTGACTATGACTCATTACAAACTGACATGAGAGCGAGCTGAAGAACTGGTATTGAATTCACAGGAACACCAGGCACAGGGAACAAGCTACAACATGCATGGACTACAGCAGATGAACTGACAAAAGAGATTGGGAAACACAAGGGAACAAGACACAGGTGGTGCAATGAACACAGGTGAAACACATTGGGTAATCACAAGAAGGTACACACAGGAAGACAGGCAAGGAATTTGTATTGGTATAGCCCGTTTTTACCCTCACATCCACTGAGGAAAAACTCCATGGAAAACCCTTTTAACAGGGAAAACCAGGAGAAACCTCTGGGTGAGCAACAGATGAGGGATCCCTCACCCAGGACGGACAGACGGGACAGAGAACCCACTACACCAGACGAAAAATTTTTAAAATGGGATTTACATCTGAAACATGCCCACATTGCACCCAAAACTGTCCTGACACCTACATTCACACCACCTGACACTGCACCCCAATCAAACACTTTTGGAAAGAAGTTACTGGATCCCTGTCTGACTTTATGGACTGCCACATCCACCTATCCCCATCACTCTGCCTTTTAGGAGATGTAACAACACTCATAATAGATGAAACCAACCGCAGACTTCTCCTCACAACTCTAACTATAGCCAAGAAAACTATCTCACAAACTGGAAATCAAGAAACTTTTAAAATTTACTCATAGACCACATCTCATTGGTACGGAAGCCCTAAAGGGTCATACATACATACTTTTTATTCCATCCGTTTTTCCGTGATAACGACATATTTTTCCTCCGTTTTCTCGTGATAACGAGATAATTTAAATTTCTGAGAGAGCTGACGCAACACACAAAAGAAGCCGTGGGGGGTTCTGTATCATTAGAATGAAATTTGTGTTTCTCTTCTATAATCATCTCGGAAGCAACGTCTTTCCACATACGGGCTGTGTAGAGTAGTGTTTAAATACAAGGCATACGAGGCACCCCCTTATATTTGTTTATTTGTTTATATGTTGTTTATATTAATTTGTTTACATTTACATCATATCTACATTTACAGTTACAGTAATTGGGTCGGTCAGCAGATAAACTATGTTTATGTTTTAAGGTTGTTGATTAGTAGCTATGTGTAAGCTTGCTGGTGATGAATCAGGACACTATCGTGTCATTACCACTTTTCGACAGCAGAGGGAGTTTGTATGTTGCTGACACGCTGAGATAGCGGAAGTGAAGACATTGTGATTCTGTTGTTGTTGTTGACATGCTCGGAATAAAACAGGCACGCTAGGCCAACCTGAAGCTACAGCCTCCGTGAAGTGTGTTATAAAAATTGGTGTCAGAAGTGGGATCAGCAGTGCTTCTGAGAGAGTGAAACCACGGCGAAATGGAGCTGGAAAGACTGCAGGACGAGTTGAGTGAGTCCCTGGTGCAGCTACAGTGTGAGCAGCTACAAGAACTGTGTTTTCAAGCTAAAATCGCTACGGAAAAAGAGTCAAAGAAGCACATGCTGATAAGATTAATTAGCCAAACGGCTGATACAGCCATAGATGATGAAGAAGAGGAGGTGGCATCTGCATTTCTGGTCCGGTTGATTGCAACTGCTAAAGAAATTATAGCTGCTGTGCAGCGATGGGTCGGGTCCGGGCTACTTTTGGGCAAATGTAGGCAATTCTGAGCAACAAACAGGAGAATAGGAAGACAAGACAGTTGACCTTATAATGTTAATATTAATATATAATGTATAATTTGCATCAGTTGAGGATTGAACCTACAACCTCGGGAACCAAAGACCGTTGTCTATCGCACTGAGCTAATTGACAAGTGGCATTCAACAGTGGCTTCACAAATTGAGTAAACCATTCACTGTCGTGTAGGCAGATTTGAAACCACAGTAAAAAGAAAAATCAGTTTTTGAGTTAAAATAATGATATGTATTTGTCAAACATCTACTATGAGTCTAAGATGTTAGGAGCCTTCGCACATGGTCCAGTGCAAGCTATTTGGATTTTTAAATTTAGAGGCTTGCTGTGATGCCACCATTAGGACAATTGTCTTGTGTTTCATGTTGAGGACATCTGACATTTTGATCTGTCACACTCATTACACTTGTAATAAGAAATGCTTGTGCAAAGAGAGAGGCCACTTTGGCATTTCTTATTACAAGTGTAACAAGGACCTGTAAGTACACCAAAATACACTATGTATTTACAATGTAAGTACATGTTATTACATACGGTTACATAGGTAATTACACTGTAATTAATTAGGTAGATACACAGGAACAAGGACCCCTTAAAATAAAGTGTTACCTCATCATCACCCTTGCTGGGTCTCAAACTCACAATCTCTGACACCAAGAACCAGCTCTTTACTCGCTGAGCTAATTGGCTGGTAGTGAGACCTGCTGTGTAGCTTCATTTATCCACTCAGGTGAGTCAGTGCCCGGGCAGCTGTTGTGATGAAATGGTCAAAATTTCAGAAATTCAGTCATCTAAACAAAAATCTGATAATACATAAATTGCATCTTGACAGTATGGAAATGTTGGTGATTTGTTTTTAATGATAAGTGTTTTGCTTCATAAGAGAAAATATGATGTTTATAAATTCCACTCTCACATTGACTGCAGTTGTTCCCATGAGAGCAGAATTCAAAATGTTCTCAAAAATTCCGTTTTTGAGATAAAATTCTGATATTTGCCAAACTTCATCAACCATGACTCCAGAATATTGTCATTTTTTTCAGGAAGATTGAAAATGTATTTATCAAGAATTTGATGGTATGTGTTTACAGTCAAACGTTTTCATGCACTGTAGGCTCAATTTTTGCTAAATCAAAAATCCGAGAAACAAGTTTTGTGGAGGACAGTCTGGAGATGCTCTGAAGCAAGTTGGTGTCAATTGAGCAAAAATTGTGGGAGGAGATACATTTTAAAAGTTTTACAGTTATTGAAAAAAACAGAGTGATGGACTTCATAATTTGTAATTTAAGTGGACAAAAGTTTCAGCAGTATTGAGGCTACATTGTGGTGAAGTTTCAACACAGTGAGGCAGAAATTATTGAAGCAGTGGTAAGGGCCATAAGCCCAGGGCTGAACTTGCGGGATATGTTGGAAATCAAGTCTGACCTCACTCTTGCCCAACTGCGCACCAGAGAACCCGGTGCCGATGAACAGTATGGCCGTGACTTAGTGCAAAAGAAGTTCCTTCGAGCTGTGGGGACGGGACTCATAAGTGACAATGTAAAATACCAGCTCAAAACCTACCTGGATGATGTAACCGTCAATGTAACCGTCACATGATGTGTTGATCGCAAAGACAAATGAGGCAGCCAGTCTTGAGTGGGAAAGACAACAGAAATTCAAAAAGAACAGCAAATAACTAAAAGTGAGAGAAATCAAAGCTGACGCACAGGCAACTCCAGAGGCCACAGTGGGAGCAGTTGGTGGTCAAGAACGGGCATCCTCCACATTCACAAAAGGTAAAACAGTCAAAACACAACCACCCATGACTCATGCAGATTCTGAACTCCTTGATATCATCAAACAGTTAAAAGGAGAGGTGAAAGAAATTAAAAAGGTCATGTTTGAGTCTCTTAGATCTTCTGTGCAGCAGCAAGCAAGCGGGAGACGTGCCTGCAGAACCTGCCAAGACAACAACAAAGGAGAACAATGCAACCATTGCTTCAAATGCGGACAAAGTGGTCATCTGTCTCGGGGATGTCGGACCGGAAGGAGAAACCCTGAAAAACCAGGACACGTAAATATGTCAGTTAACACTGTGACAGCCATCCCAACACCACCTGCCGAAAAAGACAATCAGAATGAACAGTATAGAGACATGTACAAGTTAGTCACTGACAGAATTCAACACCTAGAAGCAAAAAGGGCAGCTGAAGCACACAACACTGCTTTACAAAAAAATGAAGCAGTTAGTGTCAATCTCATTTCCCCAAAACAAAGAGCACAGCTACTCAGCTTAGTTGGGAGAAAGTACATCATCACTTGCCTGATAGATGAGGTTGAAACCAAGGCTTTGTGGGATACTGGGTCACAGGTTTGTCTCATGAATGAGAAATGGAGACAACAGCAAATTCCACATGCTACAGTCAGGGATCTAGCTGAGATTGTGGACCCAGATCTCTTAAATGCGCGAGCAGTGAATCAGAGACCAATTCCTTTTTCTGGGTGGGTCGAAATCACATTCAAGTTACCATCAGAGAACGCCAAACAGCTGGAACTCCTAGTGCCAGTCTTGGTATCAGATGAAGATGGGGTGGCAGAGCAGCCAATCATTGGGTATAACGTGATTGAGTATGTGTTAGCAAGGGGCATAGAACCACCATGTGTTGTCACAGATGCAGTCAGTGCAGCATTCTCCTTTGACTGTAAAAAAAACAGAGGTATTTCTGAAAGTAATGAGAAGTGGGGACGATGGGCTTGGTGAAGGCACTGTAAAAGTGGGTAGGGAGATTACATCTATTCCAGCAGACCAGACAAGAACAGTGAAGTGTAGTGTTAGAGCAGGCACACTCCCAGAGCAGCAAGATGTTTCATTTGAACCCTGTCCGCCTGCTCTGTTGCCGGAGGGGATAAAAATGGAAGAAGGGGTAGTGCGTCTGCAAAGAGGGAGCTGGTCACGTGTCAATATTCCAGTCACAAACAGCACTACACATAACATCCTGTTACCCCCAAGAACCATACTGGGACAAACACAGTGGGTCAAAACCATCTACCCTGCAGATACAAAGCCAGTTGAAGTTCATCAGACAGAGGCAGAGACTCCAAAGGCAGGACAGACATCAGCACCTAAAATAGGAAATGGGGAAAAGACACAAAGATGTGAAACAAAGGATGAGCTTGAACACAAGTGGGACCCACCTGTTCCCCTCAATCACCTTCCCCTGCCACAACAGCAGCAGGTCAAACAGCTTCTGAGAGAGGAATGCGGAGCTTTCGCTCGTGATGAATATGATGTCGGCACCATCCCCTCGCTGCAGCTCAAGATTCGCCTCAGTGACCCCACACCTGTAAGACGCACATACATTTCAGTCCCTAAGCCCCTTCACAAAGAAGTTAAAGAGTACTTGGAGGACTTGTTAAACAGAGGCTGGATAACAAAGTCCAAGTCTCCATACTCCAGTCCCATGTGTGCGGAAAAAGGATGGAAGTCTCCGTCTGTGCATCGATTATAGAGAGTTAAACAAAAAGTCCATCCCCGACCGCCATCCAATACCCCACATACAAGATATGCTCAACAGCTTGAGAGGAAGTTCTTGGTTTTCAGTCCTGGACCAAGGAAAAGCCTATCACCAGGGCTTCCTTGAAGAGTCAAGCCGTCCTCTCACTGCATTTATCACACCCTGGGGTCTGTATGAGTGGGTGAGAATCCCTTTCGGGTTATCATCTGCCCCAGCAGAGTTTCAGAGATCAATGGAGGAATGCTTAATGGGTCTCAGGGATGAAATATGCTTGCCCTACCTGGATGACAATTTAGTCCATTCTCAAACATTTGAAGATCACCTGAATGATTTGAGGAGTGTGCTGTGCAGCTATCAGTGCCACGGAGTCAAACTGACCCCCAGAAAATGTGAAATATTTAAAAATCAAGTGAGATTCCTGGGGAGAATGGTCACCCAAGATGGTCACACTATGGATCCGGCAGACATTGCTCTCCAGTGCAGGCCCTGAAGCAGCGGACACCGACCACAATAGGGGAGTTAAGGAAGCTTCTGGGATTTATTTCATATTATCGCAGTTACATCCCAAACTTCTCATGCATTGCAAAGCCTCTCTATGATCTTCTCTCCCCAGATAAACCAGCAAAGGAGAAGAACAGACAAACCAGACGAGACAGAAAGAGACAACCAGGTGGAGGCCAGTTGCCGTCCTCTCATCCTATCACATGGTCAGCAGAACATCAAGAGGTACTCTGCCAGCTCATAGACTTTCTCTCTCAGCCACCATTGTTAGGGTATCCTGACTTTGAACAGCCATTCACCTTACATTGTGATGCCTCACAAGAGAGGCTGGGGGCGGTGCTTTATCAGCGACAGCAGGGAAAATTAGTAGTGGTTGCGTATGGGTCCAGAACTTTGACAGCCCCAGAGAAAAATTACCATCTTCACTCTGGAAAGCTGGAATTCCTAGCTATGAAGTGGGCAATATGTGAGAGGTTCAGGGATTATCTCTTTTATTCACCACCATTCACAGTTTATACAGATAACAATCCCCTCACGTATGTGCTCACTACAGCCAAGCTAAACGCAACCACCCATAGATGGGTAGCTGAGCTCGCTGATTTCCAGTTCTCCATCAAGTACCGCCCTGGCAGAGTTAATGGGGATGCTGATGGTCTCTCACGCATGCCTATGGATATGGAGCAGTACATGTCGACAAGCACACAAGCTGTACAGCCTGATGTGATGAACAGTGTTACTCAGGCTGTGATGGTTTCACAAGAGAGTGACCCGTGGCTCTGCCCAGTGACCATTGCTACAGCTTTAGAAGAGGAAAGCAATGAGGTGACATCCGTGGGGAAGATCCCTAAAACAGTGCTGAGAGAGGCTCAAAAAGAGGATCCTGTGATTGGAGTGGTGTTCAAATATGTGACATCAAAGCAGTGGCCAAAGTGTGGAAAATGCCCCCAAAATCACAAAATAGCAGCTTTGGTAAGGGAGAGACATAAACTGCACCTTGGTGATGATGGACTGTTGTACAGAGAGACAGCCAGCCGTTCACAACTGCTCCTTCCTCAAAAGTACCATCAGCTGGTTTACAAAGAACTCCATGAAGAGATGGGCCATCTAGGAGTAGAGAGAGTAGTAAACCTCATCAGAGACCGCTTTCACTGGCCTCACATGCAAAAGGATGTTGAGCATTACATCACACGAGTCTGCAGCTGTCTGAAAAACAAGCGTCCAAACCGACCAACCAGAGCTCCACTCACAAATATCATCACAACATATCCTTTTGAGTTGGTTTCTATTGATTTCTTGCACCTAGAAAAATCAAAGGGAGGATATGAATATATCTTGGTTGTGATGGATCATTTTACACGGTTTGCCCAGGCTTATCCCTGCCGCAATAAAGCAGCTAAAACAGCTGCAGAGAAGATATATGGAGATTTTGTGCTACGGTTTGGGTTTCCCACAAGACTCCATCATGACCAGGGCAAAGAATTTGAAAATAAGCTGTTTGCCAAGCTAGAGGAGTTCAGTGGAGTGAGGGGGTCCAGGACTACGCCATACCACCCGCAGGGGAACGGCCAGGTGGAAAGGTTCAACAGGACACTTTTGGCCATGCTCAGGAACCTGCCAGAGGCTGCTAAGGCAGATTGGAAGTCATCACTGGCAAAAGTGATCCATGCCTTTAACTGCACGCGCAACAAGGCCACTGGCTATGCACCCTATTTCCTTCGTTTGGTCGCAACCCCAGACTCCCTATTGACCTCATGTTTGACCTCACAGCAAAAGACCAGAGCTCATCCCACAGAGACTATGCTGAGAAGTGGAGGACAAGAATGACTGAAGCCTACAAGCTGGCATCCAAATCAGTCTGTAAAGAGGGAATGAGAGGAAAAACACTTTATGACAGGAAGGTGCATGGTGCTGAGTTGTCACCAGGATGCAGAGTGCTGGTCCGGAACCTGAATGAGAAAGGTGGCCCAGGGAAATTGAGATCATTCTGGGAGGACAGAGTATATGTTGTCACACAGAGGAAGCACCCAGATGTACGAACTCAAACCAGAAAATGGAAAGGGACGTGTGAGAGTCATGCACAGGAATCTGATGTTACCATGTGACTTCCTCCCTGTTGAAAAAGTGGACTCACCTCCTACACCTGCAAAAAAGAGACAGATAAAAAACAGAGACGTGAGGAAAAAGAATACAGCTCAGGAGATGAGGATGAGGACAGCTGGCAATCTATCATCGGACTGAAACAGGGATCTGACAGACAAGTGGAAAGTACTCTGAGGGCAGAGGCGCACAAGTTCCATCCCAACAGTGAAGACGTGGTGGATGATCATCACGAAGAGGACAGCATGGGACAACAGATGGAACCAGAGGAGGAAGTAATCAGGTTGCCTCACACTCAGAGGGAAGAACAGTCTCCTGAATCAGCATCCAGTGATGAAGAAGAAGATCCTGATCATCATCCTGTTCCGCAGAGAAAGTATCCTTTCAGAGTGAAAAAAACAAAAATGGTGTTTACTTACCATAGGTTAGGACAGCCTACCACGTCACATGATTGAGTAAAGAAGAGATTTATAAGAAGAGTTTGAATATGTTGTAATATGTTATTTAAGAGTTATATGAAGAGTGTTATACAGGTTATCTAAATAGATATAAGCACTTATTAATTTAAATGTCAGACAGTGAGGTGACTTAGAAACTGTGTCACATGTTGATTTAGACAGGAGGTTATTGCTATGTAAAGTACCTTACTCTCAGGAAAGATGCAGATACCCGCGCTCGTGGCGGAGGTGACAGTGGACGTTATCGTGCACAATAACATCTGCTGAAAACATGTGACATTAACAGGAGATGGATGTCATGTGATGGGCTGTTTGCAGTTGTGCATCTTCATGGACATTGATGAACTCTTGACTCCTTCATAGACATGAACTTCCTTTATGCAATGCATTCACACCACATGTGCACTGTTAAATCATTTCAATCAGACAACTCTGGAATGAGAAGAAATCATTTATTGAGCATAAGCATAGCAAGCTGAAGCACAGCATGGATAGCATATTCTTGCAGCAGGTTTGGCGTCAGGCTCTGACTCATATTCGTTCCCTGAATGATCTGCCTTGCCAGACATTTACAGGGAATGAAGCTGACCCCCCACAAGGGATCAAGAGACAGAGCCCACAGGTGGATGCTGGGGAGGAGGTGGGTTTGCAAAACCTCATGGGCAGCAAGGCAGCAGAAGCAGCAGCAGCGAAAGCAGAGCAGCAGCGAAAGCAGAGCAGCAGTGGCGTAGCAGCAGAAGCATAGCCAGGGGCGAGCAGGTGAGCTGGGAGATTTAAATAACCCGCCCTATCTGGGCGAGGAGAGCATGTGACCGATCAGCTGATCAGGATGGGCGCGGCTTGAGTCGTCTGCCTGAACTAGCTTCGCAGGCTTCGCATCATAATGTGAACTGAACATCTCATAATGTCGGGACGCCATTTCATTTTGGAGGGGAGAGTGTAGAGTAGTGTTTAAATACAAGGCATACGAGGCACCTCCTTATATTTGTTTATTTGTTTATATGTTGTTTATATTAATTTGTTTACATTTACATCATATCTACATTTACAGTTAAAGTAATTGGGTCGGTCAGCAGATAAACTATGTTTATGTTTTAAGGTTGTTGATTAGTAGCTATGTGTAAGCTTGCTGGTGATGAATCAGACACTATCGTGTCATTACCACTTTTCGACAGCAGAGGGAGTTTGTATGTTGCTGACACGCTGAGATAGCGGAAGTGAAGACATTGTGATTCTGTTGTTGTTGTTGACATGCTCGGAATAAAACAGGCACGATAGGCCAACCTGAAGCTACAGCCTCCGTGAAGTGTGTTACAGCTGCCTTCACCTTTCAAATGGGCAGATGATTGTGAAATACCCGTCAATATTCGGGGGTCCCCCATCTCCCGATTATTGAGCAAGGCAGTCCAATAACTCCTTGTGACCACAGCAACCACAAAATTGAAATACTGTAACTAACTACATCAGTCATTCCCAAACTGTGGGCCAAGTGGGCCGCCAAATCATTTTCAAAATAGTATGATTTTTGTGGAAATACTTTTTAAAAGATATTATATGTAATAGTAGGCCTGGGCGATAAAACAATCTCCAATCTGGACCGCGATTACGATTATGGGCTATGGACATGTTTCCTTGATCACACAGCAGAAATAAATGCGACAGTAGCCTGTCAGTCTGCCGTCGGGCGCTGTGAACGCACTCGAGCGAGTACAGCGAGGCAAATATTTTACTCGCGCCCGGTGTGAACGCTGTCGTTTGAGCTGCAGCAGCTAAAGCTAAAGTGAAGAAGGAAACAGTGGAAAAGAGTGGAAGTGGAGCAACTAGAAGTGGCAGCTAAAGTGACTGTGAATGTGTGAAGCGGTTCAGTCCGACAAGGTCCGTTCGCCTGTGTCGGCTGTCAAAGTAGGCCTACTTTCATTAGTGTCGGAGGCGGAGGGTTGAGTATCCAGTGGAGCAGCAGGTGAGTGAGGAGACAGAGGAGGCTCCAGCAGCTTCATGTCTGCTGCTGTGAGGAGTAGAGTGCAGTGCCTTTACTGCGAGAGCCCACAAAGTAGAGATAATGTATAGTTTGGAGGTTGTTATGGAGAAAAAAACCCCGACAGGTTGTACAACCTGAAAGGGTTTATTTCTCCATAACAACTATACATTATCCTGCTTATTAGAATAGAATAGAATAGAATAGAATAAACCTTATTGTCATTACAAACTGACATGAGAGCGAGCTGAAGAGACGTGACGCGAATCACATTCAGTCCTGTCAGGTCAAAACTAAAGCACAGCGTCTGTTACAAATGAAGTTTAGCAGAAAATCAACTGACTATGACTCATTACAAACTGACATGAGAGCGAGCTGAAGAACTGGTATTGAATTTACAGGAACACCAGGCACAGGGAACAAGCTACAACACAGGACAAAACACACGCATGGACTACAGCAGATGAACTGACAAAAGAGATTGGGAAACTGTTGGGTAAAAAAAGGAAAAGTACTGAGCTCTGATACAGCAGAGAGAGACAGAGAAGGGAGGGGTGAGCATGAGGAAACCAAGAGAGTGCTGAGGAAGTGTAACAGTTGTAAATGTTCCTTTAAGAACGTAAGCGTGGCGGCGCCGGGACGTCATTGAGCGTCGCGCCGCGTTGTTTTGTTTTCAGTTGAGAAGAAGGCTACCCGATGAGTGGACGCCATTAGCTTACTGAGCTGGTTTCTCCCTATGGTTTCTCCTTTTTCTTCTTCTTAACTCAGCTAACAGTGAGTAAAGTGAGACCGCTTCTTTGTCATGTATGATAGTATGAAGTGTTCGGCTCAATAAAAGGGCAAGAGTGAAGTCCCAAGTGAACTATTTTTGTGGACATTACTGTTTTTCCTGCTCACACGACCGACTCTCACTCACGAACTGTTACAGAAGCAAGAGAGGAGTGGTCAGAGTGTACGCATGCGTGAAAGTGCATCGTCAGTGTGTGCGCATGCGTGGGAGTGCTTCGTAGGTTTGGTGTCTAGGTGCCTACAGAGGGAGTCAAGGTGGGTAACGTAGATAACGCCCGTCAGCAAGACTGTGTGGCGCCAATGAAGCTGAACTTGGGATGAACCCCAACACGTGCCATAGTAAGACACGTCCATGAAGGCGGGGATTAGCATCGTGTAATGTCGTATAATATTAGTTGAACAAATCAGCGGGACAGATCGTAGTCGAACCATCATTGTCAACCGTCATTTGAATAGAAGGGAGGATCGTAAATAAAAAGCGAAGACAAAGAGATAACAACTTAGTCTGGTCCGGAACAGGCTCGGGTTTATGTCCATTTTTCCTAAAGCGGTGTAAACTCTACTGCACCAAAGCTCAGTCTACTCTGATCGCCTTGTGGAGCTATTCTGATACTTTGATGGGATTTTTCTTATAACTTTGATGAACAACTTTTATAACTTTTGAACATATTCGATACCATTATCTTGTACTAATTACATGTTGGAATAAAAGACATCCTTGATCGCAGCTGGCCCTGTTTTGGATCTTATTTTTCCTCCGACAAAACACAAGGGAACAAGACACAGGTGGTGCAATGAACACAGGTGAAACACAGTGGGTAATCACAAGAAGGAACACACAGGAAGACAGGCAAGGAATTTGTATTGGTATAGCCCGTTTTACCCTCACATCCACTGAGGAAAAACTCCATGGAAAACCCTTTTAACAGGGAAAACCAGGAGAAAGCTCAGGGTGAGCAACAGAGGAGGGATCCCTCACCCAGGACGGACAGATGTGCAATAGATGGGAGCAGGTTTGATTTACAACACATGTTGCCATAGCGACCAGGGGCCTCATTTATCATTGTGGATACACCTTTTTTTACGCCCTTTTCCCCCCGTTTTGTGCGTACGCACTTTTCTCCGCCAAATTTGGGATTTATCAAACCAAAACCTGACGGGGAAAAGTGCGGACATTTACACCCATTTTGACCCTGGCGTACCGTGATTTACGCCTGTTTTGAGAAACAGGAGGAATTGGCGACACCGTTGCTGAGTCAGAGAACTGCAGTGTGAGAGGGAGAGAGGAGCGGAGTACATTCAGAAGAGCACAGAGGATTTTTTGAAGTAATTGTGGTAGTGGTGGACCGTTGATGCTGGCAATCCAACCCGCTCTATAATAACACTAGGCTTTATGTTAATTGATAAACAGAGCGGATTGAGGATTTTTCTTTTTTGATTAGGCTATATGTGACGTCCGACAAGGATCAAACCATCCAAGTTTAAAAACACATCGGCAGCAGCGCACACTGATCTGCAGCTACTGAGACTGTTATTATTCTGTCACCTGAGTTAACGAGGTGCACGTGTGTTTGGAGCTGACGAGAGAATAAAGAATGAGACAACGCGGCCCTGAGGAGGAACTGTGAAGGACTCTGTAATGGAAAATGACCTAAACCGAGTCCAGTAGAGCTGTAACTGTGTAGTGGAAAGGCCTGCAAAGTAATGGTAACCATCGTTGATTTAGCCTACATTGTTTTAACATCTAGGTGTACAAAAAAAAAAAAAAAGATTTTCTGGGATAAAGGGGCAGCTTAGGAAGATTCTTCTTCTTTCTGCTCCCTTTTGTTGAGATTTGGGAGGTTTTGGTTTTTATTGTAGCTTATTAAAATGCAAGATAATTTTTCTGACTGATTTGTAGCCCGATATCGCCGTGTATGTGAGAAGTTCCGCTTCTTTCCCCCGTCCTCCGCCTGTTGTCTCTTTGTAGCCGCTCCACAGAGCACATGGCTAATTAAATATGCACGTGCTGACCATATATGGCGTTCTGGGGGTGGAGTAAGAGGTGTGTTCACGTGTGCACCATTCTTGGGTCCGGTGTTATTTACCAAAGGCAAATTGCGGAGAGTTGTGCGTATGCACAGTTTGATTGATCTGAAAAAGGTGTAAATATTTTGAGTGTACGCAATTTTCGTCTTTTCGCCGTACGCAAAAATGTAGTAGCAGTTTTACACCCTCTTTGATAAATGAGGCCCCAGGGCCGTACCCAGGATTTTTGAAATACCGAGGTCATTTAGTTGTAGTGTGCGGGGGTTAGAAATTTTTGGCAATTTTATATTAAATCTGGTGCACTTTGACAGATAAAGAACTACACACATCATATTAGTCGAATCCCATCTTTATGATATTATCATCACTAGTGATCATCCAGAGAAGACACAACTTCAATGAATCCTGATGAGAACCACCATCTATTACAAACAGGAGATTAGCTCCTCACACTCCTAGCAGCCAAAGAGTAGCAAAAACATTATATTATAAAGTTATATTCCAGCTCAAAAAAGAAGTCTGAGATGCAACGTTAAGGCCCTAGTAGTTAACAGAAAGATGTTTCTAAAGTGTGCACTCTTTTTTTACCAGCTATACTATCTTTGGGGTGACTTCCTTCTGGAGCGTCAGCTGTGTTCCTCACTTTGAAACAGGCCCAGGAAGTTTGTTTTTCTGTAGTTACCACAAACATACATCTGCTACTTGTTGCATCAAATTTTGGTTTGTGTTATACTTGGCTATTCACATTGGCCTTGAACGCCTTTATTATTTCATCAGTCCAGTTTCTCCGCGAGGTCTTTTTCAAACACGAGTAACCAGACAGGTGGGTAGGTTGCAGGTGGAGGTGTTGCAACAAATCACCAACGGCAATTTTTACAAATTCATTGACTGATCGATAACATGCATCAAATTTTGGGGTGTGCCAGCTGCCTCTGTGGGTGGCACTGGCACACTCGTGGTTACGCCATAGGCGTGCACGCAAGTTTGCACACGTTTTTATACACGCAATCCCTTAGTAGGTGGGAGGAGCCGTGTGTGTGTTGTATTTATACCCCTGAAGAGTAGAAGTCAGTGCAGCAGTTACCTGACTGTTTGAAGAAGACCACATCTGCAAACCACAACATATCATTCTGGTAAGTGATCTCTGTGAGCTTTCATGCAAACTGTAATATTTAAATGTTTCATGGTATGATGGTATTGTCCAATGTAACATTAAGAACAAATCCATAACCTAAAAATTACTTTTAGAAAAGACAATTAATGTTTAGAAAAACCCCACTACAGTTAGAGGTCTTGATGAAATAGACTGCCTAACAACAATATTGTAGCAGGATAAATTAATCTTTCAAATTAATCTTTTCCGTGGACATGAAAGAGCTTCACCTGTGATGGTCTACAGTGTAACAATGGCAGAGGAAGGAGAGTGAAGTGTTGGTATCTCTATGTTATTAGATTATTGTTCTGTGGTCAGCATCTGCAGGAAGCTGCAGATTGCTCCAGATAAGGCAGCACCCTTGGTATTGGGCTGCTCTGCCCGATCAAACGTTAACCACATGCATGTTCCCTCTCATGAATGATGGTAGAAAACAGGTTAGCATTAAGCACTGCTGTAATGTTTCAGTCAGTCTTGATCAGTAAAGTGCCTGACTTTTTATTTATTCAAATTGTTTTTAGAAATACTGTGCAAGACTATAGCACTAGAGGGTCCAGCAACGGTCAGCTGGAAGTGCCTCACCCAAGAACAAAGGCCTAATCACGATCTTTTATGTAGAGCAATAACTCTGTGGAATAATCTGCCTCACTACCTCTGTACTGAAAGTAGCAGGATTTAAAAAAGAAACTAATATCTTATTTTAGAGTATAAATGTTGACTTGGCTGTATATGAGTGGTTCCATTTTGTTCTTAGAGAAAATTAATGTTTAGATGTATGGAAATTATTGTTTGGTAATGTTTGGTTTAAAGCAATACTTAAGAGCTTTGAGTTTGGCGGCGCCAGTGGACCAGAGCGGTAGTGTTTTCCCTGAAGGAAGAGCCCATTTCCCATGAGCACCGGCGCGTAGCGTCGTAAACCTCCTCATCTCCTGGTTGCGTGCAACAACTCAGTGCTGACCTGTTGATCTGCCTGATTAGAGATTATACAACCAGTATCTCCTCGTTCATTGTGTCAATGGAGTGAAACGGTGTCTGAAAACCTCTGACCTGTTGACTTCAGGCCTCAGCCCATTACAACGTTTTCACGGTGTAGTGTGGGAAATATGATCCTCTGTGGTTACATGCTGTCATTCCGACAGCAACATGTTGGTACCGGTATCGGTAAAAAAAAAAAGGGAACATGGGAAAATGTATTATTGACTTTATTTTAATAGAAAATCTTATAACTATAACATATGCATCAGTAAATAATCAGTACACAGACAAATTTATTCAGCTTTTTTTTCTATCAACACAATATCGTTCTGTTAATTCATCTCCACGTAGCACTCTTTCGCTGTCTTCACACACATACAGAGAGAGAGAGAGAGAGATAGGGGCGCACATGCATGCCAGTGGTGCGCGGTAAAAACAAAACTTCTCAAGCCATTAATTAACGAGCCTGTTGCGGCCGTCCCTCTCGCGCGCGCTGGTGTACACACGGGCACATGGATGGACAGGTCGCGCTGTTACGATAATTTTTTAACTCATTGAGTGCCACGCTCCTTTCCAAAGTTTTAGTCAAGTGTACCGGCAATTTAGACCATTTTTGACGATTTATGTAGAGCCATAGTGTATTCTATATTATTGCCACCAACACATACTGTAGCTCATTTGAAAGGTGAAACTTTATGCTTCAAATGGCCACAAACCGTTTGTTTCTACGTGCCTCTGT
Organism: Trachurus trachurus; assembly: GCF_905171665.1. Lineage (NCBI taxonomy): Eukaryota > Metazoa > Chordata > Actinopteri > Carangiformes > Carangidae > Trachurus > Trachurus trachurus. The sequence goes on along the minus strand of NC_139901.1, from coordinate 34,242,662 downwards.
TCCTGAGAAAAGTCAAGCTAAACATGGCTGGGTTTCACCAAAATCCCTCCTTTTTTTTTCTAGAAAAGGAGATAGAGCGTCTTTTATGAAAGGTGCTCTGTCTGTGCCTGTCGCTCTTCTGACACTCGCATTTCTGGATCAAAGGGCTCATATAAGATAAATATATACAACAATTGTTGTTCTATTCACAAAACCACCATCGGGGGCGGGGGGGGCGCCACTAAACAACAATAACACAGACGCACCGTGCCGTGTCACAGCCAAGGGGGCAGTTGTGGGTCTGAGAAGTGATGCTCACTTCCGCGTTCAAAAAACTGCAATCCCCTCGGCTTCCTCTGGGGGCTGGTGTCAGAAGGGAGCATTCCCCATAGACCCCCATGTTAAAATCGCCGATTTTACATCCTCAATAAACATGATCAAAGCCTGGTGTCAGAACTTTTTTTTTCTCAATCAATAGTTTCTACCCCCGCACACACTCTGAGGGGGGTGAATTTTTTTTTTAACTCTACCGTTTTACTGTTATTAGGTTAAAACTCTGGCCAATTAGGGCGCGGAAACGTTGAGTGACAGGTCCGAGCAGCTCCGTGGACAGCTGCTTGGAGGCCAGTGGGCGGGTTCTCGGCCGGCCAATCCAACATGGCGCTGTTCAGGCCGCCATATTTGAGTCACAAAAACGACTCCCCAAAACCAATGGGTGACGTCACGGACGCTACGTCCATTCTTTTTACAGTCTATGGTCACAGCCTCTCGCCGCGGAACGTGATGGTCTCTCGGCCAGCGCAGGTCCGGAACACCGATCCCCGCCTGTGGTCGCGGTCCGTCTGTGGTACGGGTCGGTGCCGGCGGTCTGCTTTGACCGAGGGATCATCAGATTTTACCGCGGGAGGACCTTGGGGAGGACACGGTGTTGCTCCAGATGAAGACCGGCGGGACTGTCGGCTGAGAGCTTCCTGTTTCTGCTCCGAGCAGCTGCAGCAGCTGGAGCAGCAGCGCAGGTGAGAGCAGAGCAGCTGCTGCATCTGCGCTGCATCTGCATGCAGAACTCGTTTGCAGAAGCCGAGTTATGATAAAAAACTTCCAGATCATGAGCTGTCATGTGACTTTGATCGTCATCTATTTCAGTTCTGCTCGTCGTAGAGTCCCCAAATTTACACATAATGTGTATTAAAGTGTCTATTTTCATAATTAAAAAAAAAAACCAAAAAAAGGAAAAATCTTGTTTTTGGCACTCAACGCATGGGAACGAAAAACGAGAAATTACATGGTTGGCACTCAATGAGTTAAAAAGCACTTAGCTTCATTTGTGGCTCACTCACTAGATCGCCTCGGCTCAAATTACAATGTGGTGACATCACCGCTGCCAGCGGCGCAAAATGCAAGTACCGGTCCCATCTAAGCGCAGTATAGTACCATTTTAAATGCCTCAGTACCCCGGTACCAATTTAGTACCAGTATACCGAACAACCCTAGCACAGACAGGGACTAGTCTGCCTGTCTGGCCTCTACCTGCTCTTTTTACTAAACTTAACCAACTCCTTTCTTCATTGCCTAAACCCAACCAGTGCAAAATCTTTTGGGGAAGCAAATACGCTATTGAAGGAATTGTCGGAAAAGCATGTTTAAAAAAAAATAAAAAAAATACCGTCATTCCGACCATAGGAGGCAAGAATTGTCCGAATGACGGGACATTTGATAGAAAAATAAGTGTTGCCATTTAGACCAACACGTTCTCACCCCCAGTGCGTCAACAGCCTGACGAACGGTCACTCTCCCTCATCGTCACATGCCTGACTCATGAGGTGCCCGTTTTTCGTCAGGTTTTGACGCGCTCGGCTTTCAGTTGATTCCAATGCAATCCCCTCCGCGGCGATATGTGACGCTCAGAGCAAGTGATCCAGCCGACCCGGCTGCGGCACGGAAAGACGCTGTGAGCAGAGGAAAACTTTTTTTTACTTTTCCTTAAAGCTTTACTGATGCTGCTGTGTCTGACGTAGTTTACGGCAAGGACGTCCTTTCGGTTATCTATTTATTTATTTATTTAGTGATCATGGTGTTTGGTGCAGAATAATCAATCAATCAATAAATAAATTAGGTCGGAAGCTGCGTCAGACCAGGAGGGGGGGGGTTGTGGATTCTACAGGTGAAGACCACTTCCGCGTTCAAAAAGCTGCTCTGTTTAATCAATATTCTGAAGAAAGATCTGATTATTAGCCATAACGCTGTAACCATCCAAGGAAGACTGTGTAACAATATTATGTGCTTCTGCTGAGTCCAAAAGCCCTGTGTAATATCAACTTTATTTTAAGAAAACACGTTTTGTTTCCAATGTCATATCACGGAGAAGCACTACATTACCCATAATCCTCATATTTATCAGCGACGTGTCTGATTGGTTGAGCTTGCTGTTACCAGCAAATGAAAAAATAAAACAAATTGAGTTTATATTATTTTCTTAGTAACTAAAAGGTCTTAACATCTTTTTTGTTTTCAACATTGAATAAAAAAAACGGTGCTATATTGTTAAAATTCAACAGTAAAGTGCATAAAAGTTGGCTTTTATGCACATATTTATATTTCATGATGATAACTTAAAGCGTGTATGTTTTGTTGAGAAAAAGGAGGAATGGCTGGATTCACTTTGATGTTTGACCCCTGTGACCTTTGACACTTACCAATTGGCTTTATGCACAGCTCCCCTACTTCCTGATCGTACACCAGCTCCTTTAGCTAAAAATTCAGCCTGATAGGCCAAAGCATCTGGAAGCTATTAAAGAATTGCTGTTGAAACATTTCTCCTTTAATAAGAGGTCAGAGAAAGGAGCATTGCTTTTTGGCTATTTGTGACCCTTCTGAATGTCACAGAGCTCTGAATCTTTGCACACACAATCTACCCGACATTCTGGACCACATTTTAAAATCTCAGCTTCCCGCATCAAAGTCTTGGTGTTTTATTCAAGGAAACGGGGTCAAAAAGGTCACAAATCAGTGACATTTGACACTTGTGAAGGTCGCACGGGTTTGAAATTGCACATGGTGGATGGCCTTAGGCCCCGGACAAATACATTAAACTTTCAGCCTTATAACCCCAAGAATGTGGACGTTATTAGACAAAAGGCTTCTAAATCTAGGCTTTGAAGGCCGAGAAACGAGCCTGGACGGTCAGCTGTGACCCTTCTGGAGGTCCGACAGGTCTGAAATTCTACAGAAACTTTGTCCCTAGTGCTCTGAACAAAATCAAATCAAAATCTCAGCTTCCCGCATCAAAGTCTTAGTGATTTATTCAAGGAAACAGGGTCAAAAAGGTTAAATTTAACACTAATCAGTGACCTCTGACCCTTGAATTCATAGTAATGTTTTTCAGATAAAAAATAAAATTTCACTCATTGAATTAAAAATGACATTTAATGTGATGTGATGTGGACCAGAAAGATGCTGGTGAAAATTATGAAAAAAAAAGAAAAAAAGAAAGAAGTCAAGCCAACTTTTATGCACTTTATTGTTGAATTTTAACAATATAGCACCTTTTTTCTATTCAATGTTGAAAACAAAAAAGATGTTAAGACCTTTTAGTTACTAAGAAAATAATATAAGCTCAATTTGTTTTATTTTTTCATTTGCTGGTAACAGCAAGCTCAACCAATTAGACACGTCGCTGATAAATATGAGGATTATGGGTAATGTAGTGCTTCTCCGTGATATGACATTGGAAACAAAACGTGTTTTCTTAAAATAAAGTTGATATTACACAGGGCTTTTGGACTCAGCAGAAGCACATAATAAAAATAATATAAAAATAATATAAAAATAATAAAAAGCACAGTCTTCCTTGGATGGTTACAGCGTTATGGCTAATAATCAGATCTTTCTTCAGAATATTGATTAAACAGAGCAGCTTTTTGAACGCGGAAGTGGTCTTCACCTGTAGAATCCACACCCCCCCCCCCCCCCCGGTCTGACGTAGCTTCCGACCTAATTTATTTATTGATTGATTGATTATTCTGCACCAAACACCATGATCACTAAATAAATAAATAAATAAATAGATAACCGAAAGGACGTCCTTGCCGTAAACTACGTCAGACACAGCAGCATCAGGTTCAATAAAGCTTTAAGGAAAAGTAAAAAAAAAAAAAAAAAAAGTTTTCCTCTGCTCACAGCGTCTTTCCATGCCGCAGCCGGGTCGGCTGGATCACTTGCTCTGAGCGTCACATATCGCCGCGGAGGGGATTGCATTGGAATCAACTGAAAGCCGAGCGCGTCAAAACCTGACGAAAAACGGGCACCTCATGAGTCAGGTATGTGACGATGAGGGAGAGTGACCGTTCGTCAGGCTGTTGACGCACTGGGGGTGAGAACGTGTTGTTTAGACAATTAGAGGCCTATGTTGGACTGGTGGGATGTCGGAATGGCGGTTGCCCTCCATCCGCTGTAAACACGATGTAGCCTATTTTATTTTGAAAATTAACCGGGTGTTTTGTTTTGTATTTTGTCCACAATTTCCTGTCCCGCACAAGCTGCTCTGTGCTGAATTTATGCACCGTGCTCCGGCGTCCGGTAGAAATAGGAGCTCTGTGTGTAACGGAGGGGCCGGGTGCTGGAGCCGGTTGAAGCTACACATTGACCAGAGTAGAAACGGCTGCGTGTTGGAGCAGAGCTGCAGCCGTTCTGCATAACTCTCCTTCTTTGGTTTTTTCGTCTCCTCAGACAAAACTTTTAATTTCTTTGGTTTTCTTGCTGCTTCTGCCATGATAGCGGTAATTCTCCCACATAGGCGTTCGCTTTGACTTCTGTGTTTTTAACGAATGGGGAAAGGGGGAAGTGACGTGTGCTGTAAAGCAGTCAGCACATTAGTAGTTATTTGTGTGGAGGGGTTCCTACCATCCACCTGGAAGCTGCTTAGTGCCAGTGAAGGCGATACAGACCATAATGATACAGACCCTCAGGCCATGACAGAGGTGTCATTCAACCTGTTGTAAGCCGATGTAACATCACAAAAGTTCTGAAAATATTATATATATTTTTTATTTTTTTTATTTATTAGTTTATTTGAAATGGGACTCCACATATTCATGAACATACAAAAACAATTATTTGATGTAGATATGCCAGATTTAGCTAGAAAGCTAGTTTCCATCCATGGTCCCATGGTACACAAACAAATAAAATTACATTCAGACATTTAAAACGATAGATAATAACCTACATAGGGTGTTGGCAGCAATTACAATTATATTGTTGCAAATTGTTCAGCAGGTGACAATGCTAGGCGACGCATTGCCACTTGCAGAGAAACAGATGAACAAAAGAAGGCTCGCGCACATCCAGAAATGCAGCCAGGTGCTGAGTCCAAGGAAACGATAATCAAAAACAGGAAAGGACTCGCAACACTGTATGAGCTCCCCAAAGTACAAAAATGTATTAGAGGACTATAAAAAAGACAACGTTTCGAGCAGTGCGCTCTTCGTCAGGTCAATCAAGACAAATGCTTACAGGTGTTCATTAAGTAGATACACAGGATCCACCCATGGGCGTGGGTGAATGAGACACCACCAGGTCTGACAATTAGTTGCAGAAAACTTGCAGAGAAAGAAAGAAAAAAATAGATAAATAAATAAAGAACAAAAAATAATAATAAAAAAAATAAAAAATTAAATAATAATAATAATGCCGGTGACAATGCTAGGTGACGCATTGCCACTTGCAGAGAAAGAAAAGAGAAAGAGAAAAAAAAAAAATAATAATAATAGTAATAACAACAATGGTAATAAAATAAGTGTACAAAGTTAGCAGCCGTTATAATAATAAGAAATGAGAGGCCAGATAATAATATCTGCATAGATATAAAGGGAGGTAGCTACACAATAAATTACAGAGGAGAGGAGGAGAAAGGAGAGGGCTCCATGTAACCAGATGTGTCCCCAGCAGTCTAAGCCTATAGCAGCGTAGCTATAAAATGGTTCAGAGCTACCTGAACCAGCCCTAACTAAAAGCCCTGTCATAGAGGAAGGTCTTAAGTCTAGACTTAAATGTAGTTAGAGTGTCTGCCTCTTTGACCCATGGAGAGAGCTGGTTCCACAGTAAAGGAGCCCGGTAACTGAAGGCTCTACCTCCCAGTCTGTTTTTAGAGATACTGGGAGTCACTAACAGACCTGCGTTCTGGGAGCGGAGTGCTCTGGTAGGACAGTAAGGAATGATTAGTTCTTTCAGATAGGTTGGAGCTTTATCATTAAGAGCCTTATAAGTCAGCAGAAGGATTTTGAAGTCTATTCTAAATCCTACAGGAAGCCAGTGGAGAGAAGCTAAGGTGGGAGAGATGTGCTCTCTCTTCCTAACTCTTGTCAAAACCCTCGCTGCGGCATTCTGGACCAGCTGGAGACTCTTTAGAGAGTTTTTCGGACATCCTGACAGGAGTTACTTAGTGTTGGTTTAACTTTTTAGGTGTTTAATAATTAATTGTATTTGACAATGTATGACATATTGGAGATGATGTGATTTCCTTTGTGCATTTTTTGTTGTTCCTTGTGGACCCCAGGAAGACTAGCGGGTTACTACGGTACCAGCTAATGGAGATCCTTAATAAAAATAATATAAGTCATAAATAAGTCAAATCTGAGCACTAATTGGAGTGATGTCCATTTCACAGCTTTAATTTTACTTTGATGAATGTATAATGAATATATACCTGAGCTTACTGAGTTTGATGAACCCTGATTGTGATTATTGTTGAAGACTTCATTATTATTCATTTTCAAATGAAAAAAATATTCTAAAAAAAGTGTTGCTATGTAGCTATGTGAGCTAAGAAATGAATATTGACATAATACATAAGATACAGTCTTCATGTGATGGATTGTAATATCTAAAATGCATGTGAAACAGTGTGAAACCAGTGGTTTGAGCTCTTCTCTGCATGACACCCTGTTTCTCTTTGTTTCCAACAGTTTGTAACATGGCCTCACAAGTTGCATTGACCAGTGTAGATGAGGTGCGGGAAGAGATCCAGATGGTGATGAAGCCCTATGCAAACTGGGAGGCGTTTCTTACTCCTGCTCCTCTCTCTATCAACCTTCTGGGAGAGCTGATCTTCATCTCAGCATCTCAGCATGACTTCTCCATCAACAAGAACCCCCCAACAGGAGGCTTCCAGTACATAAAGTACCCAGAGTCCTTCAGGGCCAGTCTTATGCAAGTCTGTAATTCTGGCTGGGATGCATTCAATGAGGCTCACAACAACATGGATCAGATCCGTCTTCACACATCCAGAGTTCCTGATTACATGAAGGCAGCAGTCAGATTTATCTTCTGTGACAGTGACAAAGTTGTTGAGAAACTTCTGCCACTTCAACTGAATAATATTGGCTCCATCGCGGATACCTGCGTGACACTAGCTCAGAGTACTGAGAACAAGTTCATGGAGGTCATCGATTTAATAGAGGAGCTGCTGGAGGCCTCTGTCAATGCTGATATAGTGTATGGAGATGAGCTAAAGAGGGTTCAGAAGGAACTGGAGGAATCCAAATTGAGAAAAGAGGAAGTTGAAAAGAAGAAAGAACGGTCCAACAGAATGATTAAGGAGACGTCAGAGGGAGTGGAAAATGCACAAAAAGATGTCAAGGAAGCCGTGAATTCACTTCCCTCTGCGTCGGAGTTGGCCTGCATGGATGCTGCTGAGGGATGCGCAAAAATCTTTTTTTTTAAGTTGTTCTGTCCATCATACAAGACTGCCAGTGAGAGACAAAATGAGAATGCCCGTTTGCGCATTGAACAAAGCAAAGAACAGCTCAATTATGCACGAAAGGCGTATGAGAAGAACATACAAGACATGAAGAAGAGTGAGAAGGAGCTGACTGATATTCTGGTTAAAATGCGCAAGTGCAACCTCGAAGAGATCAACTTTGAAACCACCATCAAAATGCTGAGTGAAGGTCGTCGTGCCATGGGCGAAGTCAAAACACAGTGGGAGAAGATGGTGCAGTTCTTCCAGATGATCTCCAACATCATCAAAGTTAAACTCAACAAAAAACTAAAGGACTTTGTTGAGACAACTAAAGTTGCAAATGAACTTTGCTATGACGACAAGTTCTTCGTAAAAGACCAACTGCACCAACTGGCTTTCCAAGCCTCCAACCTTGCCGGTCTGGTCAACATGCTCTCAGGGACCTACACTGAAGTGTCCAACAAGTACCTGATGGACAGTGTCAGCAACCTGGGTGAGCTCATGGTCATAGATAAAGATGACAAAGAGTTCCAAGCCAAACGTGAGAAGATGCAGGAGTCATGTAAGGAAGCTCAGCAGGGAATTCGGGAGATGGTCGAGAAGAACAAGAAAGAATATGATGAGAAGACCGAGGCCAGAATACTGAAGATGGACAGAGAACTGAATGCCATTCTGCCTGGTCAACCATAGGAGACTGACAGGATCAGAGAAATCACTCAGTAAGAGTTTGATGGATAAGAAGATAGATTACTGCCAGTCTAATTCAAGCCATCAGATCTTCAAATCAGATGAAAACATGTCAGAACATGTGTAATCATGATAATCATGATACAGAGAGAAGCCTCTCATGATTTTAGCTATAATCATAGAGTCTTGTTAGTTTCCAATAGTCAGATGTAACTGGTGTTTGATCAAGTTTAAATAATATGATAACATGATACTTTGTTTTTTCTTCTTTCTTCTTCCCATGTACTAGTACCATAGTAATAGTACGCATGTGATACATATTAATGGATGGGCACATGAGCAAAGCTTTTAAACAGCATTTTATCTCTTACATGAGTTATTGATTTGAGAAAATTAAGAAAACATAATCAATGTGTTATATGATGTCGTTGTCAATGATTGTTCAGTGTCTAGTGATTTAAGATCAGAGATTTAACATGATCGGTGTTTATTAAACTGAAAATAAAGTGAACTAATAAGATGACTCATCTATAATTGTCTGGCTTTCCTTCCATTTCCTGCACCGCCTTCCACTCAACTTCACAATGAAGTAATGATCCATTATGAGCCAAAGATTTTTAAATGAACTGATGGTATTGATTATCATTTTATCATGCCATATTAATCATGACCCAAACGTCTATTTAGTCCAGTCGTTTTATGAAAAAAGGTTGAACAAATTGCAACAGAAGCAAACTCAACTGATTCTGTATTCTATATATATATATATATATATATATATATATATATATATATATATATATATATATATATATATATCAAAACAACCATCAGAAGATAAATGTCTGGAGCTCCTGGAGCTCCCTGATCTCAGCAGCAGTCACCTCCATAAGAAAGGAGCATGTCATACCTGCTCCGCCAAGGTGGTGGTGGTCATCTTGGATTAATTGCAGCCAGGGCTTGACGCTTAACATTTTTCCAAGTAGCACTTGTGCTACTATGCTGAAAAATTTAGTAGCACACAACATTTTTTAGTAGCACAATGAAAAGTTACTAAATAATGTGTTTTTCTTTAATAAAGTGATATGAGGTCAACGAGGAGGCATTTTTAAGCAAACCATTTGAATTCATAGCTTTTTAAATTTTAGTTATATTCTCTAAAGAGTGCAGAGAGAATAATACTGTAACAATTCATGTGTTGTCAGTTATTTATTGGTGCAAATGTGCATAGTGCAACTGAGACAGTATCAAAGCAGCAAGTAAAATTCTCCAAAAAGTGCAGAGAATAATACTGTAACAAGTACTGACAACAGACTTAAGCTTATTTGGCCTGTGTTATAACAGAACATTTATACAACAGGCAGGGTTCACAGAATGTGCTTGAATTTTAAAGGGGAGGGGAGGGGGTCAATGTCCTTGAATTGAATGAAATTAACCAATTAGTAACAACCCAAGTAGTTCTAAATGCAAAGTCTGCTCAGTCTCTTTAAACACAAAGGATATCGTCCCAGCAGCTTTTATAATCTGGTCGTCTGGCCCGTTTGGAGGTCAGCCAGTGGTCCACTGCAGGAGTTGGATAGAATTCCTCGACTGAAGACCCCTCCAAGCTGATTTATTTTTATTTAAAGGTTTAAGGATCAGGGACATTGCACATTAATAAAAACATTTAAACAAATGTAAACATGCCAGAATTAGCCAAAGGCTATTTTGCATCTGTTGTCCCTGGACTGATGTTGAAAGTCACCCTAAAAGAAAATAATACAAAATTTTGGGTTATCAACATACAAATAATACATTCGATGATTAAAAAGCTGAATAGTGGACAAAAGACAGGCATACACACACAAACTAACATAAAACTGAACTCAAACAGCAGCCGCTACAGACAAAACAGAAGCAACATTAAGCAGCAATCCTCATCAAGTCTTCAGTTGTTGAGACTGCAAGGCTGCTTCTTGTGGAATTTTTGATCCGGTTTTGGGCTGAAAAACCTCTCTCACACTGTGCAGCCGAGATCGGCAGCACCAGCATGATCTTTACCAACTCCAGTATGTTCTAAGGGAGAAGATAACATTTTAAATTATTTTCAACTCACCTTAAGACATTTTAATGCCAATTAAGGCCTTGTTTTTAGATTAATGAATTCAATGCCTTTTAAGACTTTTTAAGGATCCGTAAGAACCCTGTGAACCACACCGTCAGTGGTAAAACATTGATTAAAATGCACTTTCAATGCCAAAACATTAGTTAAAAATGTTGCAAATATACAATATTTACAGTTACAGATTGGAACACAGTAAATTAATGTTGTTATTTCCTCTTCGATTTTAAATTTTCATTTAAAATCATCATTATTTTAAAATGCTTCTTTTTTTATTGTATTATTATTATTGCCCCGTGGCCCTAAAAAATAAAAAATCACACAATGTCTTACTAGATAAGAATATAATACATCAATGAGATGAACCAATGAGGCTTCTCTGGCGACGCCTGCTGGACAGAGTGCTGTATGTACTACATCAATGTTAGAGGACAAGGTGTTTATTATTGTGAAGGCAAGGGGGAGTTTAACATGTAAAGTTGTTGTTGTACAGTCAAATTTAAAAGTTCAAAGGGCTTTAGAGTTTCATTCCATTGGCTTTAACACAGATGAAATGATCATGAACAAAAAGAAACCACTTTAGGACCGGTTAGAGCCAATTTAGCTTTGTTTCAACAATTTCTTCAGCTCATTCAGCATTGCTTCAGCAATAACGTTTTCTGTTTTTCTAGTTTCTGATGTAATTATCTCGTACATATGGATTATGTGGTCATGTTTGTTACCCTAACAAACATTTCTCTAAAATCAGACTGGGAGAAATTGCTCCTGAAAGATCTGTCCAGTTGTATTGAACCACAACAGTCGTGTGGTCGTGTCAGTGAGTTCAGAACTGAAGAAGGAACACGAGGATGGACAGAAAACCTGTCCACTCCTGTTCAAATCCCTGGTTTCCATGGTGTTTTTCTCTCCCAGCAGGAGTCAGCAGCAGGGTTTCAGTGTTTGGAGAGAGTTCCTGGGAAAAAGTGGGATGTGAATTCCTGGCACTGAGCCCCAGTGTCGACGCTCATAATGAGGCTTTTGTGTGTCTGACACGGGATTCTCCAACCAAATCTTATCTCATTAGCGCTTTTAGAGGCCGGCATCAAAGTGAAGGGGAAGAAGGTTTGATGCTCCAGCACCAAAAACACAGTAATATGTCTGATAAATGTTCTTCTGTTATTTAAGATTTAAGATGAGCTCAATGTGAGTTACTTTACTTTGAGTTCATTGGATCTTTAATAATAGAAGAATATGTGTTAAACATAGTTGAAACTGTTTTACAGGTCATTGCGTTGAATTTGAGTAGTTTACTATTTTTTTTTTAGGAAATTAAACACATTCTTTTATAAAGTTAAAAGTGATGTTTGGTGCCACTGTATTATCTGTTTAAAGGGACAGTTCACTCCAACTCCACAACGCTCTGGTGGACAAGTTGTGACCTGCACATTCACCACGCTATGAGATAATCATGTAAACATTATGTAACATTACGACACATGAAGCAAATACTGTGAACTACTTTCTCTTCTGAAATCCCTCCGCCCAGCAGCCGTGTCTGGAATGTAGTTCCGGCTGCATTTCCCTCTAAAACAACTCTGTGTGGTAACGTTGTGTTATTATCTCATAGCGTGGTGAATGTGCAGCTCACAACTTGTCCACCAGAGCGTTGTGGAGTTGTTGGATTGTGTATTTGATGAGTTTGATATGACTATAGGGGTTATGGAGAGAGGAGGATCTGACTAAATGTTGGACTGTCCCTTTAATGCACATTACTTGCTGCATATAATTCGACACACAGAGTATTCTCATTTAAAGCATCACATCAGTGGAACTCAGCGCCACAATCGATCAGAGAATCTCCATCATTTCACTCGTTCCAAGCAAACGTTAAGAACCGGCTTCTAGACACCCAAAGCTGTGAGCACTGATGTTGTTATTGTCGTCTAAATGTGTATTTATTATGTATGTATTTACGGACAGTTAGTATGTGTTTGTGTCTCTACCCTATGTGGTACAATATTTTATTCCATTGTTGTTCTTTTTAAAAGTTGCCTCGTACAAACTGGCAAAGGGACAATCGATGAAAACTAGCTTTTTAAAGCAGAAGTAAGCGATCCGGTGGTTTTGTCTAATGCTGCGTTCCAGGCCGGCTTTTGAAACCGTAAATTACAGCTTCAAGTCACAACTTACGACTTTGTAGCGTTCCAGGTAACCCACTCGTGTTTCTCCGACCTGTTTTACCTGTGAAAGTCACTATAACGGCCACTCGTAACTTCTGACCCGTGAACTCGTACCAGATCGAACTGGTACCACTTCACAGGTCGGAAAAACAGGAGTTACGAGTTGCCTTGAACGCACCATAACGTCTTGTCAGCCGATGGAGTTAGCAGCCCCCGCCCTCGTCATGGATCTATTGGTCCTCGTCCCTACGTCACCACATTCACGCGCATCCCTTGGCTGCACACACAGAGAGGACTGCCCCTTTATGCCGTTCTCTCTCCTCATTGGATAAAGGTTGTAGGATACAAGGAAAGTTTTCTCCTGGGCTCAGAGCAGAGCAGAGTGACTGACAGACCCGTGTTTCAGACCAAACACTCTATAGAAGTGATTGCTGTCGGAAGATACAACTATTTAAGACTTAGATTAACACAAAAATATCACTTACTTCTGCTTTAAACTAATTCGAGTGCATTTACATTATGTGTTTTTTTCAAACAATGTTAATGTGCATTGTCCCTTTTCAAATAAACTAAACTGAAACTGAAACTCCTTTAGCCATGATTTGTAGATACGAATCGATGCCGTTCGGTTCAGTGACTTCCTGCCTCCGTCTTTGCTCCTTCAGGACGATCCAGGACCCGACAGGGAGAACAATTGCATTGTATTGTATTATATTGAATTTTTCTGTGTAATTTATATAACCTTGTTTTCACTTTTAGCACCCCCCTCCCCCTTCCCCTTCAGGCTGCACTTGAAAATAAGAATTTTGTTCTTAAATTGCTCTCCTGGTTAAATAAAGGTAAAAAAAAAACTAAAAAAAACTCCATGCTTCCTCCCTCGGGCGTCGTTCCCTCGGGCGTCGTTCCCTCGGCGACGGCCAGCGCGGACAACGTGATCTTTTTTTTTTCTCCTTCAGAAGGAACTCGCTTTGTTTTAAAAAAAGTTTGTGTGATATAATTTTGCAAATGACATCATAGTCTAATATACAAAAAAAAGAGAGAGGACTGCAGTCATTTTGTGAATAAAGAAAAATAGGTTTCTTTTTTTTTTTTAAACTCTTGAGACGTCAGCGTGTTTCTGTGGACAGCTGATCATCACAGGCCTGAGTGAGTGTGTTTCCATCCCTCAGCTGTAGAGTCAATAGTACAAACTCAGGTAGGCCACTCTGCTCCTCTGCTTCAGGAACTCCTTCTCGTTGTTCATCTGGAGAGAAACACAAGAGCAGGAGATGAAGATGATGAGATGAATTCATCCTGTCAAAGAGAAATATAGACTATAACTATTATACAGTTCAGCATTAGAGAAACACTGTCCACTGATCTAAATGGGTTTGGGGTCTAAAACTGCACAACGGACAGTTTCTACCAGTTAATTAGGTAGATGCAGTAGAGATGCTAATAGAGATGTTAATATACTTTATCCATGCCAGGCTGGAAAATGATTGTGCTATAGCAGCATTCACATGAGTGCAAATGGAGAATAAGAAGAATGAAATAGGAACAATTTCAATAAAGTATCCACAAATCTATAATAATAATAAAAAAACCGATAATAAAATATAAAAAAATAAATGCAATAAACCCTCAGTCATGAAAGTTGCAGTTCTGTGTTTGAAGCTGTTTCAGAGAAATATTAATTCACCTTTACACCTCATACAAATACAAAGAGGTGTTTCTGATATTTAGTCAGTATATATTATTATATATTATTCAATATATTGACTAAATATAATGTAATATAATTCCACAGGATGACCTTGACATGTAGTGGCTGTCTAACAGTGTTAGACAGCACAGCTCTGAGTTCCTAATTAACAGATTGTCTCTTGTTTGTTTAATCTACACAAACGCTGCAGGTGCTGTGTTGTTGCTTCCAGGACTCGCTGCTGGTCGCCTGGCAACACAACAGGAAGTCACTGCTCGTGGCCAACACACATCCCACACACATTACACTGTGTGAAACCACAACATGTCATTTTACACCTTTGGGTTCACATTAATTAAATACACAAGATATAAAGCGTCAAATCAGCTGTAGATTAATTTTTTAACTCAACACATTTTAATAAAACGTTGGACTGTCCCTTTAAGAGATCCAGGTTAAAGCAGGTCATTGTCTCTGTGAAAGTCAGTCTCTCTTCACTGTTTCAGTCCCGACTGAACAAATAAAACGTCTCAGTCAAGTTTTGCATCGCTTGTTTTACATTGAAAGACACTGAGCGTCCTCTCGGTTTTCACTTTTTACATTTGGGAGTCAAAACATCATCATCATCATCACCGTCACCGTCACACTGCAAAAACTCTACATCTTTCCAAGAATATTTGTCTTATTTCTTGTCAAAATGTCTCATTTCTAGTCCAAACTAATCTCTTCCCACTTAAAATATTTTATTTTTATTTTTTATTTAAAGGTTTATTTGGAATGGGACCTCACATATTCATGAACATACAAAAAAAAAACAATTAATTGCAGTAAATATGTCGGATTTAGCTGGAAGCTAATTTCCATCCGTAACTCATCATCTAAAAATGAACTTGTTTTTAGATCATTTTCACTTCTTTCAAACAAATTTTCACTTGAAATAAGTAGAAAAATCTGCCAGTGAAAGCAAGTTTTTTGTGCTTGTAATAAGAAAGAAAAACTTGCTCCACTATCAGATTTTTCTACTTATTTCAAGTGAAAATCTGCTTGAAAGAAGTAAAAAGTGTCTAAAAAAACAAGCAGCTTTTAATGTGATGAGTCTTATTTTAAAGCAGATATCAGCTTCACGGCCGTTTCGGCTAATGCTGCGTTCAAGGCAGGCTTTTGAAACCGTAAGTTACAGCTTCAAGTCACAACTACGACTTGGTAGCGTTCCAGGTAACCCGTAGCTCGTGTTTTTACCATCCTGTTGTCTGTGAAAGTTCCCTATAACGGCCACTCGTAACTTCCGACCCGTGAACTCGTACCAGATCGAACTGGTATGACTTCACAGGAAGGAAAAACACAAAGTACGAGTTTCTTTGAACGCACCATGAGTTAGCAGCCCCCGCCCTTGTCAGGCATCAATTGGTCCTCGTGCTACGTCACCACATTCACGCGCATCCCTTGGCTGCACACACAGCCCTTCATGCCGTTCTCTCTCCTCATTGGATAACACTTGTATCCCACAAGGAAAATTTTCTCCTCGGGTTACAGCAGAGCAGAGTGACGGAGAGACTCGTGTTTAGGCTGAAATACTTCATGTAAGTGATTGCTGACGGAAAATAGGACTATTTAGGACTTATATTAACAAAAACATTCCACTGATATCTGCTTTAAGTAGAATGAGATTTGTTTTGACTAGAAATAAGACAAATATTCTTGGTAAGATGTTGAGTTTTTGCAGTGCACCGCCGCTGCAGCAGCTGCACCCACCTTCACCCGGAGCGACTTCTTCTCCAGCGGAGGCAGTCTGACTCTGCACCAGTCCGGGCTGCCGAAGCACATGGGCCAGCTCACCTTCCTGCTGGTCTGAGCGCCGTGGCCGTAGGCGCCGGGGCTGCAGCACAACAAGCCTCTGTCAGGGCCGAGGGGTGTGTGTGTGTGTGTGTGTGTGTGTGTGTGTGTGTGTGTGTCTGTCTGTCTGTCTGTCTGTCTGTGTGTGTGTGTGTGTTAAGGTCTCTGCACTGGCTACCCTGTCTGCTTCCGGTTACTTTGACAAAATAAAACACCCGTTGCCCTTTACATACAGAAAAACCATGACGATAGAATTTGTGCTTTTACTTTGAAACAGGAAGCTAACCTACCCTCGATGTAGCTAGCTTGAACCAAAATAAAGCGTCTTTGCTTGAACCGATGCGTTTTGACCGATCTCGTCCCGTTAGCGGCATTTGACCGCTCAAGATGCCTTACCAGAGAGTTTTGTAGCTCTGAGACGAAGATCGGCCCGCCGGTTTCCCTTTAGAGTTGCTGAAGAGTTTCTCTGATGACTTTAGGTGGAGGCAGGCTAACACTACCCATACACTTCCAGTGTTTGAGCTAAGCTAATTAGTGACTTTAGGTGGAGGCAGGCTAACACTACCCATACACTTCCAGTGTTTGAGCTAAGCTAAGTAGTGACTTTAGGTGGAGGCAGGCTAACACTACCCATACACTTCCAGTGTTTGAGCTAAGCTAATTAGTGACTTTAGGTGGAGGCAGGCTAACACTACCGTTTGAGCTAAGCTAATTAGCGACTTTAGATGGAGGCAGGCTAACACTACCCATACACTTCCAGTGTTTGAGCTAAGCTAATTAGTGACTTTAGGTGGAGGCAGGCTAACACTACCTATACACTTCCAGTGTTTGAGCTAAGCTAATTAGCGACTTTAGGTGGAGGCAGGCTAACACTACCCATACACTTCCAATGTTTGAGCTAAGCTAATTAGTGACTTAAGGTGGAGGCAGGCTAACACTACCTATACACTTCCAGCGTTTGAGCTAAGCTAATTAGCGACTTTAGGTGGGAGGCAGGCTAACACTACCTATACACTTCCAGTGTTTGAGCTAAGCTAATTAGTGACTTTAGGTAGGAGGCAGGCTAACACTACCTATACACTTCCAGTGTTTGAGCTAAGCTAATTACGGTGATACGGCTCTATCTCCCTTGTTACTGCACGCACAGTCGAAAGGATGGTGTCTATCTGCTGGTCATGGACTCGGGAGTGAGGCAAGACACGAAAAAAAAATGTTGGCGTATCCCTTTAATTTTTTTTATGAAGTATTTATTTATTATTTTTATCTTTTTTATTCTATTTTAATTCATCCATTTTTATTCTATTTTATCCTACTACACCTGTCTATTTTACTTCATTTTATCTAGTGTTTTCCCCGTTGCATACGATTGAGTGTAGGATAGCGTTTCCCCGATGTAAAATCCAATGCTCTAAAATTATTGTGTGAATGTGTTTGTGTATGTGAATGTGTGTGTGAATTGATTGATTGATCGATTGTGTGTGTGTGTGTGAGAGTCTCCGTCTCACCCTGGACTGTCCTCAGCTGAGCAGGACGGGGGTTTGAACCTCTCTGTAGCGGAGCTGAACGGGGATTTTCCGGGAGGGGGGAGTCTGGACTTGCTTTGGTCCTGCTGGTACTGCTGTGGTGAAGGCGTCGCTGTCTGACGGTACAGATTAGAGATTAGAGAGGTGTTTTTAAATTACAACACCGGCTGCTTTATATTAAACTTGCATGGAGTTGTATCGGCAAGTTAGAGAATATACTCTGAAAAAGAAGTCAAACTAGAGAAATTGATCAAATGGACGGTGCTATGTTTTATGTTGTCTCTGTTGTAAGTTTAATAAAAACATGTCTAAAAAACTTGTGTAAAATCAGTGAAAGTTTTTAAAAGTACGAGGTTTCTTGAACTCACCTTACAACAGGGTGGAAACCGAGCTGCTGTCCTGGCCGTGAGTCCGTATCCTTTATTACTCTGCGGTTTCCTCTCCAGTTCATAAACTAAGGTGCCAAACTGGAAGAAACACAGAGATTACTAATACATTTTTCATTTTAATCACATGGAGAAACAGTAACAACAACAACAACAACAACAACAACAACACACGTTAAACGTAAGCGTTGAAGAAGAAGACACAAAGCAGGCTCTTCTTTTTAAGAAGACTCAGGTCTTTTGACATCTGTAATGTAATGCTGCGTGTGTTTTATCAGTCTGTCACTTGTTAAAATGTTTTTTGTGTTCATCTTTTTTTGTGTCGTTGTGTGAGCTACTGGACTAACTTGAATTTCCCTGCTAGGGATGAATAACATATTATCTATCTATCTATCTATCTATCTATCTATCTATCTATCTATCTATCTATCTATCTATCTATCCATCCATCCATCCATCCATCCATCCATCCATCCATCCATCCATCCATCCATCCATCTATCTATCTATCTATCTATCTATCTCTCTCTCTCTGTTATATCTATCTATCTATCTATCTATATATCTATCTATCTATCTATCTATCTATCTATCTATCTCTCTCTCTGTTCTATCTATCTATCCATCCATCCATCCATCCATCCATCCATCCATCCATCCATCCATCCATCCATCCATCTATCTATCTATCTATCTACCTACCTACAGTATCTATCTATCTATCTATCTATCTATCTATCTATCTATCTATCTATCTATCTATCTATCTATCTACCTACAGTATCTATCTATCTATCTATCTATCTATCTATCTATCTATCTATCTATCTATCTATCTATCTACCTACAGTATCTATCTATCTATCTATCTATCTATCTATCTATCTATCTATCTATCTATCTATCTATCTACCTACAGTATCTATCTATCTATCTATCTATCTATCTATCTATCTATCTATCTATCTATCTATCTATCTATCCATCTATCCATCCATCCATCTATCTATCTATCTATCTATCTATCTATCTATCTATCTATCTATCTATCTATCCATCTATCTATCTATCTATCTATCTATCTATCCATCTATCTATCTATCTATCTATCTATCTATCTATCAAACGGTTGCTACCTCGTCGTTGTCGTAGCAGCCGGGGCCGACGTCCGGCGCCTCCTTCCGGGCCAGCTGGTTCCCCAGTCGGTCCGGAGCGAAGTGTCCGGGGAACAGCTTCCTCTCCTGGGTGCTGCCGAAGAACAGCCTGCGGGGGCCGGCCGGAGGCATGTGGAAGAAGAAAAAACACTAAACTAAACTAAACTAAAATAAAATAAAACAATACAATACAAAAAACAAGAGAGAACGAAGCTACGCTGCTGGTAAACAAACAGTTCACGTCGTCGTCGTCGTCTCAACCGCTCATGAGTCTTCTCCGTGTTTACACTTGTAACGATGGCAACCGCGTTGGTGCATAAATTATGCAAATCAGTAGTTTGTCGACGTTAGAAACGTATATTTGCGTTTTAAAACTAATCATGCTAAGGAAAAAGCTAACATAACTTTTATTATCAACCTTATTATTTTAATGGAAAAATGTCATATTCACAAATGTAAGTTCATTAAAAAAAAACCTTCCTTTACTGGTGAGCTCAAGCAATAACCTCCATCACATTTTCAAACAACCAGAAAGCGATTAAGACTATCAATAAAACTTGAATTTTTTTTTGTAAACTTATAAATTCCCCCTGGCGTATAATATAAATGTGCTTTATTAATTGCATTTTACCATGAAAAACTGTTTTTGTATTGTGAAACAAAGTTTTGAATAAAAAAACAACAACTAATCATGCAGTGATTTAAGTTTTTCTTTTTCCTGTTTTGCTGTCAACCCCTGGCGTGTGTGACTGTTTGTGTATTAATGTTGTATACACACATCTCTAAGTGTATTCAAGCCTGCTTGTTGTCAATAAAGACGTTTAAATAAAAAAAAAACTAATCATGCGTAGACTTTTTGTTGAAGGGACTTCCCTGTTTATCACGATTGACATAAAAACTGACTGTAATTGTTGTAGTTTACATTAAATATAATTATATATCAGTACTTTCGATGGAGTACTGATGAGGGCAGTTGCTGTCTTATGACATGTCTGAAACATGTCCCATATTCAGTCATTTTAAATATGAATTCTAAAATTGTTATAAAATATAATATGTATATAATAATGTATGTATATTCAAAACAAACTAACAAAAAGTGAGAGGAAAAGTTCAATAGAGATGTTCAGTCAATTAATATAACATAGTACATTCACTATGTCCTCTCAAACTGAACATATTTTATACATATCTTTATATTTTTTGCTTGTTTTTTTTTTTATTTAGGATTTTTACCAGTACGCACTCTGATAAATCACTAAATGAACACAGTGTCAGATTTGCTAGCTGACATTTTATCAACAAATTCATTATTCACTTTAAAAAAAACAAACATATAATTAAAAAACAGACAGATTATTCAATAATTAAAAATGAATCAAATGTCAACTAGGAATCTAAACAAATCACAATTTATTCATATCTTTATTGGCAATTAAAGACAATGTTTTTTCAAATGTCATGGCAATTGCACATCCATAAGTTTGACAAAACTGAACTCGTTTACAAACCTGCAGCAAATTAAATAAATTACCTGTCAAGAAAACAGTCTGTGATTGAACAATGAGCGGAAACAGAAGTAAACTGAAGAGGAAGCTTTAGCGTGCTTCTCCTGTAAGGCAACAATTCAGACGTTTCACACACAGCCACGCTTCACAAATGATCAAACGTTATGTACAGGCACTTATTCACTTCATCACCAGTAGTCTTTAAATTATAGCTGAGCTGGAAACATTAATAAAAAAAAAGAAAGTAAAATAAAGTAGGCATTGAGGTCTGAAGAGGTCCCAGAACTTCCAGCAGTGACACATTCATTTCAGCACAGAAGGCATTCTCTGGTAAGAGTGCAAATGATTTTAGTTTGGCCAACAGCACCACAGAAACACCTTTTGGCACAAGGCACTGAAATCAAATCAAGTTGTATGAAGATATAAAAAGGTGCATCTGTTTTGGTACTTTGCATACTGTATGTCGGGAGGTGAAAATGTACGGAATATGCCTTTAAAGATCAAGCTACAGTATCTGAAACTACACAGGACAAATATTTTCAAAGGTAAAAGGCCGAAACAGATTAAAGCTACGTGGCAAAGAGCGACTCTCCAAGGTCCAGGAGTGTGTGTGTGTGTGTGTGTGTGTGTGTGTGTGTGTGTGTGTGTGTGTGTGTGTTTAAGTGTGTGTGTGTGTATGTGTGTGTGAGAGAGAGACAGCGACGGATGCTTCACTCGGACTGAGGCACTGAGATCGAGGGCCCTTTGGGGTCGTCGAAGCGGTCCATGGTGTTGAGCTGCATGATCATGTGCAGCCCGTAGACGAAGATGAGCAGCATGAGCAGCCCGGTGATCAGACCCATCCAGATACCGGCCGTGAAGAAGCCGGCGCAGTCGCTGGCGTACGAGAAGTTCGTTCCGTTGGCCAAACCAAAACCCTGAATCTGCACACAAACAAAACAAAACAAGATTAGAAAGAAGAGATTTAGAAAGACTTTATTGTCCACCGTAGTGGAAATTTGTCTTCGGCCTCTCCAAGACAACAAAGCATAAAACAATCAAAGTGCTCCACAGCATACGGTACACACAAAAGACATAGAAACAGGAAACAAACTGAATGTTGTGCAAAATAGTCACAGACAACAACAGCCCTCTAATGCCCTCTACACACTGTGCGATTTCAGCAGTCTTATGAGACTATTGCATGACACACTGTGCGACATGCATTTAATAATCTTTGGTACGACGTCAAGTTTGACGTGTGCAGACTGTACGATGATCGTTCTACTGAATCGCAGGTCGCCCGCTCCCCGTGAAGAGGGAGAGAGGGAGGGGGGCTCCCTCCCTCTCTCCCTCTTCACACACAGACACAAGTCACAGTACCGCCAGTTGTCCGTTATTTAAAAATGAAATCACGGCCTGTATTGGTACTAGAGAACATCACAGCAGTACCGTCACCTAATGAGAGCACATCTAAACGAGGACGAAGTCACCTCTCCCGGCGTAAACACGTCAATATTCTCCGGTAGGCGACCGCTTCTCATCATAGTCCGCACATGGGTTTTTTGTTTTTTTTGGACAGAGTTTCACACACAACTTTTCTGATGGCTGTATGAGTCTGTCCATGTTCCTCCTCTTTCTGCGACAGTAAAAAGGAATATACACCTCTCCAGACATGACAGGATATCGTTTTTTAATTTAATGACTATTTACTCTAAAATCAGTGCTCGTCCCTGTCACCTGCGCCACTGATAGACGTCCATCAGCTGATTAGTAGACGGAGGTCGTAGCAGTTTTCTGACACTGTCAGAATTTAATCGCAGGTCGTCTTTGGTCGCAAGACGCTGACAACGGCCGTCGTAGAGCCTGTCTCACTGTGCGACGTAAGACGGCCGATTTAGAGCTACGACCAAAGATTTCGCCACGATTCTCCTACGATCCGCCGTCTTTCGTCTGCGACGGGCGAAATCGCACAGTGTGTACAGGGCATAAGGGGGTTGCCAGGTGCAGTCAAATGATCATAACATATTCAGAGCTTGTATAGCCTGAGGAATAAAGGATTTCTTTAAAATGTTCCGGTGTAACGGAGTTAAAAGATAATTTGATTCCACTTGCCATAAAAACTCACCACACAACACTGGAACTTGTTTTTCCTATGGTAATTAAATGCATCGCCCCTGTGGACTAGGGGTCGTGCACCCCGGGGGGGTAGCCGCAGTCGGACGATGCTGTTTCCCTGGTAGGTGCAATTACTTTAATTTCAATACTAAGAGGTGGTTTAAGTTGTGTTTCTTAAGCATGTAGCTCCCGAACAGTCGAGCACGTCCTTTTCCATAAAGTTGACGGTGTTTTTCTATTATTTCTGTTTACAACATGGCTAGGGTTACAGTGTTAGCTAACCTAAACCTAAAGGTTTTATCTGGCGAGTGAGAAGAGTTTGTACCTGGAAGTCGATGAAGTTGAGCCTCCATGTGGACGTGTTGCTCGGGCTGGTGGTGGCGTTCCACAGCAGCAGCGCGTCCCTGAAGCTGTTGACCGACTGGCAGTGGAAGGAGTACTCCGCCGGGGCGTACACGCCGCGGCCGCCGGAGAACGAGGCCGTCTGCTCGTTCACCTGCAGCTGCACCGAGTCCAGACTGAACCAGTTCCTCGCCGACACCGGGTAGAACCGCTGACTCATGGAGAACCTGACGATGCAACACAACACACAACACGTCAATGTACACAACACGCAACTAGTGTCTATTACATACTGGAGACTGGTGCTTATTGCTGTTAAAGGATAATTTCCGTTTTTTACAACCTGGACCTTATTTCTAGCATAAAATACGATCATTTTACTCACTCAGAAACTTTGGTGTCATTTGGAGTTGTTTTGACGAAATTAGCCCCAGTGGAGCGGCGCGTATATCCGTATAATGCGAGAACACGGGGCAGCGCAATGCAGCCTCTAAATAACACATTATCCGCCGCAAAACTTGTTCATTTCGCCAATATTTTGTTATGATACACTAGTGCTATTCCCCTCCGAGCCTGTGGTGGCATGTTAACAACATGCTGCGCCTGTAGGTTGACCTACTGACCTCTGACCTGGATGATGTCATCTCTGAGCGCCGCGCGGCTCATTCTGATAATAATCATTCTGCTTCGGCATTCGGGTCCATTTTTATCTCAACTAGCCGGAGCTTTAGTGAGTCCAGGTTGAGGAGAGGAAGCCTGTGGAAGCTGAACTTCATCCAGCTGCTCATTTTGTTCTGACAAGTCAGAAACACGCAGAAACGAACCATAGCATTAGCCGTAGCAAGTTAGCCGCGCCGCACCGCGGTCGGAGATGACATCATCCAGGTCGGAGGTTAGTAGTCAACCTACAGGCGCAGCATGTTGATAACATGCCACCACGGGCTCGGAGGGGAATATCACTAGTGTATCATAACAAAATATTGGCGAAATGAACGAGTTTTGCAGCAGATAACGTGTTATTTAGAGGCTGCATTGGGTGCCCCGTGTTCTCACATTATACAGATATACGCGCCGCTCCACTGGGGCTAATTTCGTCAAAACAACTCCAAATGACACCAAAGTTTCTGGGTGAGTAAAATGATCTTATTTTATGCTAGAAATAAGGTCCAGGTTGTAAAAAACGGAAATAATCCTTTAACAATTTAACAAAAGAGCAAAGTTAAAACACCTTTTTAGCTTGGCTTTTGATTAGATTTTACTTATAGGTTTCACTATTTTATTAGTTTACCCATCCTTTTAGTTTAGTTTAGTTTTAGTTTAATACGTTTATTTGTATCAGGGACAATGTACAAAATAACATTAGTCTCGAGATGAGACGAGATGCCTTGTACCGTTTATTGCATTTATCGATTTTTACTGTTTATTTAGTTTTTTATTATTATTTAATTAAATTGAATTTTGTATTCATTTTTACTTTTAATCTTTTTAGTCTTATTATGGTACAATTTTAGTTATTTTTTATCATTTTATTTAATTATTTGGTTTTATCCCCTGGTGTTTCCTCACGGCAAATTGTAGAGTAAGATAGCGCTTCAGTTGCCTTCTTTTAGGCTTTATAACTGAGTGTGTGCGGGTGTATGTGTGTGTGTGTGTGTGTGTGTGTGTGTGTGTGTGTGTGTGTGTGTGTGTGTATATATATCTGCGTGACTTTGGGTTTTATTTTTGCTTTGTTTTGTCTGCTTTTATGGTGTAAAGTACTTTGTGCTACATATCTTTTGTATGAAAAGTTCTCTATGAACAAAGTCTGATTGATTGATTGAATTACAGGTGCATCTCAATAAAGCAGAATGAATGAATCAATGTGTATCATTGTGTCATGCATGAGCTTACAAGACACTACGAAAACAAACCAGGAACAAAAATACAGTTAAAACAACCAGATCCTCAGGAGGAATCAAAACATCTTTACAGTTCAAAACCATTAGCCAAAAAAAAGAAAAGAAAATACCAAGCTTCAAAGGAGTTGATTGAAGATTAATTCAACAAACTATTCTGTCTTCTTTTTTGCATATCTGCATATAAGTCCCTAATTTTGGTCTTGATCAAACATGTTCAAACCATTTTTATTTTCAAATTTCAGATTTAAATGTCATGAAAAAGTTTATTTATGTCAGTAATTTAATACAAAAATGTAAACTAATACATTATATAGATCCATTACACACAGAATGAAACGTTTCATGTCTGTGTTTATTTTTAATTGTAATGATGATGGTTTACATTTAATGAAGACCTAAAATTCAGTATCTCAAAAAAATAAATAAAACATTTTTAATAGGGAAATATTGTCCTTCTGAAAAGTATGTCCATCTAAATGATCTCAACAAGGAAACCAAATAATCTAAAACTACCTTTATATTAAAAAAACAAAAAACACAGCCAGTTTGTTGAGTAAAAACAGTTAAATAGTTGATTACGTTTTGTTTTGTTGTGTATTATGGATTTATTTTCTGTAACCTGGAACTATCAGAGGAGTGAGTTGATCTGTTGCTTTTTATTTCTATTGAATTATTTACTTTGGAATGAAAAGGAGCAGAGAGAGGATTCATTTTATATTATCTGCTCCTCAAGATAGTGAGTTGACATTTTAATTACTTTATTTTTATTATTAATGAATGAAATAAATGACGGTTTGTTTAAAATCAGAATGAATTTCCTTACCTGAGTAAATGGCCTGTTGGATAAGTGAGGACCAGTCTGAAGAGAGAGAGAGGAACACGTTTTATTTCCAGTCTCATCTTGTGTATTTTGTGTTATTTTCTAATGAACCCATAAAGTAAAACGTGCTCACATGGCGCTGGTGTTGTTGCACACCGACCCGGCCGTGGAGGGCGTTTGGGCGCCGAGGTCGATCCAGCTCTCTGGGCTGGACACGCTGACGTTGAGGTTCTGAGCCCAGAGCATGATGCACGGGCCGGACGTGGTGTTGAACGTCAGCGGCGGCTTCACGACGGGATCGGCCGACTGCAGCAGAGAGCGACCGACGGACCGGTCCGACACCGGCAGCTCAGAGATCACCTGCAGATAAACATTACAACAGGGTTCCTACACATTTGAAATTTCCAAATTCCATACTTTTTCCAGACCCTAATTTCCAGACTTCTCGGTAAAAATTAGTAAATAGTTGTGCATTATATAAAAAAAATCATGCATTTAATCATTTGTTTTCATTATTCTGAGTATGTGTATGCCATTATGTAACCAAATAATTTCCAGGAGATTGTAGCTATAGGTAGCGCATACAAAAATAATTAACCCAGATAACTTCAGATAAGACCAAACCCAGATAAGTATTAAGATAAATATATTTCCATACAATAATTTCCATTTTTCATACTTTTCCAGACCTGGAAATGTATAAAATCAAATTCCATACTTTTCCATACTTTCCATACTTGCGTAGGAACCCTGTTACAAGTATTAAAAAATGATCCAGTTGCATCTATCTATTTATTTATTTATTTATTACACAGGTCTTTTAGTTCCTAATATTGGTTCTTAGTAGTGCTGTCATGATACCAACATTTTGGTATCGGTATCCAGGGTTCCTACACATTTGAAATGTCCAAATTCCAGACTTTTTCCAGACCCTAATTTCTAGACTTCTCTGTAAAAAAAATTCTAATAATTTGTGATATTTAAGTAAATAGATGTGCATAATATATAAAAAAGCATGCAATTTATCTTGTTTTCATTATTCGGAATGTGTATGCCATTATGCAACCAAATAATTTCCAGAAGATTGTAGCTACGTACAATAGCGCATACAAAATAATTAACCCAAATAACCTCAGATAAGACCAAACCAAGATAAGATAAATAAAATAAATATATTTCCATACAATAGTTTCCATTTTCCATACTTTTTCAGACCTGGAAAAGTATAAAATCAAATTCCATACTTGCGTAGGAACCCTGGGTATCGGTACCAACATGTTTTTCGATTCTTTTCTGTACTTTTCCAAATAAAAAGAGAATATAAAAAATGTCATTATTGGCTTTATTTTAATAGAAAATCTTAGACACAATACACGTGACAATATGTTGTCATGGCGATGTGGTATTGTTTTACTTGACCTTTTTATTTTATTAACAAAAACGACTGTGTTTAAGGCATACAAAGTTTACAAAAAGTCCTGAAAAAGCTTGAATATAGCTAACTTTAATTTAAGTTTGTGCCTTGTGAACAATGCAATCATAATGTTCTATATTCATATAACACTTTATGTAACACTCAAATAAACAAGATCTTGTGGTTTAAGATCATTTATGTGTCTATTCATTGATTCAGTCATATACCGCAATCCATTTAAATTGAAAAATGTTGCTTCTTGTGTCAAATATTGATATGCGATTAATCAAGATTAATTAATTACAAAGGCTTTAATTAATTAGATTAATTTTTTTGTAATCGAGTCCCACCACTAGTTCTTAGATTATTTATTATTGTCTTGGTCCTGAGAAACACTTTCCTTTCTCTGTGTCTTTAACACGTAGAAAGACAAATAAAGAATCTGAATCTGATGGGAGTGAGATCATCTTACCTGTGACTGTCAGCTTCACACGGCATTAATGTAATATATTATACTATAACACATGAAACTACATCATATCACACTAGACTACAGTATATTGGGTTGTTTTCTTATAGTATATAATATTATATTATGCATAATAATGTCATATGGAACTATATTGACTTGTACTGTGTAAATATGACTAGTCATAAGCTGTTCCAGTCAATGTTATGTTCTGATTTATTTATTTATTTATCTATTTAGATACGTATGGCTCATTGTTGTCACATTATTTCACTGTTTCTTCAACTAAAAAAACCAAACCAACAGAGAAGATCTTACCCGTGACGGCTGCTGTCCGGTGTATATGGCCGTGTACGGGGCATTTTTCTCTTTCATGATACCAAGAACTTCCCCAATCGTTTTATCTGTTGGGAGCAAAACACAGTCGAGTTATTTAACGCACGTGTCAAAAAACTGGTGTTTAGAAAAGAAATGAACAGCCAACACTCACCATTCTTGTGTAGGACCTCCCTGCAGGACTTGTGTGAGCTATAAACAATAACAGGGTCAATACAGGAATCTTGAAGTTAATTTTAATACCTTTTTAAGACTTTTTCAAGACCTTCTCAATATATTTTAACACCTCACCCCCACTTCAAGCAGTAACCATTTACATCAGTGACACTTTTAATTCAACAGTTTTAGTTTGTGATAAAGACTATAGACCACTATGATACAAAATAATTCAAAATAGGCTGGGAGAATAAATCAAAGGCAAAGTTTATCAAAAGAAAATAAATAAATAAAATTGCTCCACTCTCCAAAAACAAAAACAACAATCTTCTTTTCTTTTTTTATGTAGCGGTTCATCTTTGTTTTTTTATAAAATGTTTTTTTATAAAATGAATAAATTCACACACTTTCACAATGTTTTTTACGACTCAAACTCTTGGAGCTAATTCAGAAAAAATACCTTCAATATTTAAGACTTTATAGAGTTGTGAAAATACTTTTTTAATACTTTTTAAGGGTCTTAATTAGGGTTGCAAAAGGGTGGAAAATTTCCAGTAAATTTCCGGAATATTTCCAGAAACTTTCCATGGGAAGTTAAACTGGGGAATTTTAGAAATATTCCAAATTGGAAACTTTCCTTGGGATTTATGGGAATTTATGGGAATTATTGGGAATTTATGGGAATTATTGGGAATTTATGGGAATTAACTGGGAATTGGCGGTAATTTAAACAAACTGTATCATATCCAAACATAAATGTTATAATGTTAGTAATATTTTGTTTTGTCATAAGCAGACATCCATGCAAAATAATACAATAAAAAACATTTCAACAGATTTATTTGTGAGTAGAACTTTATCAACTTTTAATTATTGTATGAACAATCAATTATTTTACTGAACAACAAAAACATGATGAATGTTGAGTAAAATATTACTAACCCCCCCCACAAATAAAAAAAAAAAGTAAGCAGTGTGCATGTGATTGAGGAATAGCATAGATATTCAAGTGTACTTGCATTAAATCTGGTTGTTTTAGCCAATATTATGCTACAATATATTTCCCCCAACTATATTTAAGTTCCCTGTTAAGGGCCAACCTTCAATTTTGTAAATTTCGGATTTATTCCCGTTTATTCCCATATATTCCCGTTAATTCCCATATATTCCCATGGAAAGTTTCCAACTTTGAAAATTCCTGGAATTTTGCAACCCTAGTCTTAATTTTCCCAAAATTGATTTATCACCTTTTAATACTTTTCAAGACCCCGCGGATACCCTGAATAAAACATGTTAATTTTACTTTGTGCCTGGTTCAAAAGAAGAGATAGATGGAGAGAGAACAATACTTCCACTCGGTGACAGATGCAGATGCAGAAGAGAAGAAAAGCCAGAGCTCACCCAGCGCAGTAAGGCAGGTTGATGAGCAGCAGGTTGCTGACGGACGTGTTGATGCTGAGATGAGACAGAGTTTCGGCGTCGACGAGCAGCGGAGCGACGCCGAGCTGATCCTGGAGCAGCGGCAGCACGGCCGAGGAGCCCGACCACGCCACGGCCGGGAGCAAGATGGCCGCCGAGGACCGGAGAGCCGCCTGGACAGAGAGGAGAGACACAAACACAGCTTCATTTAAAGGGATAGTTCAACATTTAGTCAAATTGGCCCATCACCATAATCCCTATAGTCATAGCAGTAGGTTCGTTACCTTTAATTGTTGGTGCAAGCTGTTTTTAGAACGGCAGAGCAGAGCCGTGAGCTGCTCAGAGCTACGCTACGGAGGCTCATTATGGGATTTCTTGGTTTCCCTCATCAAACTCATCAAATACACAATCCAACAACTCCACAACGCTCTGGTGGACAAGTTGTGAGCTGCACATTCACCACGCTATGAGATAATAACACAACGTTACCACACAGAGTTGTTGTGAAATTTTAACTTGAAATAAGTAGAAAAATCTGCCAGTGAAAGCAAGTTTTTTGTGTTTTTCAATCAGATTTTTCTACTTATTTCGAGTGAAAATCTGCTTGAAAGAAGTAAAAAGTGTCTAAAAACAAACTGCTTTTAATGTATTTTAAGTAGAGTTAGATTTGTTTTGACTAGCAATGCAGTGAACAAAAATGGTTCAAATGACTTAAAACCAACATGAATACAATATAAAAACTATATATAGGGCTTAGATATTTCTAAGATTGTTTATCTCATTATTTCTCACTCACCCTTTTTCTTATTATTTACTGTAGTACTTTAACATTTACTCTCTTGGTACTGAAGTACAGAGTTGTTTTAGAGGGAAATACAGAGACTGCTTGATGAAAAACTGTCCCTGAAGGCAACGTGCATCAGAGGTTTTGCATGAATTTCCCTCTAAAACAACTCTGTGTGGTAACGTTGTGTTATTATCTCATAGCGTGGTGAATGTGCAGCTCACAACTTGTCCACCAGAGCGTTGTGGAGTTGTTGGATTGTGTATTTGATGAGTTTGATGAGGGAAACCAAGAAATCCCATAATGAGCCTCCGTAGCGTAGCTCTGAGCAGCTCACGGCTCTGCTCCGCCGTTCTAAAAACAGCTTGCACCGACAATTAAAGGTAACGAACCTACTGCTATGACTATAGGGATTATGGTGATGGGCCAGTTTGACTAAATGTTGAACTATCCCTTTAAGAATAATGTGTGTGTGTTATTAAAAAAAAAAAAAACCTACCTCAATGTTTTGGAAGGCACTGTCCTGTTTGTCTCCAAACGCTCCACCGAAGACCGTGAAGTCATCTTTGCTTAACTGAACACAGATAAAAGAATAAAATATGACAAAACATGCAGACATGTGGAAATAAAACACTAACTTAAAGGACAGTTCCACTCAAATCCAACCTGGGGTTTGTTACCTTCAAGAAAGATTATAAACAAAGGAAAATGAGCTCTGAGATGCAATGTTTTCTGTGTATTTTTGGGACCAACGTGTTAATAAAGTAGGTTAAAAGTGAAAAAATAATTATCAGATCATATCGATGAAGTTGTGCTGAAACAAAAAAGATACCAAACATGGGCTTTTATGTGGTAAAAAACAGAAAAGGGTTAAACTTAAATCAGGGCCATTATTAATCAGTTTAAAAAAGCAGGAACATGAAACTCGGAGAACAAACCGGAGCGCTGGATGTGTAAAAGAGGAAGTGTGATTTGGGAAGTGAATAAAGAGACGGTTACACAGCGTCTCGTGGGACGGCAGAATAACTCCAGCTGCAAATGACTCACTACTGCCTCGGTTTACACAACGACTCACATCAAGGAGCTGAATCCTGTTCACCCTCAACTTTAAACTGTTTCTGCAGGTTTATTGAACTTCAGACCTTAATAATAATGTATAAAAGCAAAGAACAGATCATTACCAAAACATTTACAGAACTTGTTCAAGCTGGAGGAAGAGGATAAAACAGACTGAAGCTGGATTTTAAACACACATCTGCAAGGCTAAGCTTAAAACAAATGTGTATTTCTGTTGCAGGTGTAAAACTATGGCGTTCACAAAGCAAGGAACTGAAAAGTTGTACAAGTATGTCTCAGTTTAAGAAAATGTTTATAAAAGAAAAGATAAGCGCCTGCAAAAAAGAAGAAGGATATAGACGAGTGGTGTCCACTGCTATTTTGCTTGTTGTTTCCTTGTTTTTATTATATGTTTATTCTTCTTTAAAGGGACAACGAGGAGTTTTGGAAAAGCGAAGACACTACATTTATGAGCCACCATAAACGGAGATTCGGCGGCGTTATTCTCATGACTCGCCACGAAACCGAAAGTAAAGAAACGCTGGTCGGCTCGCCCAGCATTTCCACCACCACTAATAATAACAAAATAACCATAGAGACAAAACCATAGATTTATCTAAAATGGACCATTAACAAGTGGTAACGGAGATTCATCCACATTAATATCAGACTTTTTATAACCAAATAGAAACTCCTGGTTGTCCCTTTAATTTTTTAAATAGAGTATAATATTGGTGTTGATACTAAGCCAATGCAATTATAACAATAGAGAGGAGCAGGTACTGTAAGTTTTTCTTCATCCTGCTGCTTTTCATTCATGGTGACAAGACAAGGCAATTTTATTTGTATAACCCGTTTTTACCACCAGTTTGTCTCAAAGGTCTTTACATCCCATCATAACAACATCCTCTGTCCTTAGACCCTCACATCGACATGTGTACATTATGTAAATATGTGCAACCATGTTGTGTAGTATGTGAACCATGAATGGAATAAATCAAAATGAAATGAAACTGAAACTGACCTTGTCCTGCAGGAACAGCAGCAGCGTGCGCGGCGCGGCGCTCAGCACGGCGCTGAGGTCGGAGGTCAGCTCATCCACCGAGGTGATGTGACCGGCTGCAGGCGGGGCCAGCGCTGGTAACCTGGCAACCAGAGAGGACGACCACAAAGACAAACGGAGGTTAATGCAATTATACAACAACAATAACAACAGGTGAGAAGTTCATTCATCAACCGGTGCATCACAGGTCTGGTTGTGGTGGATGTTGCCTGGTGACCTTATGCTACACACATGTGTATGGACACACATTTTATGAAATAGTGCTTAATACATAATTACATCTATGTACGCTAAAATACCTTGGTCCATTTAGGGGGGCAGGGTATTGTTTTAATGTGCCATATTTATATTTATCTATTGATTTACTGATTATCTATTTATTACTTGTGCACTTTACTCTGTTTTTATCATGTACTGTACTGGGTGTATGTTGTGTGTTTTTATGTCAGTGTGTGAAGCCCACTGAAACAAATTCCAATCAACAATGTTGTTGACGAAACTTAAAATGTGCAATAACAAAATATGTGCAATTGGGCAATGTGCAATATCCATTCAGCACCTTGGTGAAGCAGCATTTAGCTGTTATGCTGCTCACAAGTGGAACAAACTACCAGCAGAACTGAGATCAGCCCCAACTGTAAACACTTTTAAATCCAGGTTAAACACATTTCTCTTTTCACGTGCTTATAGCTGAGAACTTAAAACTACATCTATTTTATTTTATTTGCTCTTGCTTTTAACTCTGTTTCTAGTGTTTTGTTTGTTTTTATTCTGTTTTATGCTTCTTCTTTTTTTATGTTTAGTCTTTATGTAAAGCACATTGAGTTGCCTTGGTATGAAATGCACTATATAAATAAAGATGACTTGCCTTGCCTTATAACTCTAGCACTTTAGCACTTTAGCACTTAAATCTCATTAGCACTCTAGCACTTTACCATTCAAGCTGTTCCACTTTATTCTCATCCTCGGTCTCATGAGTCATTGTCTGTCTGTGATGTTACTGTACCCGTCACGTCTATTGTTACTCTACTTTTTACTATTAGTACAGTATATCTCTGTATTATAAATGTTAAACATCAACCTGCCGCGGGACAAAGGATGGAAATCAGCTGATGCTATAATCCTATTATCTACATGATGAAAGTGTCTATTGATATGTAGCCTACTGTCCCCTGATGTTTTATAATCAAAATAAAATAAATGCAAATACTGCTGTGACTATAGGGATTATTGAACTATCACTTTAAACCCAAAGGAAGCTCTGATTTCCCTCTGACCCCAAACACAACACACTGCTGCATCATCCATGTCCATAACCCTCTGTGTGTGTGTGTGTGTGTGTGTGTGTGTGTGTGTGTGTGTGTGTGTGTGTGTGTGTGTGTGTGTGTGTGTGTGTGTGTGTGTGTGTGTGTGTGTTATGAACAGCAGCTCCAACACCTATGTGGTAAATGTGGTGGAGAAACGATAAAGCAGTCTGATAATGACCTATTAAAGTTTCATAATTAACAAGATAATAAACTGAATTCAACTCCGCACAGTTAAACTTTCACATTAAATGACAATAAATAACTGTCTTTATATGACATAATGTTTGGTTACAAATAAAACAAGTTAAACAAACTCTTCTAGATTAAAGGTGTTAGCATTAGCATCAGAGCTAACTCACTGAGCCACTTCTACGTGACAAATAAAGAATAAATAATAAACTTTTACCCCTCGCTGGACCACAGCAGCAGCGGGACTTGGGATGTGGAGTTCACTGCGCTGAAAACAGACAGGAACACGGCGATAAAAGCTGTTTGAGGCGCTTTCCTCCAGCTGCTCGGTGCTGCTGCCATCTTTCCTCTTTTCTCTTTCCTCTGTTTCCGTGAAGGAGCTCAGGTCACGTGACACAGACCAGCTGACCGTCATGTGCCGCTCGTGCGCTACAGATGAGACGCGTCACTTCCGGTTGCTCCTTTTCCTCCAAGTCGTTTTCTCAAAATTTTCCTCAGACTCCTCTCTAGAAATCTCCACTTCAGCAGCACTTACAGACACCAAACCTTCCAGTTTGATCCCTTTCTATATTCTGAAGGTTTTTACAGAGGGGATTGTTGATATATCATTCACAGCCTCATTTATACAACATTTTACTCCTAAAAACACGGCGATATTTGAATTTTTAGGGCTGGTGACAGTATTTTCTCATTTACAGAGTGATAAAAAGAGATATCCAAAATCCCCTCTGTAAAAACTTCTGACTCTAGTATGTCAACTAAATAAAACAAGAATTTTGAAAGTAGCTTTTATCCATTGTTCAGATTTCGGTTCTGGAAATATATGCAAATTAGCGCATATTTAACGAGATATTGCCTAATTTACATATTTAAACATACAATTTGACAAAACTTGTAATACAAAAAATATTTGTCTTAATGTAAGTGATAAACTTGGGAAGTTTCATGGTGATATCTGTTAGTTAAGAATTTTACCCTATTCACCTGTGGTGTCTCCTCAGGCTTCCTATCCATCTTGGACGCCATCTTGAAAATAACACCTTTCTAGTGGTCAAATTTTGGTAAACTTTTAGTATGTTATTTAGGACATCTAATACTATAAAAAACAGCTGAGAAACCTTTTGTTAGAATTTTTTTAGGGTTAGGTGTTTTTTTTTTCATATATGCACCCGCCTATAATGTCTAAACTGTAAACTCTTTCAGAACATTCCATGTAAGGTCCATTATAGTATTGTTATTCTTGTGTTTTTTTCTACCTGTATATTTTATTTTATTTTATTTTATTTTATTTATTTACTTTGTTTTATTTTTGCCTCTTTTTCTATGTCATTCAGTCTATGTGATATGAGTCCCCTGCTGTCATGTATGTTCTCTGTTCTGTGTTTGTTTAAAAATGAATAAAATATTGGATAAAAAAAAAAAAAACTTTCTTTATTAAACATGTAAACATGAAGAACAAATACAATGACATACTCATTTCTGTCCATATGTGCAAATCAAATCACAGTGAAAGAAAAATCACTCCTCCGCTTCTGCATTACATAGGAAATCTAAATATTTTCTATAAAGGTTTAGTTTAGTTTAGTTTATTTATTTATTTCATTCATTTATCAAGCATAAAAACAAAAAATAAAATGAACAATGACAATACTGTAACTCTTGAATGAAAGGGGGCAGAAAGAAGTGAACCCTTGTTACAAAGAATTAATTCACAAATTAGATAATTAGTACCTACATCCAAGCAAAGAAAAAATGGAAGTGGAAGAAGAAAAACATCAACAAACAACGTTTACAACAAAAGTGACATAAAATAAATTGATTTCTATTAAGTGTTGACATGCTACATGCAGTATAGACACATATATAAATTTACTATCACATGCGCGCATATACACAAATACATAAACAGGCTGAGTACCAGAGCCTATAGATAGTATAAAAATTAACACATGAAATAAATAAAAGAAGTAATCAAAAGGAAATAAATAAATAAAATACAAATAAAAGGTACAAGGGGTTCATCACAACTGAAGCATTTCCATAAGTGTATATACATACAGTTTCTTAGCTTGGGCATTATCTATTTACTTAGCAAACAGACATTTATGTAGGCTATGTAGTATTTTGATGCTATAAATGAATTATTTACCAAAAATTCAGTTTTTTTTTATTTTTGAGAGTTACACCTATTTGAATATCTCGATAAGAGAAGAAATCTATTTCTATAGATTTGGAGGGAAGCAGATTGTGAAGATCCCTCCATACATTCTGAACCGCTCCACACCCATAAAACAAACGCTCTGTAGTTTCAACATTTGTATTATATTATTATTAGGGCTGTCAAACGATTAATTTTTCTAATCGCGATTAATCGCATTTTTTCCATAGTTAACACGCGATTAATCTCTATTAAAAATATTATATATGGCGCTTTGGACTTTCAACACTCCAAAGTGTTATAATCTCTAGACAAACAACTTTTAGACCAGACCTAGTAGGCCTAGTACCTAATCATAACACATGATGCATGAAACTCACACAGAATTGAAACAAATTGCATCCAGTGGAAATTGCCCTTTACTTTGCTACACCTCTGCCTGGCCATGTGCATTTGTTGACAACAGAAGCCGTCAAAAAATCAATACATCGCCACGTGCATTTGTTGACAACCGATGCTGTCAAAAAAATCAATACATGGCCATGTGCATTTGTTTACAACAAAGCCGTCAAAAAATGAATGGAT
The DNA here is from genome assembly GCF_905171665.1 of Trachurus trachurus. Classification (NCBI taxonomy): domain Eukaryota; kingdom Metazoa; phylum Chordata; class Actinopteri; order Carangiformes; family Carangidae; genus Trachurus; species Trachurus trachurus. The sequence goes on along the minus strand of NC_139901.1, from coordinate 34,205,817 downwards.
GGAGCTGTGGATATATGTTAGACTGTGTATATTTGTGTAGCAACCAACTTGAAGGTGCCTTACCACCACCTACTGGACTGGAGGTCCCACACTCCAGTCCTCCAGTCCAGCAGACAGAGGACAAAATGGGCCGCGATTAACAGCGATTAAAAAATTTAATCGCGTTAATTTTTTTAATTAATCGCATCGCGATTAACGCGTTAACTCTGACAGCCCTAATTATTATTATTATTATATTACATGTATGACAAGTTTTAGAAGTATAAGTGTACAAGGCAACTGTCGTACAAACACAGAATGCTCGAGGTAACTAATGCAGTTTGGGGAAAATAACAAAAAATAAAAAACATAATAATGATAATAGTGCAGGAATCAAATAAAGAGAGCAACATAGAGAAAATAAATGAATGAAAATAAAATAATTAAAGGGACAGTGTGTAACTTCTCCTGTTGTCTATTTGGGAAAGTCGATTATTTGGTTCAAAAGTCTGTTTTTCATTCGTTACACTGATGCTGCATTCACCTGCAGTCGGGCAGACGGCCGCCGCTAACAAACCAGATGTCATTTTAGTCACAGAAGTCCAGAGGAAGACGGTAAAACAATACCACATCGCCATGACAACATATTGTCACGTCACGTGTATTGTTTTGCCTCGTGCTGACGGACCACTTGTTTATTTACATAGAGGCTTGTTTATGACGTTACTCTGCTGTCTGCCCAATTTCAGGTGAATGCAGCATGAAAAATACGACTGAGTTGCTTGTGATATACAACCACAACGCTAGATGGGAGGAATTCCTACACAATGTACCTTTAATAATGAAAAACAATAGATCACAGGTCAAACTCATTACATAAGGCTAAAGCTTTTAAAGCCTTGGAGTTTTTGCAATAATGAGATGTGTCCAGATATGATTTACAGTGAGAGATGAAGATAAAAAAGTTGGGTTTTTGTTTTGTAAATTTGCTGGTGTGTAGCCTATATGGATTTTTGCTAACAGAATAAAAAGGTTGATAATAAATAGTTTCTTCGTGGGTATTTTCTTATCAAAAAGACCAAATAAAAATAAATTCAATTTTGATTTTAAAAGAAAGGGGTATCTAATTTTCTATTCAAATAGAGGTTAAAGGGACAATCCCAGAAGAGATGACACAGCAATTCATCTGTATGATGACAGAAGCAACAGAGAGGTTCAGCATGTGCTATATACTTTACAATAGTTGAGTTAACAGAATAACATCTGTGCAATATTTTCTCGCACCTTATTTGAAACAAAAAAAATAAAAATCCTATTTTTTAGGCCTTTTCTCAAAAATTGCATATCCACAATAAAATGAGTGTAATATCTCTGCAACCACAAGGTCTATTTGAATAGTTTTGGTGTCATTGTAAAGGAAACTGAACAAAAATTTAATAAAATGAATACCCCCCCCAAAAAAAAAAAAATCCTGATATTCTTATATGTGGAAACTCTGAACAAACACAAAACAAAATCACACAAAAATGTTGTTTGAAATTAATGAATAACCCATAAATGACAGTGGTTTTAACCCTCCTGTCGTCCTTGGGTCAAATAGATCCAATCTGTTCCCTTCCTCCATCCTTCCTTCCTTCCCTTCCTTCTTTCCACATCCCTTTTTCCTTTCCTTCTTTCCTTCCTTCCCTTTGTCCTCATTTCTTCTTCCTTCCTCTTTTGATCCAATTGACCTGATCTGTTCCTTCCTTCCGTCTTTCTTTCCTTCCCCTTTCCCTTCCTTCTTTACTCCCTTCTTCCTTCCCTTTTCTTCCTCCCTTGATCAAATCTGTTCCCTCCATCCTTCTATCTTCCCTTCCTTTTCCCCTTCCGCTTTCCTCCCATCTTTCCCTTTATCCTTCCTTCTTTCCCTTCGTCCGTCCGTCCTTCTTTCTTTCCTTCCTATCTTCCTTCCTACCTTGACCCAGGAGAACAACAGGACGGTTACAGTAAATGCAGGTGTTTTGTTTTGCAACATGCATTTAGCTACAGTGAACAATAAACATATATTCTACAGCTTCATGTGCTGAGCTTTGTGTTTTCTATTTTTCTATGTAGTGTTTAGTGGCTGCTCAGTAGTGTTTTTAATTTTGATTGACTCGGGACACGATTTGACAACATAGTTCAGTTTTGGGCACAGATTGAACTGTTTTGATGTGAAAGTTTGGTTTTGCAAGAAGAGTCTGAGGTTTTGTGAATGTAGCTTGAACATTGGGGTTTGTGTTCACAGTTTAGAGAAAAGGAGAGAAGCTTTACAGAAATGTGTCTTAGCAATCGAGAAAAACTGTAATAATAATAATGAATGTGCTGTTGGCACGTGACTTATATGACGCAGTTGGACTCTGTGTGTGTGAATGACTGACAGGTAGGTTACACCTGGCAACTGTCCATGGTGCTGACACACAAACACACACAGACACACACACTTCAAATTGAGCAGCTTGTAACATTTCCACCATCACAAACCAGTTTAACTGATGATAAACAGAAACAGACGCGCAGTAAAGTTTGGACGTGTGTTTTTTCTATTGTATTGTATTGTATTGTATTGTATTACCGTGCGTGCTTGCGTGTGTTCAGTCAGTGAAAGCAACTCCCTCCCCTCGTCCAGCACAGCACACAGCTGTGGCGGCGGAGGGATACACGCGGCGGTGCTCTGCCCGCATCATCCACGCAGCGCTGCGCCCACAACTGGGAAGGAAGAAGGAAGGAAACAGAAACACAGACTTCTGCTGAATTTAGAGGAAATGTTGAAAAATAAAACGATAAAACACGGAATGAAACTTTAAAAACTGAGACTGCATGGGCGCGGTGGAGTTTCCTGTCACGCACACACACACGCACACGCACACACACAGCTTTACGCCCTATAGCTCCATTGTGTGGCACCACAGGGAAGAGAGAAGGAGAGAGAAGGAGAGAGGACGCGCACTATTTCCCGTCGCGCAGTGACACTAGCTGTTCCAGGCTGCTGCTGTTCCACGGTCCGGGCCATCTTTGGTCGTCCTCCTCGCGCCGGTGACAGAGTGTATGTGTGTGTGTGTGGGGACAGTTTTTATTCCATTTGGTTCATCACCAATGCACCGACTGGGTCTGATTATTATTATAAAACACTAAACGACTGACTTCGTTTGGAAGAAAGGAAGACAAGACAAGACACACACACTGACTTCACACACAGAAACAGACACACACACATAGCCTAGACTCTCTCTCTCACACACCCAGAGTCTGTTTCCTCGGTCGGCGGCGGCAGCAGCGGACACACACCACCGACACCGACACCTCTTCTCCTCTTCTCCAGGCGGATAACACACAGAGGAAACAGGAGAAACAGGGCGAGTCGGGAGAGGCGGAGAGACAACATGGATGAGGAATATGATGTGATCGTTCTGGGAACCGGACTCACGGTGAGAGGATGCGTTTCTATTGTTTTAGGCTATTTAGTTTTAGTTTTATTCTGTAGGATGTGTGTGTTTTAGGCTATTATAAATGCTGTTAGTTTATTACGGAGAGAAGAGGAGCAGCAGCAGCAGCAGACAGACCAGACTAGAGGCCGCTGCGCTGCTGCTGCTGCTGCTGCTGCTCCTCATCCCGGTGACAGCAGCAGGAAAAACCTCCTTCAGGACCAGGACCAGGATCAGGGATCAGGATTGGGATCAGGTTAAGGATGAGGAAGGATGAGGATGAACCTGCACTCCTGCATCATCTCGGCTGCAGGAGTGTGTTTGTGTCTGTATCTGTGTGTGTCGGTGCTGTTCCGCCCTGTAGCATCTCTAAGGCGTAACCCTCCACAGTGTGTGTGTGTGTGTGTGTGTGTGTGTGTGTGTGTGTGTGTGTGTGTGTGTGTGTGTCATCATGGTCCCAGCTGCTGCCTGGCTGCCGCACGCGCAGGCCTCCATCCTGAGCAAGGCCCTCGATCGCGAGCTCCTCCGGCTTCTACCTCTCTATGTCACCACCGACCATCATCATCACTATCACCATCCCTAACCCGACACAGACTCATCATCAGGATGAAGCCGAGTGGACATTTTGTCACAGTTTAGTGAAAAGGTGTCATAGTCCTTTTGTCCACTCGGTTACAGCGCGATGACGTCACCGGGAGGTCGTTATTAGTAATGATTAATAACAGGAATGAGTGTTGTTGTTGTGGTTTATTTGTCGTTATTCTGATGATGACCATTATTATTATTATGATGGTGGTGATGATGATGATGATGTAGTCTCCTCTCCTCAGTCAGTGGATACATGGGTGAAACCAGCCAGCCGCGCATGCGCACAGGGCTCCTCCTCCTCCTCCTCCTCCTCCTCCCTGCAGCTGTCACTCAAAACCTCCCAACTTCCACTGAGCCCACACTCACATCCCAGTTTATACAGTTTTTATTTTATTTAATTTAATTTATTTAAAAAGGATCAGCTCTCTCATTTTAAGGAAAAAGCCCAACAACCTAAATGTACCAGAGTTAGCAAGTAGCTCATTTTCCCCCGCTGTCCTCTGGCAGTTTACACAGAGAAGACTTCATTACAATGAGACAAGACACAGGTGAACAGGACAGACGTAGAATCAGACACAATACTGACAGATGAAGTAAAACAGAGCGAAGCACCGGGGTCAGAGCTACAGAGAAGTTCTAACAAACATTCAAAACAAAAACCTGACACACAAAACAAAGCACAGAGACAAAGAGGAAGAATAAAGTTATAGTGGCAATGCTTTACACTGTAAAGTACGTTAAAGGGATAGTAGCATTTTTTTAAAGTGTGGTTGTATGATCTACAAATAGCCCCTAAGTACTTTAATTGCAGTAGAAGACTCTCTGCACTCCTCCCGTTAGCAACGCCAGCCCATAATAGCCCTGCCCAGAGATTTACAACATACAGTGTTGTGAACAGACCCAAAGAAACGGCCTATTTTCACGGCCTAAAAGAGGTTTTACTTGAAAAAAAATACACAGTTCCATTGTTCACTATAATATAATTTTTTCGAGGAAAAACACAGTTTTTATTTGGACCTAACCAACTGCTGATCGGCGGGCGCTAACCCTGGGCGGAGGGATACGTGAGTTGGTTAGGTCCAAATAAAAACTGTGTTTTTCCTGCACTTTGAAGGGCTGGAAAAAATTATATTATAGTGAACAATGGAACTGTGTATTTTTTTTCAAGTAAAACCTCTTTTAGGCCGTGAAAATAGGCCGTTTCTTTGGGTCTGTTCACAACACTGTATGTTGTAAATCTCTGGGCAGGGCTATTATGGGCTGGCGTTGCTAACGGGAGGAGTGCAGAGAGTCTTCTACTGCAATTAAAGTACTTAGGGGCTATTTGGAGATCATACAACCCCACTTTAAAGAAAATGATACTATCCCTTTAAGTGCAGTAAATGGTAAAAGTGTGAACACCTGCTCCTGATCACATTTATTAATCTTTATTTTTCTGGGAGGAGGATGTTGCTTCTTTATGTTGTCGTCTTGTTGTCGTCGTTGTGTCACACAGACAGAACTTCCTCTTGACCTTGTGTCCATGCTTTTTCCTCTTATCAACACCGTGTCAGGGCTGCAACCAGGGTATAAAACTAACTTTTTGACCTACCTGCCAATGGCAGGTAGGTCAAAAATTTTACCGGCCAAAATATGTTTTCACCGGCCACTGAACTGCTCACAACACAAAGTCAGTAAAATCAGCAGTGTTTTCCCCATTGCATTATAGTTAGGCACAGCTGCCTTAACAAAACACACCTGCCTCCTAAACTAAATTGTTGCAATAAATATATATATATAAAAAAAAAAGGTTTAGATTAGCTGGTGGAATGACAACAGACATAAATAGGCTTTCAGAGGAAGATATAGTGATGTGAGTTTTGAAACTTAGCCTAGCCTACATTTAATTCAGACTGAATAAGTGGTGTGAACACAGGTTTTTTTGTTTGTTTTTGTTTTAATGTAGATTGCCTACTGTTCATCCTACATAAGGATGCAACTTTCTTTTGAAATATTAAACAAAGAGAACTATGGACTGTGGAAGTTTGAACAGCCTAAATACAGACGTTATCATGACGTGAATCATATGTTGCGGTAAAAAAAAAAAAAAAAGACCGTTGATTCGGTGGAAAGGCTTTACGGGCTGCGGGGGTAGGCTATACTTTACGGCCCAGAGTGTCACTGACACTGTCGAGCCCAGTGTTTGAATTTCTGCCACTCTCATCTGTGATAAAAAAAAACACAGTTTCACCTGATCACGGGCAGAGTCGGCACCTCTTCACAGGATTGCGAGTGGGGTGATGCTGCATTCAAGTGAACTCGGAAATACGAGACAAACCCGGTCCCGTATTGATGCAAAACAGGACGGAGTTATTTAATCTGCAAATACGGGATGATTCCATATTGTCGGGGACATGTGGTAACCCTGGTAACCCTACCCCTCACCATCGCGATGTGTCGCCACATAAACACGTTACCACAAACTAAGGTCGCTCGCTTCTGACCGCCTCCTCTGAATGACCGACTGAACGCGAACGTTGCAGCAGAAAACTTGATACATTTTCTTAAAGGATCATAGGGCAGGATTAATGAGAACGGCCAGTGACGCGACGGCCGCTGCGCGTAACTACAGCAACCAGCGAAGCCACCGGCACGGGAGCGCGCACAGACTTTTCACTGTTTACTTTACTCTTTACAGTCTTTCCTATCTGGGGGGGGGGGGGGGGGGGGGTATTTTACTGTAGGTTCTCTCTCTCTCTCTCTCTCTGCTCTCTCTCTCTCTCTCTCTCTCTCTCTCTCTCTCTCTCTCACAGACAGACAGACAGACAGACAGACACACACACACACACACACACACCTTCACTGTGCTGCAGCAGGAGGCTGCTTGTCTGTTCCTCAGAGCTCCTCTGCATGGATCTGTATGGGCTCCTACTCCTACAGGCCGGTACTGAGAATTAACGCGCCGGGTCCGGGTGTCGGACCGCATCTGTCAGGGTCCGCGATCCCATGCAAACCAATAAACACCGGACATATTCATGATTTCATAAAAATAAAAAAAAACGGACGCGTCGCGGACACAAGTGGACGTGTCCGGGCAAAAGAGGACGTTTGTCCACCTGCCTCTAATAACGTTATTAAAGTTATAACGGCTTTTAGCCGCTAGCTGCGGCTAACGGCTAATAATAAGACAGTAGTGATGAGGGAGAGGGTGTGTAAGTTAGTGACCTGCCTGCTGCTGTGTGTGCGTGTGTGAAGGGAGGGGGAGAGAGAGTGGGGGTGGGGCTTTTAACAGGGCTTTCAGTTGTGCTGGGTCGTTTGCTGGTAGTAGGCCTAACAGTAATTTGGATCCACCGTGGTTCAGAGCGATTGATATAACAGGGAGTGTCGCCACTCTGTTACTATATCAATGGCTCTGCCGCGGTTGCCCTCTTCATGTCCATTCCATTGATCCATTCGAAGGCAGTCGTGGACGCGCTGACGTCAGGTCCGCCGGCCAGCGCGCGAAATTCACCCCCTGAATTGCAGCGCATTTTGCAGCACAGACCCCGGTCAGAGCAACGGAGAGATACGCGGGTGGGCTCGTTCTTTTTGGTTTTGAACGCTTCCTCACCCATTATTATTTAAAAAACGTAAAACGCATGGGTATTTTCTCACAAATCCTGCCCAAATCCTGCCCTATGATCCTTTAAATGTTGAATCACGGAGGATAACAGGACAACTCCAACATTCGAAACACAGTCAGTAGATCTCCTGTAGCTGTAAACTGTGTTCGTTTCACTGTTCAGCATTTATTATGACAATTATATAGTGAAGTTGGTATATTCCAGCTGCCGGCCAATGGCGAGTGACCTAATAATTTTACTCGCCAAATCATATTTTTACCCGCATTTGGCGAGTGGCGGGTGCTAATTTTAAACCCTGGCTGCAACTATCAATCTGTCAACTTATCGATTAGTTGTTTGATCAATAAACTGTTATAAGATGTTTAAAAACATCAATCAGTGTTTCTCAAACCACCAGACGACATCGTCCTCAAATGTCTTGTTTTGTCCACAAACCAAAGAGAGACTCAGTTTATTGTCATAAAGGAACAAAGAAACCAGAAATATTCACATTGAAGAAGCTGGAATCAGAGAATCTGGAGCTTTTTGGTGCAGTGAGGAGGAATGCAGTGTTACACTGATGCTGCATTCACCTGCAGTCGGGCAGACGGCCGTCGCTAACAAACCAGATGTCGTTTTAGTCACAGAAGTCCAGAGAAAGACGGTAAAACAATACCACATCACCATGACAACATATTGTCACGTGTATTGTTTTGCCTCGTGCTGACGGACCACTTGTTTACATAGAGGCTTGTTTATGCCGTTACTCTGCCGTCTGCCCAATTTCAGGTGAATGCAGCATGAAAAATACGACTGAGTTGCTTGCGATATACAACCACAACGCTAGATGGGAGGAATTCCTACACAATGTCCCTTTAACCTGAAACTGGTTTATTATGTTTATGTTACTGTTGCACAGTAAAATGTGAATTTAAAACATTGTAGTTTCTGCATTTATTGTCCAAGTTTTTATCAGTAATAGAGTGAAAATGTGTGTGCCCCACATTTTATACTTATGCCAAAAAATAATCGCTAGATTTATTGTTCAACTAATCTAGTGATTAATCTTTGGTTGACGATGAGTAAATAGCAAAAACATTGAGGTCCGTCTGCCGTCTGCCCAATTTCAGGTGAAAGCAGCATGAAAAATACGACTGAGTTGCTTGAGATGTACAACCACAACGCTAGATGGAGGAATTCCTACACAATGCACCTTTAAAATACTCAAACCGATTAGGCTAGTAGATTATCAGAATAGTTGATGATTAATTTAATAACCGATTATTGTTTGATTAATCGATGAATAGGACGAATCTCCTTGTTGTTTACAACTACTTCCGGGTAGAAAACCAGCATTCGAACAATAGTGACGGACAAGAGTTTCGCTATAAATATCTAATTTTTCATGTCGCTATATCGCCGTTTAGACTAATCTGATGTTTGTAAAGTTTATAAAACCAATGACTGGACAAACATTACTATTTACGTGTGCACATTTGGTAATACAAACGGTGATAGGGCGTCAAAAATATGATATATAGCTAAACTCTCGTTCGTTACTATTGATCTCATTCAAATTACGTGCTGGTTTTCTACCAGGAAGTAGAATGTGAACAACAAGGAGATTCGGTCTGTTGTTGCTAACTAACTCAGGAGAGTGACTGTGTGTGTGCTCTGCAGGAATGCATCCTGTCTGGGATCATGTCTGTGAACGGGAAGAAGGTGCTGCACATGGACAGGAACCCGTACTACGGCGGCGAGAGCTCCTCCATCACCCCGCTGGAGGAGGTAGGAGGGAACCACACGCTCCTCACAGCTAGAAAACACATCAATATAGTTTTATAGTTTTATGTCGCCCTCAACGACGACATCTGTTTTTTTTTTTTCTTCTTTTTTTTTTTTTTTTGTTCCTTCCAGCTGCAGTTTCACCGTCTTCATTTATCCTTGTGATGCTGCAGATTCGGAGCTTTATAGATTTCTGCTGCTGCTGCTGATGTCTGTGTCTATCTATCTATCTATCTATCTATCTATCTATCTATCTATCTATCTATCTATCTATCTATCTATCTATCTATCTATCTATCTATCTATCTATCTACCTGTCTGTCTGTCTGTCTGTCTCTAACCTGTCTGTCTGTCCTCAGCTGTACAAGCGCTTCACCCTCCCAGAGAGTCCACCTGAGTCCATGGGCCGAGGACGAGACTGGAACGTCGACCTCATCCCCAAGTTCCTCATGGCCAACGGTCAGAGCCTCGCTGTGTTCAGCAGCTTCAGAGATTGTCTATTAAAGTCTATTAAATATTCAGGAGTAGGGTTACAAAAGGGGCGGAAAATTTCCAGTAAATTCCCGGTAAATTTCCAGAAAAGTTAAAGCAGAAGTAAGGTGAATGTTTGTGTTAATATAAGTCTTAAATAGTTGTATCTTCCGACAGCAATCACTTCTATAGAGTGTTTGGTCTGAAACACGGGTCTGTCAGTCACTCTGCTCTGCTGTAAGCCGAGGAGAAAACTTTCCTTGTATCCTACAACCTTTATCCAATGAGGAGAGAGAACGGCATAAAGGGGCAGTCCTCTCTGTGTGTGCAGCCAAGGGATGCGCCTGAATGTGGTGATGTAGGGACGAGGGCGGGGACTGCTAACTCCATCTGCTGACAGGAAGTTAGACAAAACCACCGGATCGCTTACTTCTGATTTAAGTTTCTTAACTTTAAATTAAGATGGGGAATTTTGGAAATATTCCAAATTGGAAACTTTCCGTGGGAATTATTGGGAATTTATAGGAATTAACTGGAAATTCGGAGGTAATTTATAGATATTATTTTATTTTATTTGTATTTTTTGGGGCTTTTTATTGCCTTGAATAGGCTTTATGCACAGCAGGTGTGTCTGACCATTGTGACTACTCAGACACACCTGGATTAATCAGTTTGTCCAATGATGTAAGACAGGAAATAAAGGAGCAGCATTAAGTTCAGGAAGTAGTGGAGCTGTGCATAAAGCCTATTGATAGCACAGTGGAGAGAGAGACAGGAAATGGGCGGCAGAGAGGGGGAATGACATGCAGCAAAGGGCCGCCCGATGCGGGGAATTGGGGGTAATTTAAACAAACTGTATCATATCCAAACATAAATGTAAATACTTAGTTTTGTCATAAGCAGACATCCATGCAAAATAATACAATTAAAACATGACATTTTAACAGATTTATTTTTGAATAGAACTTTATCAAGTTTTAATTCTTGTACGAACAATCAATTATTTTACTGAACAACAAAAACATGGTGAATGTTGAGTAAAATATTACTCATGTGATATGTGTGTGTGTGTGTGTGTGTGTGTGTGTGTGTGTGTGTGTGTGTGTGTGTGTGTGTGTGTGTGTGTGTGTGTGTGTGTGTGTGTGTGTGTGTGTGTGTGTGTGTGTGTGTGTGTGTGTGTGTGTGTGTGTGTGTGTTCAGGCCAGCTGGTGAAGATGCTGCTCTACACAGAAGTGACTCGGTACCTGGACTTCAAGGTGGTGGAGGGAAGCTTCGTCTACAAAGGAGGGAAGATCTACAAGGTGCCGTCGACCGAGACCGAGGCGCTGGCTTCAAGTGAGTCGCTGCAACACGGAGTTAAAACCTCTGACCTGAAACCTCCTGCAGGACTCAGAGCTATGCCCCTAAACGGAGGCTTTTTGCCCCAAGAATTTAAAGGGGAATTGCCTTTTTTTTTACAATCTGGACCTTATTTCTAGCATAAAATCCGATCATTTCCTCCCCCAGATAACTTTGGTGTCATTACAAGTGGTTGTGATGAAATGAGCTCCAGCCGAGAGGCGCGTATATCCGTATAATGGAGTCTACAGGGCAGCAGAATGCAGCCTCTAAATAACACATTATCTGCAGAGAAACTCCTTCATTTCACCAATATTTAGTTCTGATAGGCTAGTGCTATTCCCCTCTGAGTCCGGGGTTAGCTGTTATCAACATCCGGGGTCTGTAGGTTGACCTACTGACCTCTGACATGGATGATGTCATCTCTGAGCGCCGCGCGGCTCATTCTGATAACAATCATTCTGCTTCGGCATTCGGGTCCATTTTTTATCTCAACTAGCCGGAGCTTTAGTGAGTCCAGGACTCAGAGGGGAATAGCACTAGCCTATCAGAACTAAATCTTGGTGAAATGAAGGAGTTTCTCTGCAGATAATGTGTTATTTAGAGGCTGCATTCTGCTGCCCTGTAGACTCCAGTATACGGATATACGCGCCTCTCGGCTGGAGCTCATTTCATCACAACCACTTGTAATGACACCAAAGTTATCTGGGGGAGGAAATGAAGATTTTATGATAGAAATAAGGTCCAGGTTGTAAAAAACGGCAATTATCCTTTAAAGACAGTGCAATTTGACTTGCTCATGTGCAACCAGTAGATTTGCCAGATTTCTTTAACACTTGTGAAACGTGGAAGTGGCGACTCAAGGTGTCAGGACAGTGTGTGTTTGGATCATGAATGAAAAGGAAATGTGAATATCTATGCTCCTGGTTAAGAATAAAAAGTGAGTGTGGAGCTCTGACCCTCTGTGTGAACCTGCAGATCTGATGGGGATGTTCGAGAAGCGAAGGTTTCGTAAGTTCTTAGTCTTTGTGGCCAATTTCGACGAGAACGACCCGAAGACCTTCGAGGGCGTCGACCCCAAAACCACAACGATGAGGGACGTGTACAAGAAGTTCGACCTGGGCCAGGACGTGATCGACTTCACGGGCCACGCCCTGGCGCTCTACAGGACGGACGAGTAAGAACAACAACAACACAGTCACTCACCAGACTGCTTCATCTGCTTCATCCATCCCAGAGGAGCAGTTTAGTTTAGCAGTAAAACCCAGACACACACTCTCACAAGCACCTTAATGGATACAACAATACATGAGCAGAATGCAGATAAATGAAGTGTTTTATTCATTACACATAGATACTAATGTCAAGGTTTAAAGGGACAGTTCAGATCCTCCTCTCACCATAGCCCCTACACTGCAAAAACTCAAAATCTTACCAAGAATAACAAGTGTTATTTCTAGTCAAAACAGATCTAATTCTACTTAAAATAAGACTCATCACATTAAAAGCAGCTTGTTTTTAGACACTTTTTACTTCTTTCAAGCAGATTTTCACTTGAAATAAGTAGAAAAATCTGATAGTGGAGCAAGTTTTTCTTTCTTATTACAAACACAAAAAACTTGCTTTCACTGGCAGATTTTTCTACGTATTTCAAATCAAAATATGCTTGAAAAAAGTAAAAAGTGTCTAAAAACAAGTTAATTTTTAGGTGATGAGTCTAATTTTAAGTGGAAAGAGATTAGTTTTGACTAGAAATTAGACATTTTGACAAGAAATAAGACAAATATTCTTGGAAAGATGTAGGGTTTTTGCAGTGTATAGTCATAGCAGTAGGTTCATCACCTTTAATTATCGGTGCATGTTGTTTTGAGATGGGCGGGGCAGAGACGTGAGCTGCTCAGTGAACGGTCCAGGTCCCCTGTCCCTCATCAAACTCATCAAATACACAATCCAACAACTCCACAACGCTCTGGTGGACAAGTTGTGAGCTGCACATTCACCACGCTATGAGATAATAACACAACGTTACCACACAGAGTTGTTTTAGAGGGAAATGCAGCTGGAACTACATTCCAGACACAGCTGCTGCTGGGCGGAGGGATTTCAGAAGAGAAAGTAGTTCAGGTAACTCTTTAATTTACAGGCTGTTAATTATGTGATAATGTCTAGAAATAGTCAAGAAATAACAGTCAATTTCATGTTTTTCATAGAGGTAAAAGATGCTTTGATGCTTTGAATTTTTTTGGAAAGACCAGAATTTTTCTCCACCAAGTCTTTTCAATTGACCGGTATTTCTGGGCTGTTTAATCAGTCGTTATTTCTTGCGCATATTTCTCGACATTACTGTGAAATTGACCGTTATTTCTTGGCTATTTTTTTTGACATTATCACGTAATTAATGGCCTGTAAATTAAAGAGTCACCGTACTCCCAAGTATTTGGTTCATTAAAGGGACAACGAGGAGTTTCTCCAGCGGCAGAACGAAAAATTCCACTACAATAAAAAAGTCTGATATTAATGTGGATGAATCTACGTTACCACTTGTTAATGGTCCATTTTAGATAAATCTATGGTTTTGTCTCTATGGTTATTTTGTTATTATTAGTGGTGGTGGAAATGCTGGTTGAGCCGACCAGCGTTTCTTTACTTTCGGTTTCGTGGCGAGTCATGAGAATAACGCCGCCGAATCTCCGTTTATGGTGGGAACTACGACGGTATGTGATCGTCTTCCAACCTCTGACTTTAATTCTTGATGAATGAAAACATGAGTCTGTCTTGCTCCGGTCAAAGAATTTCACGGTGCGGAGGCTCATAAATGTAGTGTGAAAACACTTCACTTTAACAAAACTCCTGGTTGTCCCTTTAAGCGTTAAGATAAAGTCAGAGGACAGGAAGTGGTCGGGTTGGGAGACTATATAACTTCAACACGTCTTGACGATAAAGCTGTGGCGTGTGTGGTTATTGGTTACTGGTTATTGGTCACTGGTTATTGGTTATTGGTTATTGGTTATTGGTTATTGGTTATTGGTCATTGGTTATTGGTTATTGATGAGTGTTGATGAGCTTCCTGTCTGTTCCTCCCAGCTACCTGGACGTTCCCTGTCTGGACACAGTCAACCGGATCAAGCTGTACAGCGAGTCGCTGGCTCGGTACGGGAAGAGCCCCTACCTCTACCCGCTGTACGGGCTGGGAGAGCTGCCGCAGGGATTCGCCAGGTCGCATTCTCATTTATACACGATTATTTAACGCAGTGATATACTGAAGTTAAGTGCAGTGATGATTTTAACGCAGCCGTCGTTTCATTCTTAAAGGTTGAGTGCGATCTACGGAGGAACCTACATGCTGAACAAACCGGTGGATGAGATCGTGATGGAGGGAGGTCACGTGGTCGGAGTGAAGTCTGAGGGCGAGGTACGGCCGCCATGACACGGATGAGCTTCATTACTATGCAAATTAACCTTTTTTAATATACAATTATTTTTTATGTATATCATACACACACACACACTTGCATGCATACATATACTGAAATTCGTACTACTATACTCATAATAATGCTAATAAGGATATGAAAAACAAAACAGATGGATAATTAAAAATGATGATAATAATAATAATAATAATAATAATAATAATAATAATAATAATAATAATAATAATAATAATAATAATAATAATAAAAGAAAAAATATTAAATAATAAAAAAATGAATTAATTAAAAAACAAAAAACAAGGAAACGAAACTCAAGGTTCCTTTGGATGTTTAATTATGGTGTAGGTTTCTACAGCTCTCATTTACAGGGCGTCATTGATTAGACTCCATACCCTTTCCATGTTTAAATAATAATTTAAATTTCATTAAATTTTTCCAATGTAAAATAGAAGAGGCTTCTGGATTTTTCCAGTGTTGGTTAATTCATTTCTTAAAAAACTAAAGTTGGTTACATTAGTCTTCCCATACTTTGAGAAATACAGGTTGCTTCATGTGTCTCCTCCTCCTCCTCCTCCTCCTCCTCCTCCGTCCTCTAGGTGGCGCGTTGTAAGCAGCTCATCTGCGACCCCAGCTACATCGCCGACCGCGTCCGCAAGGCCGGTCAGGTGATCCGCGTGATCTGCATCCTCAGCCATCCCATCAAAAACACCAACGACGCCAACTCCTGCCAGATCATCATCCCCCAGAATCAGGTCAACCGCAACTCAGGTGAGCAAGTCAAGTCTTAGTGTGTTTAGTTTAGTTGAGTGCGTTTGGGTCAGTGTGAACTAGTGTTGTACCCGAACCTGAACCCGAACGTATTCAGAAGTACACGAATAACGCTTTGATCCCAAATAGTTTTTCTGTCTGAAGTTTCTCCTCATTATTCGGGAGTTTTTTTCTAAAGAAACAGAACCGTTTGGATCAGCAGCAGCAACATAACCAGCTGGTTCTGGTTCACACTCCAACACAGCAGGTGGCGCTAACGCAGCTTAACGTTGCTGCGCCGCCATAGAAGCACAACATGAGTAGAGCGCCAAACATGTTAGGGTTGCTAAGAAACAGCAACTCCCAGCATGCATTGCATCACAGGAGACAGGAAGTGCTCACTGAACTTAGCATTTTCCTCATAGACAATAATGGGAAAAGAAGCGGCTATAAAACGCTGGATAATCTTTTTTTGAGTGTCACAACCCCCGAGAAACGACTGGTTTCTCTACCAGAATTTGATCCATTCAGTCTGATTATGTCTGGATTGGAAAGTCTAGAAGAGCCGCACCATTAAATTATGTTATTCCCATTCTAGTAAGCCCAGAGCTAAAGCGGAAGTTAGCCGGCTAGCTCGGCGTAGCACTAGCTCGGCTGAAGTCAGTGCGCCCACTTCCGGTTTCTTCCCGAATACGAATCCAAAGTTTTTTTTCAAAGCCCGAATCCGAATACAAGTAGTGCACTGGCTGTACAGCCCTAGTTTGAACCAGAGTTATTATCGTTCACTAAAACTAGCTCCAACCTCCAGGTGTCGATGCTAAACTGCAGTAAAGTAAAGTTTCATCAGATAACAGCAGCTTAGTTGTAGTTTTCTTTGAGAAGTCTGAAGCTGAAGGAAGAAAAGGCCACAGCTCAATATGGGACGAGCAGGGTTTTCTTTACTTTATAACAGGTCGCCCCAGAAAAGATATTGACCAATGGCAGCACTGATCGTTGTCACATGGTTTTTAATGAAGAAAGTTTGTGTGAACGCGATAGAGATGAAGCTGAGAAATAAAACAATGTGTCGATATTAGCATCAATATGTGAAAACAGCCTCAGTGTCTCAGATGTGAGTCTGACGGGCGGAGTCGCATCACAGAGCGGCACAATGACCCCATTCACACACACACACACACACACACACACACACACACACACACACACACACACACACACACACACACACACACACTGCTGCTGCTGTTACATGTAATTGATCGGATGTCACGCCTCGTTTCCACGGAAACATCATCTAATGCATATTTTCCAGCTTCCAGCCGCTCAGAGGAACCGGTCTGTTTCAGTCTCTGTGTCCAAAGCAGCTCCTCGCTGATCGACCTGAGGCCACGGACATGACACACACACACACACACACACACACACACACACACACACACACACACAGCAGCATTATGTTGAACTCTTAAAGCCGCCGTTAGCTCATCACCGATCATATGACCTGTCGTATGTGACGGGGCGTCGACCGTGAAGAATGATCCTCCTCAGATCTGCAGCATGTTTCAGCTCTAAAAACATTAATTAAACTAAAAACATGTGTAACTCTTTAATTTACAACACTTTAATTTAATTACGCGATAATGTCAAGAAATGGAAAAGAAATAACGGTCACTTTCATAGTAATGTCATGTTTTTCATACAGTAAATGTAATAGATTACTCATGCTTTTCACGCTTTGAATTTTTTGGAAAAGGCCAGAATTTAAATCCACCAAGTCGTTGCAATTGACCGATATTTCTGGACTGTTTCTCTACACAATCAGTTGTTATTTCTTGGCGATATTTCTAGACATTATGACACAATTAATGGCCTGTAAATTAAAAGGTTATCAAAACATGAATATATTTTGAACAGTGGCAGCTGTGGTGTGGTAGCTGTGCAGCAGACTATGACTCCGCCCCCTTTAGGAGACCAGCAGGCTGTGACTCCGCCCCCTTTAGGAGACCAGCAGGCTGTGACTCCGCCCCCTTTAGGAGACCAGCAGACAATGACTCCGCCCCCTTTAGGAGACCAGCAGACCGTGACTCCGCCCCCTTTAGGAGACCAGCAGACCGTGACTCCGCCCCCTTTATGGGACCAACAGACTGTGACTCCGCCCCCTTTAGGAGACCAGAAGGCCTTGACTCCGCCCCCTTTAGGAGACCAGCAGACCGTGACTCCGCCCCTTTAGGAGACCAGAAGGCCGTGACTCCGCCCCCTTTAGGAGACCAGAAGGCCGTGACTCCGCCCCCTTTAGGGGACCAGCAGGCCGTGACTCCGCCCCCTTTAGGGGACCAGCAGGCCGTGACTTCGCCCCCTTTAGGGTACCAGCAGACCATGACTCCGCCCCCTTTAGGAGACCAACAGACTGTGACTCCTTTAGACAACGTAGAACATGTTTAACCTACATTTTTATTGCACTTTCATCTCCCTCATGTAAATATATATAGCCTACTTTTATTTTTTTAAGGTTTTATTCAAGGTACTGGGGAGTCGGCCGGCCACCTCTGGTTCTGAATATAAATTCACTCTAACAGCTCTATGATAATGTGCCAGTGCAGCAGCAGCAGCTCACAGCTGATCTGAGCTCCTCCTCTTTAACCCTTTGTGTGCAGACATCTACGTGTGCATGATCTCCTATGCTCACAACGTGGCGGCCCAGGGGAAGTACATCGCCATCGTCAGCACCACGGTGGAGACCAGCGAGCCCGAGGCCGAGATCGAACCGGCCCTGGAGCTGCTGGAGCCCATCGACCAGAAGTCAGTCGCACATTCACGTCGCTGCTTCCTTCTCAACAGTCAGTTCGTTTTAGGATTCATCTGGTGATCGTTGGCTTCGTGTTAAAAGAAAAGTCTTCTTGTTTTTGTCAACAGGTTTGTGGCGATCAGCGACCTGTACGAGCCCACGGACGACGGCACCGAGAGTCAGGTGAGACCGAGTTCCCAGAGAAAATCACACAATAAAAACATATTCACGAGTCTTTACAGAAAAACAAAGAGGATTTTAGTGAATGTTGCGGCAAAAATTCTTGATTTTATGGCACGTTTTCCTCAAAGAAATGCGATGGAATATGTGAGAACTTGCAAAAAATGCAATTTGATGATGAATTAAAAAAAACATTCCCCCCAACCCCCTGTTCTCACTCGGCAATGAGTGCCGGAGTATTTAAGTTCTTTTGTTGTTTGATTCCAAATCTCAAACTTAGAAAACATTCCTGACTCTAAACATTAATCTCAGCGTTTGTTTTGAGTTTTCCCACTTTTGTTTTTCTCCTCATGCGAGGTGATAATGTTTCATGTTGTGTAATCACATCAGTTCATAACGTTCCCAAGGCAACAAGGCTGCTCCCACGTGAACATGCAACATGTTTCAATGTTTCGCAAAGATGTGTAGATAAAAATAGTTTTAAATAATAAATAAATCTATAAATGTTTTAAAAGCATCAGATTTGTTTAAATGTACATTTTTTGTTCATGCCAGTTTTATGACTTTTGAAATGACATCTGAAGTCAGACTGAATGCTCGTCAAAATGTCAAATGGTGCAACCACCTACACTGGATTTAAGTGCAAACTGAAAACATTACACTGAATAGAGTGCTTTTTTGCTGTGTTTCTATATTTGAATTTTAATGTAGGCTATAACCTGGCAGGACGGGGTTTTTGTTTTCGAAATAATGTGACAAATTATGTAAAATGTTGCATCGTAGAAGTGAACGTTCGAGTCCAGATTTATTTTCCTGTGTCGGCAGATTTTTATGTAAAAAACACCGGTTACACAACTTGACATTAGGTTGCATCACATCATTGACCCGTATGCGACTTTTTTGCAACGGAAATCTATGATGAAATCCTACAAGACCTAAAGATTTTGCACAATTTGGAACAGAAAAATTTTTGTGGTGAAAGTGTTGCAACTTTGAAAAAATGTGACCCCTCCCTGCAGAATATGTGAACTTTGGCTGATTATACGTTGAATCACATGATGATGTTTCTCCTCCTCCTCCTCCTCCTCCTCCTCCTCAGGTGTTCGCCTCGCGGTCCTACGACGCCACCACCCACTTCGAGACGACCTGCAACGACATCAAGGACATCTACAAGCGCATGACCGGGAGCGACTTTGACTTTGAGAACATGAAGCGCAAACAGAACGACGTGTTTGGGGAGGATGAGCAGTGAGCGGGCGGCGAGGGGGCGGAGCTAGGGGAGGAGGCAGCGAGGTGGGGGGGCGGGGCTTTAAAACAAACAACAAACGGGTTCATTGGCTGAATTAAAAGGAGGATGAGGAGGAGGAGGAGGAGGAGGAGTTTTCTCTGCTCGCCCTCGGCCGTTTGTCTCCTTTTCCTTTCGTCCGTCTCTCCTGTTCAAACACATTAATGCTCACACACACACACACGCACACACACACACACACACACGCTGTTCAAACACTCACACACTCCCTCTCTCTCTCTGTCACTGAAAAGCAGGGTTGATACGGTTCTTTCATTCCATCGTAGACTTTCCAGTATACTCATGTCTTAAGTATTATCTTTAGAGGTGACTTTATTACTCGTTGTTGGAGACTTTTCTGAGCATTTCATTCTGTCTGTGACGTCGCACTGCAAAAACAAGACATCTTCACAAGAATATTTGTCTTATTTCTTGTCAAAATGTCTCAATTTTAGTCAAAACTAATCTCTTTCCACTTAAAATAAGACTCATCACTTAAAAATTAACTTGTTTTTAGATCATTTTCACTTGTTTCAAACAAAGTTTCACTTGAAATAAGTAGAAAAATCTGCCAGTGAAAGCAGATTCTTTGTGCTTGTAATAAGAGAGAAAAACTTGCTCCACTATCAGATTTTTCTACTTATTTCAAGTGAAAATCTGCTTGAAAGAGGTAAAAAGTGTCTAAAAACAAGCTGCTTGAGTCTTATTTTAAGTAGAATGAGATTTGTTTTGACTAGAAATAAGACAAAATATTCTTGGTAAGTTTCTGAGTTTTTACAGTGCTCTCTCTCTCGTCGTGTCGGAGGTCAATCGGTCGCCGGGGGCGACGTGACGGACGCTGTTAATAACAGGCTTTAGTGTAGAAACCCAGTGGGAGGGGCCACACCTCTCCAGGTGACATGCATGCATCTTTTACACACACACACACACAGACACACACAGACACACACACACAGTAGTATTGTACATAGACTCTGTGACACTGCGGTATGAAGGCTGGACCATTCCACGCATCGCTCCTGTCAACCCTGCTTTCACTTTTCTCTTCTCGGTCTTTTACCTGTGTTTGTTCAATAGACGCCTCCTTCTTCCTTTTGGCACAAATCTGTTGATCGGGCAAAGTTAAACAAAAAAAAACATTAAAAAAAGAATAAAAAAAATAAACTAAGTGATGACCAGTTACATATAAACGGGCTGTCAGCGCGCTCACTCTGCAATGCTGTTGTGTTTCCCTGTGCTAGCAGCAAGCTAACCAGTGGCTCTTCTTATTATTACTACTCGTCACCCCCTTCGAAAAAAAAACACAAAAACAAAAACAAACTGTTCCTTTGTTTTTTTCTCTGTTTTGTGATAGTTTACGTTCTAACACTTTAAATTATTGAAGAGTTTTATTTCTATATATTTGGTGCACATTTTACTGGCTGAAGTTATGAAGTTTACAGAGCTGAAAGGGTTGAAACTGTGGTCGAAACACAATGATAAAACATGAATTAATTAATGAATTAATTACTAAATAAAAGGGAATGTGTGGAGCTGAGGAGGCAGAGCAGGATGACGGAGACTCGGTGCTGGTGTGACGTCGGTGTCGGTGGTAGAAGAGTGAGATGAAGCGCGGCGATGCAGCGGGAAACAGAAGGTGAATGAGGATGATGTAGAGTTGAGGTTTTGCAGAGAGCGTTGACGGGGCGGAGACTGAAATTTCGGCTCGTAAAGTGAAAAGCACCGGGTTGTTTCCACCTTTTATGTGTTTGTGTGTCACCGAGACGCGTCCGTTCCCCCGTAGAGACACAAACTCTAGTCGTTGTGAAGCTGTGAAGTCAAAACGAACCAAGACCGCTTAGTTTTTATTATATTATTATTATTATTTGGTCGCAGCCTTAATGTTCGGGGCCCGATTCAAATTCAAACGTTTTTTAGGTCCTTTCAAAATAAAATAAGAGTCTGTTTTGTTTTAGCTGAGGTCCTTTCAAAATAAGAGTCTGTTTTGTTTTAACTGAGGTCCTTTCAAAATAAGAGTCTGTTTTGTTTTAACTGAGGTCAGTCTTGTGCCAAAAAAAATGCTGTTATTGGCAAAAGTCACCGGCAACGTGAAACAAACAAACACAAAGTTCGAGTTTGGTCGTTTGTTTTGTTGCTGTGCAGATCAGTGTTGGTTTTCTACACCTACACTGCAAAAACTCAAAATTTTACCAGGAATATTTGTCTTATTTCTAGTTAAAATGTCATTTCTAGTCAAAACAAATCTGATTCTACTTAAAATAAGACTCATCACATAACAAGTAGCTTGTTTTTACTTCTTTCAAGCAGATTTTCACTTGAAATGAGTAGAAAAATCTGATAGTGGAGCAAGTTTTTCTTTCTTATTACAAACACAAAACAACTTGCTTTCACTGGCAGATTTTTCTACTTATTTCAAGTAAAAATTAGTTTGAAAAAGTGAAAATGATCTAAATAACAAGTTAATTTTTAAATGATGAGTCTTAGTTTTGACTAGAAATGAGACAGATATTCTTGGACAGATGATTTAAACACGCTGCTCTGTGACACATCAACCAACAAACAGATCTTTTCCTTTAAAAACAAATCTCTCACTTTGACCAGTTCCCTTAACGAACTCGTCCGGGGCGTTGACGACGTGTCTTATTCTTGTTTATGCTCTTATTATTATAATTATTATTATTTATTTGAATTTCACTGATGTATTGTGGGGGGAAAAAAAAGCCGGTTTGGATGCTTTTAGTTTCTGATCCGACGACAAAATGGATTTTAAAAGCGATGCACACGAAGATGAAGATGTCCGGTTTAGTTTTTAGTTTTATTTAGTTTGTTATTTGCTGTGTTCATGTGTTATTGTTTACCTGAATTACCTTAAATCATTCCAGTGTGGCATCATCATCATCATCATCATCATGTCGATACGATTCTTTAGCTTCACGCTCAGATTGGTGTGTGTGTGCTCTTCATCCTGGAAACAAGTTTATCAGATAAAACTGGAACACTGTTTACTGTTTGAACATAGATATATTTGAATCTCCTTCATCACTCAGCATCAAATACTGTCCTCTCTCTCTCTCTCTCTCTCTCTCTCTTTCTCTCTTTTTTAATTTATTGAAGACAACAGAAGCCTAATGTGTTGTTGGTCGTACTGTTTCTGATTTCCATCCAGTTTGGCCTCAAACAAACAAAACAAAATAAAATAAAATAAAATAAAACATCCCTTCGGAAATTGACAAAAATGAAAAATACAATAGTTCAGGCTGAGTAGTAGAAAAACTTAACTGTCCTTGTTTGATCACTAGTTTGTGAACAATGCCTAATGTCTTGTGTAACAAATAAAAATGAATTAAACTATGAATGAAATGATAGAAAAATAAAAAAAAAAGCACATGGCAAAAAAAACCTGTGGGGGAAAGAGCCTGAGTTTGTTCTGGAGTCTCTACACACACATCAGATTCATATATATAATATATATATATATATATATATACTGTATACATATATATATACACTTGTACTAGAAATACAGAGTGATACACATTTAATAATAATAATAATAATAATAATCACATTATTGTTGGAGCAGAAGGATTTTCCGTCTTGGTTTAATAATCGTCCACTGGTGATGAGATGAAGAATAATCTGAGTCGGTGCTGCTGCTGCAACATGCTGCCGTTGCCATGTCGACCGGCCGGCTGAACATTGTGTCTCTGTGTCAGAAAACACGGAGCTCGAGTCTGTTTCAGATCGTCATCATCACCATCGGTCCTTCATCACGTTTCCTCCTCAATTATTATCTCAAGGAAATTTAAATCGAATGCAACTGGACTATAACCAAGTCCAGTTGCATTCGATTTAAAGGGATAGTTCAACATTTAGTCAAATAGTCCCATTGCCATAACCCCTATAGGCATAGCAGTAGGTTTGTTACCTTTAATTGTCGGTGCAAGCTGTTTTTAGAACGGTGGAGCAGAGCCGTGAGCTGCTCAGAGCTACGCTACGGAGGCTCATTATGGGATTTCTTGGTTTCCCTCATCAAACTCATCAAATACACAATCCAACAACTCCACAACGCTCTGGTGGACAAGTTGTGAGCTGCACATTCACCACACTATGAGATAATAACACAACGTTACCACACAGAGTTGTTTTAGAGGGAAATTCATGCAAAACTGCTGATGCACGTTGCCTTCAGGGACAGTTTTTCATCAACAGTCTCTGTATTTCCCTCTAAAACAACTCTGTGTGGTAACGTTGTGTTATTATCTCATAGCGTGGTGAATGTGCAGCTCACAACTTGTCCACCAGAGCGTTGTGGAGTTGTTGGATTGTGTATTTGATGAGTTTGATGAGGGAAACCAAGAAATCCCATAATGAGCCTCCGTAGCGTAGCTCTGAGCAGCTCACGGCTCTGCTCCGCCAATCTAATCTAGGGATTATGGCAATGGGTCAATTTGCCAAAATGTTGAACTATCCCTTTAAATTCCCTTGAGGTATGGACAAATGAGAATATTCCCAGGCTCCTCGTTAGTTACTGTTCCTCTGCAGCTTCGTTTCAGTCTCTTCTCTGGTTTGGTCTCCGCTCCACCTGGAGAACAACGTCAGTGTCATGGAGTCCCACTTCCTGTCCGTCCTTATATTTGTATCCAATCAGCAGCAGGTGGAGCTTCCTGTCTCTGTCTGTGTCTGTGTGTGTGTGTGTGTCTGTGCCGGTCAGCCCCGGTGCTGCGGCAGCACCACGTAGCTGCGGTACGGCCGGCCCAGCAGCCTCTGCACCTCGGCCTTGGCCACCACCCAGCACTTCCCCGCGTGGCGCCGCCTCACCGTGTCCTTCAGGCTCTTGTCCTGCAGCGTGACCCACAGCTGCTCCGCCCCCAGCCTCAGGACGCCTCTGGGGGGGGAACCGGCTCGCTGGGGGGCAGCCGGGTCCTTCACCACCGTCACACTCATGTCAGCGTGTTGGAACTGGCCTGAGGGACAGACAACAACACACAACCAGATGTAACTGAATCTGTTCACTCAAATACTGTATTGATAACAACATGTCAGACTCATAGAGGTTCAACTGTTCAGATCCTTTACTGAAGTAAAAAAGTACCAGAGGAAGTTAAAGCAGAAGTAAGGTGAATGTTTGTGTTAATATAAGTCTTAAATAGTTGTATCTTCCGACAGCAATCACTTCTATAGAGTGTTTGGTCTGAAACACGGGTCTGTCAGTCACTCTGCTCTGCTCTGAGCCCAGGAGAAAACTTTCCTTGTATCCTACAACCTTTATCCAATGAGGAGAGAGAACGGCATAAAGGGGCAGTCCTCTCTGTGTGTGCAGCCAAGGGATGCGCGTGAATGTGGTGACGTAGGGACGAGGACCAATAGATCCATGACGAGGGCGGGGGCTGCTAACTCCATCTGCTGACAGGAAGTCATGGTGCGTTCAAGGCAACTCGTAACTCGTGTTTTTCCGACCTGTGAAGTCGTTTCAAAAGCCTGCCTGGAACGCAGCATTAGCCAAAACGACCGGATCGCTTACTTCTGCTTTAAGTAAAAGTAAAATCTGTAGAATGAATTTAAAGTTTCAAAAGTAAAAATAATTCTTGTGTTTGTTATTAAATCACAATCTCAACACTTGTGCAACATCCTATAAGCATCATTTTACTGTTGAAACTGGCCTGAGGGCACGAAAACAACAACAACGGCCGAATGTAATTTAATCTGTTCACTCAATTACTGAATTCATAATAATAATAATAATTCTAATTTAATTTAAAGCTACATTGTGTAGGAATTCCTCCCATCTAGCGTTGTGGTTGTATATCTCAAGCAACTCAGTCGTATTTTTCATGCTGCATTCAGGTGAAATTGGGCAGACGGACGACGGACGACAGCCGCTGCACGTAACGTAACGGCGTAAACAAGCCTCTATGTACACATGACGATATGTTGTCATGGCGATGTGGTATTGTTTTACTGTCTATCTCTGGACTTCTGTGACTAAGATGACATCTGGTTTGTTAGCGACGGCCGTCTGCCCGACTGCAGGTGAATGCAGCATCAGTGTAACGCTCTGTTTCCCCTTTTCCTTTAGCCTAGAATTTTTTTTTACAGAGGTCAATTTATTTCACACACGTACAACAGCATCTGCAGAGCATCTTAGATACATATTACGTTTAGCTGCAGTGTGCGAAAACGGGTCACCCCAAGGAAGCCACTCAAGGCTCATAGTAGGGGGCCCTCAGACATACCATAACATACATTGAGTACATGCCAAAACAGACACACAAACAAACATCAAGCACTAGCAGACACTAGGACAGACATACAGCAACATTTACATCTTCCAAATGCAACTGTGTGTGTGAGTGGAAAGAAAAAAAGGAATAAAATAAAATAAAGATAAGCAGGTGGACATAACGGTTTGGGTGTTAGAAATCTAGCTGTAGAAGCCGAGGTAACTAACTAAGTAACTAAGTAACTTACCCAGAAGGCCGTGCGTTGAGAGCGACAGCCCGCGGCCGTCAGCGATGTAGAAGCCGAGGTAACTAACTAACTAAGTAACTAAGTAACTTACCCAGAAGGCCGTGCGTGGCGGCCGACAGCCCGCGGCCGTCAGCGATGTAGAAGCCGAGGTAACTAACTAAGTAACTTACCCAGAAGGCCGTGCGTGGCGGGCGAGAGGCCGCGGCCATCAGCGATGTAGAAGCCGAGGTAACTAACTAACTAACTATCTAAATAACTAACTAAGTAACTAACTAAGTAACTTACCCAGAAGGCCGTGCGTGGCGGCCGAGAGGCCGCGGCCGTCGGCGATGTAGAAGCCGAGGTAACTAACTAACTAACTAACTAAGTAACTTACCCAGAAGGCCGTGCGTGGCGGGCGAGAGGCCGCGGCCATCAGCGATGTAGAAGCCGAGGTAACTAACTAAGTAACTAACTAACTAACTTAGTAACTAACTAACTAACTAGGTAACTTACCCAGAAGGCCGTGCGTGGCGGGCGAGAGGCCGCGGCCATCAGCGATGTAGAAGCCGAGGTAACTAACTAACTAACTATCTATCTAAATAACTAACTAACTAACTAAGTAACTAACTAAGTAACTTACCCAGAAGGCCGTGCGTGGCGGCCGAGAGGCCGCGGCCGTCGGCGATGTAGAAGCCGAGGTAACTAACTAACTAAGTAACTAACTAGGTAACTTACCCAGAAGGCCGTGCGTGGCGGGCGAGAGGCCGCGGCCGTCAGCGATGTAGAAGCCGAGGTGCGCCATCTGCAGGTAGCTGGGGTGTCGGTAGCGGTGCAGCAGCACCAGGAAGCGCAGCTCATTGGCCAGCTCCACCCAGCAGCCACGGTGGTTGTCCACGGTTACGGCCACGCCCTGCCTCAGCAGCGCCCCCTGCTGGCCGAACGGCAGCACGTCGCGCCCCTCCCCCTCCACCGCCACGCCGTCCAGCGTCACGGTGACGGTGATGCTGCCCGAGCCGCCGGTGGGGGCCGTGATGGTGAGGCGGTTGAAGTAAGTTCTGGATCGATCCTCCGCTCCGAGTTTAGACGGAGCGCCGACCAGCTGGCCGTCCACCACGATGCCTGAGGAGGAGGAGGAGGGAACACATGGAGAGGATTCATAAAAACACACGAAACTATTATTACAACCTTTATTTAAACTCAAAGCAACCTCATTTACAAATGACCTATGGCTAAGCCACGCCCCCAAACACGATGAGCCAATCACAGTGCGCATAGCTAGCCCATACACTCGGACATTCTCTGCTTCCACGTCCATTGAAATGCATTGCAGTTAGTCAGTTTTCATTCGTTTTTATATGTTTTTTCTTGATATTTTAAGTTTAAATGGACAAACGGTGTTCATGGGGTACATGCAACTCTGACACTAGGTATCCTGAGAGGCCACGGGGGGGATTTATTTACCTTTTCCCAAGCCGCATCTCAACCAAGAGAAGTGTCTGCTCTGGATAAAGTTATGCAGTAGACCACAACAACAACTAAACGTGGATAAACTTAACAAGGATGTCTACATCTGTTCTAAGTTAAGTCAACAACGTATTTGAGGCAACATATAGTATCACAACTAAGCATAAAGTCCGCTAGCTTAATGCTAACGTACAATGTAAAACTCCATAGACAGGCTAACAGAAATTAGCCTGTTGCTATCGGCGTTTCGCGGCAACCGACAGCCATAGTAGTAAAGTTAAGTTAAGTTTTGGTGGCTTCCATAGCGCCATAGCAACTGTCACCGAATGTTGACTGTTTGTCCGAGTGAGTGGAGGGGGCGGGGCTTAGCCAGAGGTCAATTAGGGTTGCAAAGGGGCGGAAAATCTCCTGTAAATTTCAGATACATTTCCAGCAATTTTCCATGGGAAGTTAAGCTGTGGAATTTTGGAAATATTCCAAAACTTTCCATGGGAATTACCTGGAAATGGGGGTAATTTAAACAAACTATATCATATCCAAACATGAATGGAAATATTTTGTTTTGTCATAAGCAGACATCCATGCAAAGTAATACAATTAAAAAACATTTAAACAGATTTATTTGTGAGTAGAACTTTATCAAGTTTTAATTCTTGTATGAGAACAATCTTATTAGTTATTTTACTGAACAACAAAAACATGAATGGTGAGTAAAATATTACTGAGTGTGACAATGTGTACCAGGTCAATGGTTCTTGGTTTCCAACTTTTTCTTGAAATTTTACCACATTTTTCTAGAATTAAAAAAAAAAAAAACTTTTCTAGATATGTTTAAAGGGACAATGAGGAGTTTTGGAAAAGTGAAGTGTTTTCACACTACATTTATGAGCCTCCGCACCGTGAAATTCTTTGACCGGTGCAAGACAGACTCATGTTTTCATTCATCAAGAATTAAAGTCAGAGGTTGGAAGACGATCACATACCGTCGTAGTTCCCACCATAAACGGAGATTCGGTGGCGTTATTCTCATGACTCGCCACCAAACCGAAAGTAAAGAAACGCTGGTCGGCTCGCCCAGCATTTCCACCACCACTAATAATAACAAAATAACCATAGAGACAAAACCATAGATTTATCTAAAATGGAGCCATTAACAAGTGGTAACGGAGATTCATCCACATTAATATGAAACTTTTTTATAACCAAATAGAAATTCCTCGTTGTCCCTTTAAATGTTTTTGGAGAAATTGTACTACTTTTCTCCAGAAATGTCTCTACAATATTTCCAACAATTCACGCCATTGGCCCTAATTTGAACGTAAAATTGAGCATGTGACCAAATATTTAGGAGGAAGGGATCATTGATTACAGTAGTTCCTGTGTTAGCAACAAAACTATAATTGTCTTGATGCAGTGATCCTGAATATGAGAAGTGTCTCATCTCCCCCCCCTCTCCCCTTCACACAGTGACTTACACATTTAACCTAAAACACAGAACAAGTCAACACGTGTAGCCTAGCTGGTGTAATGAAGCCGACCTCGGTCTGGGTCCTCCAACAGTCTGAGGACGTCGTTGGCTCGACCGTCCACGGTGAAGCACAGGTTCTGGTGCAGCTTCGGCAGCTGGACCACGAAGTGGGGGTCCCCATCCACTGCAACGGGAAAACACACACAGCGTTACTATGATACGATGAGTGTGTAGCTACGTATCTCTACTTATTAAAGGAAGAAGTGTGAGAGGCTGACCTGAGGAGGAGAAGACCCTGACGGCGCCCAGACTGGACGGAGGCTCTAAAAGCACAAGACATTGAAGTAAAGGACAGTCCGCCTCACCCCCCAGCACTGAAACAACCACAGCCTCATGTTGCTACAGCAGAGAAAACACTATACAGAACATAATAAACACATACATACATACATACAGACATACGTACATACATACATACATACATACATACATACATACATACAGACATACATACATACGTACCAAATGAGTCTGTGTCTGCAGTGTCGTCCCCTGGAAACACAACAGAAACATGTTGTTATTGGATTTTTTTTTTACTTTCATGGTTTCACTTCTTCTGATGGAGATTTAGAATAGAATAGAATAGAATAGAATAGAATAGAATAGAACAGAATAGAACAGAATAAACGTTATTGTCCCACAGGGGAAATGTGTGTGTTGTGGACTCGAGTGCATCGTAAACGCTGCCATAGACAATAAATATACCTAAAATACATAAGACAGTTTGAGACGTAGCTACATGTACACACACACTCATGACACACCCAGTAAAAGATTTAAAACTCACAGGCTTCGTAGCTGAGGTCGTAGTCGTAGTCGTACGTCGCGTCGTAGTCTGAGGGAGAGTTAAGGAAAGTTCAGAAGACGTTCGGCTTCAACTAGGAACTTTAAACGTAGGAAGTGAAGCTTTAAAGATGAGGAGACTCACCTTTAACCAGGTCGATGTCTGTTTAATAGAAAAGAGAGATGACAATAGATCACTGTTGTTAATAGATTATCATGCTGTATCATATTTATTTATTACATGGACTTAATACTGTCTACTGTAGTTAAAGGAGCAACATGTAGATTTCTCTGCTGAAGATGAAGCTCCACACACTGAAACCCTCTTTTTTTTTGACCTTTAAGGAGATCGAATCCTACATTAAAACTATAACTACCTCTTGCAACACAAAAGCTGTGAAAGTGTGTGCTCCAAATTCAATTATAATCTTCATATACAGATTTTTTTCTTTCTCATTTCATTTTTATTTTGTATCTATCATACCCCTGGCGTTGTATATTTGTACTATACATCTGTGTATATAGGTATATACTGTATATAGGTAAAAGGTTCTTTCCACATTTCCCATTAATTCAGGTCATTAAGTTTATTATAAAGAGTATAAACAACAGTCTAAACAGACTTTTCTTTTGATATGTCTTGTTGCTTTAGTAGGATTTTGAATCAAAGATCTGAAGTGTCGAGGTAAAACAAACTGATGATTTGATGCATTTTTTTTTTTACCTTTTCTTTGAATCTGAATGGAGGTGGAGACATCTAGTGGAGAGAGAGGAGACGTTCAGTTCAGGGACAATACACACTAAACTCTGCAGACTTAAAGGGACAGTTCAACATTCAGTCAGATCCACCTCTCTCCATAACCCCTATAGTCACAGCAGCAGGTTCATCACCTTTAATTATCGGTGCATGTTGTTTTGAGATGGGCGGGGCAGAGACGTGAGCTGCTCAGTGAACGGTCCAGGTCCCCTGTCCCTCATCAAACTCATCAAATACACAATCCAACAACTCCACAACGCTCTGGTGGACAAGTTGTGAGCTGCACATTCACCACGCTATGAGATAATAACACAACGTTACCACAAAGAGTTGTTTTAGAGGGAAATGCAGCCGGAACTACATTCCAGACACGACTGCTGGGCGGAGGGATTTCAGAAGAGAAAGTAGTTCAGGTAACTCTTTAATTTACAGGCTGTTAATTATGTGATAATGTCTAGAAATAGTCAAGAAATAACAGTCAATTTCACATGACATGTTTTTCATAGAGGTAAAAGATTACACATGCTTTGAATTTTTTTGGAAAGACCAGAATTTTCTCCTTTCAATTGACCGATATTTCTGGGCTGTTTCTATGCAATCAATGATTATTTCTTGTGCATATTTCTCGACATTACTATGAAATCGTCCGTTATTTCTTGGCTATTTTTTGACATTATCACGTAATTAATGGCCTGTAAATTAAAGAGTCACCGTACTTCCAAGTATTTGCTTCATGTGTCGTAATGTTACATAATGTTACATGATTATCTCATAGCGTGGTGAATGTGCAGGTCATAACTTGTCCACCAGAGCGTTGTGGAGTTGTTGGATTGTGTATTTGATGAGTTTGATGAGGGACAGGGGACCTGGACCGTTCACTGAGCAGCTCACGTCTCTGCCCCGCCCATCTCAAAACAACATGCACCGATAATTAAAGGAGATGAACCTGCTGCTGTGACTATACACTGCAAAAACTCTACATCTTTCCAAGAATATTTGTCTTGTTTCTTGTCAAAATGTCTAATTTCTAGTCTAAACAAATCTCTTTTCACTTAAAATAAGACTCATCACCTAAAAATTAACTTCATAATTTTCACTTGTTTCAAACTAATTCTCACTCGAAATAACAAAAAAAAATCTGCCAGTGAAAACAAGTTTTTTGTGCTTGTAATAAGAAAGAAAAACTTGCTTCACTATTTTTCTACTTATTTCAAGTGAAAATCTGCTTGAAAGAAGTAAAAAGTGTCTAAAAACAAGTTACTTTTAATGTGACGAGTCTTATTTTAGGTAGAATGAGATTTGTTTTGACTAGAAATGACATTTTAACTAGAAATAACACTTGTTATTCTTGGTAAGATTTTGAGTTTTTGCAGTGTAGGGGTTATGGTGAGAGGAGGATCTGACTAAGAGTTGAACTGTCCCTTTAACCATCAGTATCTGACGTGTCTCAGATCAGAAAACAGAAGTTACCCAGAAGCCCCGCTGCCTCCCACAGCCGCGGCCCGTCCGTCACCCCGGGCATCGGGGCGAAGGTCGCCGCCAGCAGCCGCGTGGCCACGGTCAGGTCGCTGGGGTCGTCGTCGTCGGGGGCGACGGCGACCGGAGTCGGAGCGGAGAGAGACGGCGGCGGCTGAGAGGAGGAGGAGGAAGATCCAACATCTGGACCAGATGTTGTGCTGCTGCTGCTGTTGTTGTTGTTGTTGTTTGGCTCAGTGCTCGGCAGCGGCGCCGGCTCGGTTCTGGGTGGAGGCGTTGTGGCGGCGGCGGTCGTCGTGGTCGCGGTCGTCACGGCGATGGACGGTGGTGACGATGGCGAGGAGGAGGAGGAGGAGAGTTTCCCCGGAGCAGGAGGAGCCGCTGTCTTCAGAGCTCCGAGCAGAGACGAGTTCTTCCTCCCGGCAGCTCTGGACTCATTATGGGATGCAGTCGGCTTCTTACCAGATAACGGAGCAGGGGCCGTTTTGGTCGTTGCAGTCGTTGCTGTTTTCGCGGTCGTGGTCGTTGTGGTTTTTGTGGTCGTTGCGGTTTTTGTGGTCGTTGCGGTTTTCCTGGAGCTTCCTGGCGCTGAGCCTTTCCTGCTCTGGTCCGGTCGGGTTCTGTTGGGTTGGACTCGCACCGCGGCGCCGAGCTTCTTCACCGCAGCAGCAGCAGCCGGTGGCGGCGGCGGCGTCCTGGCGGTCGTGGTCGTGGGTCTGACGGTGGTGGTCGTGGTCGGAGGCGGAGCGGCTTCGTCGTCGGCGTCCGGCGGCTTGACGACGACCAGCGACGTGACCGGAGTGACGAAGTTGAAGCGCAGCGACAGGTTTGTTGCCTTCTCCGTCAGCAGCCGCTGCGCCGCCGCGTCGCTGGCGTTGAGCTTGGCGAGCAGCAGCTCCTTGATGGTGAAGTACGCCCACAGACGATGCACGAAGCTGGAGATCCCGTCCACGCTGCCGCCGCCGCCGGAGGAGCAGCCGCCGGGAGCCGCCGTGTTGTTGCCTAGCGACAGCTGAACGTCGTTCTCCGTCCTCACGCGCTGCTTTGAGCCGGTGGCCGCCATCGACACCTGGAAGTAGAGACGTCACGATAATAGATACTATTATTGTCAGAGAAGGAATCATCACGATTATCATGCATTAATTAATTTCACAACACTAATAATGTGTAAAATCAAATATAGTTCAAATATACATTACTAATTATAAAATATTTTAAATATCTATTAAAATATGACCATTTATTAATCCACCACGGGAAGTGTTTGAAATATTCAAGTCATTAATTGTCATCGATACCAAATATTTAACTCATTGAGTGCCGCGCTCCTTTCCAAAGTTTTAGTCAAGTGTACCGGCAATTTAGACCATTTTTGACTTTTTATGTAGAGCCACAGTGTATTCTATATTATTGCCACCAACACATACTGTGGCTCAATTGAAAGGTTTAACTTAATGCTTCAAGTGGCCACAAACCGTTTGTTTCTACGTGCCTCCGTTCCTGAGAAAAGTCAAGCTAAACATGGCTGGGTTTCACCAAAATCCCTCCTTTTTTTCTAGAAAAGGAGATAGAGCGTCTTTTATGAAAGGTGCTCTGTTTGTGTCTGTCGCTCTTCTGACACTCGCATTTCTGGATCAAAGGGCTCGTATAAGATAAATATATACAACAGTTGTTGTTCTATTCACAAAACCACCATCGGGGGCGGGGGGGGCGCCACTAAACAACAATAACACAGACGCACCGTGCCGTGTCACAGCTTCTCGCCGCGGAGCGTGACGCCAGGTTCACACCGGACGCGGAAGCACCGTGAAGCGAAGCGGCCGTGGAAATCGCGCGCGAGCCGCGTCCCTCCAGTTCACACCAGACGCTGATTTCTCCGCGGCGGTCGCGAGCGCCTCTGCTCCTCAGCTGTTGTTCACTCACATTCAGAGCTGTGTTTTTTACATCATGGATAAGTAAATAACCTCATATAATTATAACACCATGTGCTGTGGGTCACACAACTCCCTGTACTTCACTTCCAAGATTAATTTCACGTCCTCCTTCACTTTACAACAACTCGTCTCTGCCTCTCTCTCTCTCTCTCTCTCTCTCTCTCTCTCTCTCTCTCTCTCTCTCTCTCTCTCTCTCTCTCTCCCTGTTTGTTTGTGTGTTTTGACCCCCCCTCCTCCCCCCTGCAGCCAGCCCACTCCGTGTCTCCCTATCCTGTGTCTGTTTTCATCTCTCTTGCTCTCTGTTGAGAGTCTGACAAATATAAATACGGTCGCATTTGTCAATCGCTGTATTTTATTTTGAAAAGTGTTTTATTTTGAAAATTGACCGGATTCTCTCGTTGTTTCATGTGTGACTTCCTGCCAAGATTGACGCGATTGCTCGCGGCTCGCGCACAAAATAGAACAGACGCCGAAACGATAAATGCACGGCGCGAGCAATCGCGGCGCTTTGCGGCGCGTCGCGTCTGGTCTGAACTACAGAACCTGTTAACTTGGGCGCCGAAGGGAAGCGGTCTCCGTTCCGCGGCTATTCGCGGCGCTTCGGCGTCCGGTGTGAACCCGGCGTGAGGGTCAGTCGGCCACCGCGGCTCGGGAACACCGGTCCCGCCGGTGGTCGCGGTCCTTCTGTGGTACGGGTTGGTGATGCCGGTCTGCTTTGGCCCAGAGACCATCAGATTTTACCGCGGGAGGACTTTGGGGAGGACACGGTGTTGCTCCAGCTGAAGACCGGGCGGACTGTCGGCTGAGAGCTTCCTGGTTCAGCTCCGAGCAGCTGGAGCAGCTGGAGCAGCAGCGCAGGTGAGAGCAGAGCAGCTGCTGCATCTGCATGCAGAACTCGTTTGCAGAAGCCGAGTTATGATAAAAACTTCCAGATCATGAGCTGTCATGTGACTTTGATCGTCATCTATTTCAGTTCTCCTCGTCGTAGAGTCCCCAAATTTACATATAATGTGTATTAAAGCAGATATCAGTGGAATGTTTTTGTTAATATAAGTCCTAAATAGTCCTATTTTCCGTCAGCAATCACTTACATGAAGTATTTCAGCCTAAACACGAGTCTCTCTGTCACTCTGCTCTGCTGTAACCCGAGGAGAAAATTTTCCTTGTGGGATACAAGTGTTATCCAATGAGGAGAGAGAACGGCATGAAGGGCTGTGTGTGCAGCCAAGGGATGCGCGTGAATGTGGTGACGTAGCACGAGGACCAATTGATGCCTGACAAGGGCGGGGGCTGCTAACTCATGGTGCGTTCAAAGAAACTCGTACTTTGTGTTTTTCCTTCCTGTGAAGTCATACCAGTTCGATCTGGTACGAGTTCACGGGTCGGAAGTTACGAGTGGCCGTTATAGGGAACTTTCACAGACAACAGGATGGTAAAAACACGAGCTACGGGTTACCTGGAACGCTACCAAGTCGTAGTTGTGACTTGAAGCTGTAACTTACGGTTTCAAAAGCCTGCCTTGAACGCAGCATTAGCCGAAACGGCCGCGAAGCTGATATCTGCTTTAAAGTGTCTATTTTCATAATTTAAAAAAAAAGCAAAAAACGTAAAATTACGTTTTCGGCACTCAACGCATGGGAACGAAAAACGAGAAATTACGTGGTTGGCACTCAATGAGTTAAGTACATTTTAATCTTTTTTTTTTAATTACAAATGACACTCTAGCATTTAAATTCCTACCAATTCAATGCTACGTTAGTTAAATGGACCAGTATCTGTGCGTTTAGCCTACCTTTACTTTGGCAGCACATCTCCCGACACGGTTCATACACACACTTGTTACGGCTGATAGGGGTTCGGCCTTGTGTGTGTGTCTCTCCCTCCCTTCTCCTTGTTCCCCCACAGCTCCACCCAGGTCCCATCAGCGAAACGAGGCTCACCTGGTCCACTGAGTTAAGAACCCCGCAGCTGACACCAGAGAGGGGGGGCAGTGCTGGGGACTGCTGGGCTTGCCTGCCTCCCATCATGGCTTTTTGTTTTAGTTTGTCTACTTGTTTGTATCTTTATGTCTGTGTATTAAATCTCTTTTAGTTAAGTTAGCGTCTTTGTGTTTGGTTTGGGTCATTGTCTTGGGTCCATTGTTATGCCCCTCCGGGCCAACGAAGTTCTGGGGCGTAACAATTGGGGGCTCGTCCGGGATCTGAACAACCATGAGGTGAAGTGAAGGTTTGTAGCTGTTGTGTGATATAGTAGTCTTCTTTTCAAGATGGTTTGTGATATAATTGCCTGTATTTGCTTGAGAGTTCCCTGTAAGGTAGTTGTCGGGCAGAGAGAGACTCTTGCCACTTTGTTGTTTTGCCTTTCTTATTTTTGGTGGTGAAACCTGGGTGTGGGTACGTTTTGTGTGTGGCAGTGGGCCTTGCCTGGGTCCATTGTTCACTTGCAGAGTTCAACGTTTAAAGAAGCCTCCCGGGAAGCCACTGAAGACTAGATAGTTAACCGTATTACAGGGTGCCTCTCCACAACGTCACTCTTCTACAGAGTTGCACAGCAGCACAATCACAATCTCTTGTGGGTTGACTCTACCTCTAGTTTTGTCTGGATTCTGTGTGTAAAATAGTAACAGTAAATATATATATAGTAAATATCCCGGACGAGCCCCCAATTGTTACGCCCCAGAACTTTGTTGGCCCAGAGGGGCATAACAACGGACCCAAGACAATGACCCAAACCAAACACAAAGACGCACAAGTAGACAAACTAAAACAAAAAGCCATGATGGGAGGCAGGCAAGCTCAGCAGTCCCCAGCACTGCCCCCCCCTCTCTGGGGTCAGCTGCGGGGTTCTTAACTCAGTGGACCAGGTGAGCCTCGTTTCGCTGATGGGACCTGGGTGGAGCTGTGGGGGAACAAGGAGAAGGGAGGGAGAGACACACACACACAAGGCCGAACCCCTATCAGCCGTAACACACTGCAAAAACTTATCGCTATTTGTCTTATTTCTTGTCAAAATGTCTCATTTCTAGTCAAAACTAATCCTCTTTCCAAGTAAAAAGTGTCTAAAAACAAGCTGCTTTTTAATGTGATGAGTCTTATTTTAAGTAGAATGAGATTTGTTTTGACCAGAAATAAGACAAATATTCTTGCTAAGAGTTTGAGTTTTTGCAGCGTAATCTTTTTTTGGAAAGTGAATGTATCTTTGCGATCAATTAATTGTGGCGTTTAATAACACGATTAATTGTGAAAACAAGTAATTGTGCCGTTCCTACCTTGAAGTCTTGGACGCCGCCTCGGACCCGTCCGGCCACCACCAGCTCCGAGCCCTGGAAGTAGTTTGGGAAGAGCGAGCGCGTGACGTCGAAGGCCTGGTCGTCTAGGTAACTGAGCTGGACGTCGGACAGCAGCGGGCTCGCCACCTCGTCGTAGAAACCCTTCAGCTGCAGCGCCGCGTCGGCGTCCTCGTACACCATCCGCGCCACGCCGCGGTTGTCCAGCGCCAGGCGCCGCAGCAGCAGCAAGTCGGCGTCGTCGCCGAAGGCCAGGCCGAACAGGGAGGCGGAGCCTAAGGCCGCCTTGGCGTTGCTGAGGATGGCGTCGCCGGCCGTCACGCCCATGGTGGCCTCGCCGTCCGTCAGGAAGATGACCAGAGGGACGCGGCGCGACGCGGCCAGGCCGGGGCCGCGGGACGCAGGGTTGACCAGCTGAGCCGCCGAGAGGAGCGCCGCGTTGATGTTCGTCCCTGAGACCAGACAGAGACAATCAGTTTATTAGTTATTCATTTGTTTATGTAAGGGCCGTTGTATTTGTGTTATAAAAAAAATAAAACAAATAATAATTTATAATTGAGATAAATATTCTAGTGTTTCCCCTTTAAAATGATTCCAAACACAGTATTTTTAAAGGGACATTGTGTAGGAATTACTGCCATCTAGTGGTAAGGTTGTATATCACAATAAAACACATCGATTTTTGTGAATAGACAACAAGACAAGTTAAATAATGTCCCTTTGAAGGGAAATAACGCAAGTCCACTCGCTATTCCTCTGTTCTGGTTCCGCTCCTCTCCTCCATGTGCATCTGTTTACAACGAAGCCGGTGAAACATCAATAACTGGAGCAGTGGAAAACGTTACATAACATATACGATGATACGGCGTGTGTTTGTGTAGTCTTAACCGTCATAAACAAAAGATTACGGGTTATGGAGCGCATTTGTGTTGCTGTGCAGCAGAGACGAGAGCTGGGACACCGGGGCGGGAAAAAGTAGCGGCTTATGGTCCAGAAAGTAGTAGTAGTGTGTAATGTTGTGTATGAGCTGGTTAGAGTCGTTGTGGATCAGCAGCAGCAGAACATAAAGTCTATCTATCAACGTGGAGGCGAGGACCTCAGACAGATCCTCAGATCCACTCACATCCTTCTGCGATGATCCTCTTGACGAAGTCTTTGGCGTCTCGTACGTTCTGCCGCGTGGCGCGCACCGTGCGGCCTTTCCTCCAGGTGTGGACCCGGTCTGAGAAGGTGATGATGTTGAAGTGGTCTCCCTCCCTCAGGTCGCCCAGGATGGTGCTCATGGCCTGTTTGGTCTACTGACGGAAACCAGCACAGTTAAAGGGATAGTTCACCCAAAATTGAAATTTCTCATTATTGAAACTCATTATCTCCTCCCCCTCATGTGGACTAAGGGCTGGGAGAAGTTTCAGAGTCCTCCGTGGCTTCTCTGAGTTACAGGGGGTCTCGGCGTAGCAGTGCATGTCCATATGACGGTTGCAAATGGATACCAACTGTCTTCGTAACAAAAAGACACACCAAGAAACATCCAGATACCTCCATGCTGCTCGTATGTAATGTCCCTCTTGTATTGAAGCCCCGACATGAGAAATTGTTCCGAAAAAAATGAAATAAGTCTATGTTTTAAGCTTGTTTTGTAGCGGAAGCTCCTCTTCCGCTACAAAACAAGCTTGAAATATAGACTTATGGACATGCACTGCTACGCCGAGACCCCCTGTAACTCAGAGAAGCCACGGAGGAGATAATGAGTGAAATTTCAATTCTGGGTGAACTATCCCTTTAATGACCAAGAACTGACTTCATTTCTTCCTCTCCTTCAGTTTGTCCACGTTACCTGTTTTATCTTGGTGCCGATCATCGACCCGCTGACGTCGATGACAAATATGACGTCTTTAGGAACCACAGGAAGTCCCCGGGGTGCAAAGTAATGCACAAAGTAGCCGTCATACACCTGAGACACAGAGAGAAAATAACATGAGCTCCTCCAGCAGCTGCTCTTCACCTGATTACTCCTGCTAAATGATACTATACTAATTGTTTGATTACCTCTGTACACACACACATGCACCTCACTTTTTATACATACAGTACAGGCCAAAAGTTTGGACACACCTTCTCATTCAATGTGTTTCCTTTATTCTCACTGAAGGCACCAAAACTATGAATGAACACATGTGGAATTAACAAAAAAGTGTGAAATAACTGAAAACATGTCTTTTCTTCTTTGTCTTCTCTTTCTTCTTTTCTTCTTCCTCTCCTTCCTCCTCCTCCTCCTCTATCTCTGCCCCCACCAATTCTAGTTTCTTCAAAGTAGCCACCCTTTGCTCTGATTACTGCTTTGCACACTCTTGGCATTCTCTTGATGAGCTTCAAGAGGTGAACATGACCTGAAAATGGTTTTCACTTCACAGGTGGTGTGCCTTGTCAGGGTTCATTAGTGGAATTTCAGTGAGAATCTACAATGTAAATAGTCATGAAAATAAAGTGTCCAAACTTTTGGCCTGTACTGTATATATATTTATATTTTTTATTTTATTTTATTTTTATCTCCTGGTTTTCCCTGTTAAAAGGGTTTTCCATGGAGTTTTTACTCAGTCGATGTGAGGGTCTAAGGACAGAGGATGTTGTTATGATGGGATGTAAAGACCTTTGAGATAAACTGGTGGTAAAAACGGGCTATACTAATAAAATTGCCTTGCCTTATTTTTTTTACTTATTTATTCTATATTATTACTAATTAATTAACCATCTATGTATTTGTTGTTGTATTTGTATTGCTGCCCCAATGCTTTGGCAATATTGTATATCACAGTCATGCCAATAAAGCTTATTGAAATTGAAATTGAGAGAGACAGAGAGAGAGGAGTGATTCGCTGTGAGATTCAGAAACCCCCAAACAGAGAGGACATCAGCAGAAGAAGCTGCAGACCTGGACGTCACCGATCAGGTCTCGGAGGTTCACGTCGTACTGGACGATGAAGTCGGCGTCGAGGCCTTTAGAGGAGACGCTGCTCTGCTGCTGCACGCTGGGCCGGAATCGAACCTGAGCGCAGGAGGCCCCCTGCTCCACCTGGGTGGACGGAGGAGGGTCTGAGTCACCTGTGGTACAAGATATATACGATATGATATGATATATGA
This sequence comes from Trachurus trachurus, assembly GCF_905171665.1. Classification (NCBI taxonomy): domain Eukaryota; kingdom Metazoa; phylum Chordata; class Actinopteri; order Carangiformes; family Carangidae; genus Trachurus; species Trachurus trachurus. The sequence goes on along the minus strand of NC_139901.1, from coordinate 34,165,382 downwards.
TACGATACGATACGATACGATACGATACGATACGATACGATATGATACGATATGATCAATAAAGGACTATCTATCTGTGTTTTTATGTCTAATAACAGATTTTTTATCAGAATAAAAATTAATCTATTCGTTTATTAAAAGTCTCGCTTTTAACTCTGTTTTTAGTGTTTTGTTTGTTTTTATTCTGTCTTATGCTTCTTTTTTTAATGTTTTGTCTTTATGTAAAGCACATTGAGTTGCCTTGGTATGAAATGTGCTATATAAATAAAGATGCCTTGCCTTGCCTTATTTGTAACGGGACTCTGCATATTCATAAACATACAATATGTAAATATGCCAGATTTAGCTCTAAAGCTAATTTCCATCTGCAGTCCCGCAGTTCACATTAAAACAACATTAGACAAGGACGAGAACCAGACCAACATGGTACAAATACCATATATCACAATATATACAATATATCACACAGTAGCTTCAGTCAGAAGGAGCATGGAGTAGTAGTAAAATTAAAATGCATTTAATCGCCAAAAGTGTCGCATAGTGCAAAATGCGTCTGTAAGTGCTGGTTATTTTAAACTACCCTTAGTGTTCACAGACCAGGTTATCAGTCAGCCGTGTTTTCAGCTGTTTTTTTAATGCTACATTATGTTAATTTTCCCTCATGACCAGCGGTGATGTATGTTTCCATGTTGAGTAAAACCTTCATGTGACCTTTAGCGGTGTTGGACAGCAGTCGAGTCGTCTTCAGAGGAAGGACTCTGATGAAGCTCAGTCCCGTCCGCTCCGTCACGTCCACGTCCAGCGTCAGGTTCTGGACCGGCTGCCCGGGCCTCAGACCCAGACTCAGCTCGTAGCGGCCCAGTCGCCGTGGCAACAGCTCCTCGTAGGTCAGAGAGAAGGACATCCGGGCTCCCGGCGGGACGCTCACCGCCACGCGGAACTTCTCCATCTCCCGCTCTCTGGAGGGAAGAAGACAAAACAAAGTCAAAGCTACAGAAACATGATGCATTCACCTTCCAGTTTCTATGTTTTTTGGAGTAATTTAATCATGACTTAATGAGATTTTAAAATCCCACGAGAAGCTCCTACCTGCAAGTAACGTTTAACCAGCCTCCACTTCTAATAATATGATATAGCTGCTAAGTTACTTTCAAAATCACTTAAGTTTTTTTGTGTAAAACTGCCATTTTTTGTTATTTTACTACATTGTTCAATGAAAAAATAAAAAAATAAAACTTTGAAAAATCCAGTCAAACTAGCCCCGTCATTATTTAGTGGTACATGTACAGGCTAGAGGACTGATTTCAAAATAAAGGTGACCTTCCAGAACGGATTAAATTGCAAAATTTTGCAGGTTGATGTAGATTGTAGATTTTCAAAGGAAGAGCCCTTTAATGTTTCTTATTTCCACTGTGTTCATTGTAAATTCAGATTGATATTGTCAGGAAACGAGCTGTTATTACAGAGCAACACCTCAGAAAACATCAGAGGAATTTGGTGTAGCATTTCAGAATAAAAGCCCCTGTAAAATCTTATTATTTAAACGGTGTTCCATGTAAATGTCAATTACTATTATTAAAAGGAAACTATCTGTTATTATAAACCAACATTGACCCTGAGAAACACCCTAAGGTGGAGCATCTACACTGCAAAAACTCTAAATCTTTCCAAGAATATCTGTCTTATTTCTTGTCAAAATGTCTCATTTCTAGTTAAAACTAATCTCTTTCCACTTAATATAAGACTCATCACCTAAAAATGAACTTGTTTTTAGATCATTTTCACTTGTTCCAAAGAAATATTCACTTGAAATAAGTAGAAAAATCTGCCAGTGAAAGCAAGTTTTTTGTGCTTGTAATAAGAAAGAAAAACTTGCTCCACTATCAGATTTTTTCAAGTGAAAATCTGCTTGAAAGAAGTAAAAAGTGACTAAAAACAAGCTACTTTTTATACGACGAGTCTTATTTTAAATATAATGAGATCTGTTTTGACTAGAAATAAGAGAGTTTTTGCAGTGTACTGTCAGTCTGAAGAGGAACTGTACTCAACAGTTTTAGCTACAGGGCTTTTATTCTGAAATGCAACCAGATTGCTTTGATATTTTCATTTATTTGACGCCACTAAACAAAGTGGAGGCTCAGCTTGACGTTACTTGCAGAAGCTTTTTTTTCCCCCTCCAAAGTGAACACAACAAGCTTCTGTTCAAATGAGACTTTAAGGTTATAAAAAGAGGTTTTGCCTGTGACTGACTTGGTGGCCACGAGTCCGGCTGTTTTCCCCTGCTTCTTCGCAGCGTCGTAGATTTTCCTGGCAGCGGCTCGTTCCTTCACCTGGGCCACGTACACCTGTCCGCTGGAGGAGCTGCAGAGGAGCAGAGAAACAGAGAAACAGAGAAACAGAGAAACAGTTCTCTGTGTGACTCACAGCTCGGCTCATGTTTCAGTCTCAGCTCATAAACAGGTCGAGTGGAAAACAGTAATTTCCCTCTGAAAACAGCGTTAATGAAGAGAGCAGACCCACCCAGACCACGACTGAAAAACCTTCAACACTCAGAACCAGGACCAGGACCTGGGGCCAGATTCACAAAACCTTCTTAAAGGGATAGTTCAACATTTTGTCAAATTGGCCCATTGCCATAATCCCTATAGTCATAGCAGTAGGTTCGTTACCTTTAATTGTCGGTGCAAGTTGTTTTTAGAACGGTGGAGCAGAGCCGTGAGCTGCTCAGAGCTACGCTACGGAGGCTCATTATGGGATTTCTTAATTGGTTTCCCTCATCAAACTCATCAAAGACATAATCCAACAACACAACGCTCTGGTGGACAAGTTGTGAGCTGCAAATTCACCACGCTATGAGATAATAACACAACGTTACCACACAGAGTTGTTTTAGAGGGAAATTCATGCAAAACCACTGATGCACGTTGCCTTCAGGGACAGTTTTTCATCAACAGTCTCTGTGTTTCCCCTGTATTTACCTTGAAAACGGCTCCGTTTCGTAACGTTCCATTCTTATCTGCAATCCCCTCTTCTTCCTCTGGGGGCTGGTGTCAGAAAGCAGCATTCTCCATAGACCCCCATGTTAAAATCACCCACTTTACATCCTCAATAAACATGATCAAAGCCTGGTGTCAGAACGTTTTTTGGTCTCAATCAATAGTTTCTACCCCCGCACACACTCTGAGGGGGTTTAACTCTACTGTTTTACTGTTATTAGGTTAAAACTCTGGCCAATTAGGGCGCTGAAACGTTGAGTGACAGGTCCGAGCAGCTCCAGGGACAGCTGCTTGGAGGCCAGTGGGCGGGTTCTTGGCCGGCCAATCCAACATGGCGCTGTTCAGGCCGCCATGTTGGAGTCATAAAAACGACTCCCCAAAACCAATGGGTGACGTCACGGACGCTACGTCCATTCTTTTTACAGTCTATGGGAAGGACGGAGGCACCGGTGTTGCATTCAGGTGCAGTCAGGCAGATGGCCGTCGGCAAACCAACCGGATGAGAAAGACGGTAAAACAATACCACATCACCATGACAACATGTTGTCAGACGCTTGTTTATCCTGTTACATGCAGCGTCTGTTGTCTGTCTGACGTCTGCCCCATTTCACATGAATGCAACATCAAGAATACGTTCAGATATGCAACCGCACCGCTAGATGGGAGGAATTAATCCTACATATTATACCTTTAAAGGGACAACAAGGAGTTTCTCCATCAGCAGAACGAAAAATTCCGCGCCAATAAAAAAGTCTGATATTAATGTGGATGAATCTCCGTCACCACTTGTTAATGGTCCATTTTCTATAAATCTATGGTTTTGTCTCTATGGTTATTTTGTTATTATTAGTGGTGGTGGAAATGCTGGGCGAGCCGACCAGCGTTTCTTTACTTTCGGTTTCGTGGCGAGTCATGAGAATAACGCCGCCGAATCTCCGTTTATGGTGGGAACTACGACGGTATGTGATCGTCTTCCAACCTCTGACTTTAATTCTTGATGAATGAAAACATGAGTCTGTCTTGCGCCGCCCCCACTCTCCCCCCCGGCCTCTGGCGGCGGCGGCAGCGACCGCTGATGTCATGTGACCAGGTGCTAAATTAAGGTCAGAGCCTTTGAACAAATATATCCAAAGAGGAGAAAATAAAACATCACAGGATCTAAAATAAACCACAGAGCTGAAGCTGAAACGGCTCCTGTTGGACACAGAGTGGAGGGGGGCGTGTGTGTGTGTGTGTGTGTGTGTGTGCAGGAGGAGGCAGCAGCACATCAGTGACCTGCTGCACTGAACACAGAGCTCTTAGTTTCACACACAGATACGCCAAAGAACCAGCTGCCCCTCCCTCTGGGTATTTGGTGATGTGCACAAGAACCGTATGGGAGAAAATATGTATGTGCAGAGTGTGTGTATAACTGTGTGTATAACTGTGTGTGTGTATAACTGTGTGTGTATAAGTGTGTGTGTGTGAGATGTGACAGATTACGGCTGTAAAAAGCTTCAGACTCACACATACTTGAAAAAATCAAAGTCTGCATCCACATCCATCCGTGTATGTACAGGAGATGGAGGCGTGTGTGTGTGTGTGTGTGTGTGTGTGTGTGTGTGTGTGTGTGTGTGTGTGTGTGTGTGTGTGTGTGTGTGTGTGTGTGTGTGTGTAGCGTATCTAACCTGGCCCTCTGCCTCAGTAAACTGTGCGGGGGAGAGAACGGGGAACTGGGTAAACTCCTGTCATTTTCTCTATTAAGTTTCTGACTCACATGGACAAAGACCAGTATTCATCTGGTTCAACCCCTGACCTGGTTCTGCTCCGAGTCCAGAACCAGGACCAGGACCAGGACCAGGACCAGGACCATGACCAGGACCAGGACCAGGACCAGAACCACACTGCAAAAACTCAAAATCTTACCAAGAATATTTGTCTTCTTTCTAGTGAAAATGTCATTAGTAGTCAAAACAAATCTCATTATATGTAAAATCACATAAAAAGCAGCTTGTTTTTAGACTCTTTTTACTTCTTTCAAGCTGATTTTTTACTTGACAATGGGTCAAGTTTTTCTTTCTTATTACAAGCATAAAAAACTTGCTTTCACTGGCAAATTTTTCAACTTATTTCAAGTGAAAATGTGTTTGAAACAAGTGAAAATGATCTAAAAACAAGTTCATTTTTAGGTGATGAGTCTTATTTTAAGTGGAAAGAGATTAGTTTAGACTAGAAATGAGACATTTTGACAAGAAATAAGACAAATATTCTTGGAAAGATGTAGAGTTTTTGCAGTGCAGGACCAGGACCAGGACCAGGACCAGGACCAGGACCAGGTCCAGGTCTAGGTCCAGGTCTGGGTCCAGGCTGCTGTTGCACTGTTGACTCATGTGTTTTGTTTAACTTTCCAAACCCTCTTCTAATCAGATTAAGGATCTAAACTCTGGACCGGATTTCTAAAACTTTTCCCTTCCCACATCATTTCCTCTGAAGTTTTATTTCTGGATTCCTCCCGTGGACCAGAACGCTGCTTTTCCTTTCTCAACGTGTGGATAAACAGAGAGGGGGGGGGGGGGTAATAATACCACCTCATCGTCCCAAACACAGTGAGAGAGACGAATCTATCTATCTATCTATCTATCTATCTATCTATCTATCTATCTATCTATCTATCTATCTATCTATCTATCTATCTATCTATCTCCTTATTTTTCTCTTTCTTTCTACCCCTCTCTCTATCTCTGTCTCTTTCTATTGATCCATCCCCCTCTTTCTTTCTTTCTTTCTTTCTTTCTTTCTTTCTTTCTTTCTTTCTTTCTTTCTTTCTTTCTTCAAACTCTTCAACTGTTGCACATGCAATATTTCAACAGTTTCTTCTACCTTTTTTTATTTTTATTTTTTTTACATTTTCTTCAGCTTATTCAGCATTTCTTCAGCAATGGCGTTCAGCTGCTTTCAGCATTCACACACATTTCCTGATGGAAATGCTTCTTTTTCTAGTTCAGCATTCACACTATTGTTGTTCCTTCCTTTTTCTTTATACTTATTCTTACAACTTCCGCTCTTTTTCTGCAACCAACTAGTTGTGGCAAGGTGAAGAGGGCCCGGGCGGGGATTGAACCCACACCTCCCGGGTAAGAGTCATGCGCGCTTGCCAGTCACCCAAAGGGACATCCCCTTGGCCAAGTAGCCAGGGCACATGATCAATTGGAGGCATAGTGACAGGAACCTCAACTGTCACATCTCTCCCCCTCTTTTCACAAGCACGTCCTCGTGCTTCCGCGCAGGCTGCCACACATTAGGAATCCATGGACCCACCCCTAGTGCTACATGGATCCTGCCAACAACGCCAGAATGTGGCAAGGTGACGAGGGCCCGGGCGGGGGTTGAACCCACACCTCCCGGGTAAGAGTCATGCGCGCTTGCCACTTGGCCAAAGGGACATCCCCTTGGCCAAGTAGCCAGGGCACATGATCAATTGGAGGCATAGTGACAGGAACCTCAACTGTCACATAGTACTTAACTAACTAATACTTTGTGCTATTTCTAAAAATTTTACATCAAAATGTGCAGCTTTTTTCTGGACAGGTGTGCTATGACTTTTCTCTTTTCAACTATTCATACTTTTTTCAAATATTCAAATAGTTCAGATTTTTTTGTCCCATAGAGAATACATTGAAACAGTCTTCAAACTCTTCCAGTCTTCTTACTTCTTTGAACGTCTAAAACTTCAGCACATGGTACTTTCTCCCACAGACTTCATTTGACTTTTAAACTGTAGACAAACTTTGAATTTATTCCTGTATGACTCAGCTTATGGATATCTTCAACAGTTTCAGATATTCGGCAGTTTTAATACATTTTAATCTATCTATCTATCTATCTATCTATCTATCTATCTATCTATCTATCTATCTATCTATCTATCTATCTATCTATCTATCTATCTATCTATCTATCTATCTATCTATCTATCTATCTATCTATCTATCTATCTATCTACAGTATCTGATGTTCATATCCATGTATGGTTTCCGTGTCAGTTTTGGTGGTTTGTTTTCCTTCTTTTTCCACATTTTCTTTCTTTTTTTCACTGTATTTTATTAAAAAACTATTCAAAATAAACTAATCAAGTATATTTTGGTTCTGTGGTTCTGTGTTTCTGTGTTTCTGTGTTTCTGTGGGAGCGACTGTCTGGACTCACATGGTGAAGTTGGAGATGAAGGCGTTGGAGGGCAGGTCCACCTCGAAGGCCGCCTCCTTGACGACGGGGAGCTGGTTCCACACGGAGCTCTGGACCGAGGTGACGGCGTAACGAGACACCACGGAGCAGCGCACATGGTAGTCTGTCACCTTCAGCTGTCACACAACACACACACGCACACATAAACACACACACACACAACAGCTGGATCAGTGAAGGAGGAACAGCCACAGAGACCAGAGTCTTCATCACCTCTGGGTCCAGTTGTTCAAAGGTTTAATCTGGATGAAAAATATCCGGATTTTGAAATCTCTTTTTTTTTCTATCTATCTTAATTTTATCCCAGTTGTTCAAAGCAAAGTAGGATTAGATCAGTCTGATCCAGATGCAAACTTTTCAAGATGACCAAATCCAGATACTGAGTGCTCTAGATGTGACTGTGCATCACACTGAAGGCTGATTGGTTTATATGAAAACAGAGTGTATGTGTTGTTTTCTGAGCTCTTTGTTGTTTCTTCAGTGTCTTTTAAACAGCCAGACTCCACCTGGTTGGGCTGTTAAAATACATTGAAAAAAGCAAATATACAAATTGTGAATATTTCCCCATGTGTTTCAAATTCAAACTTCAAATTGCATTAAATTCAGTTTGGGGAAAAGTTTTTCAGTTGTAGAATATTCAAAAGTGAACTTTATTTACCAATCACTGTTATGGTTTAAAAATTAGGTGCAAAATATAAATCAATAAATGTTTATATATACTACATTATAAATATTGTTTATTTGACCAGTTTGAATTGAATTTAAATCCCATGTTGTTCCTGAATCCACCCGACTGCTGGGATCAGAATAATCCCGTTTCTTTTTAATCAAAGTTTTCCCAATTCTACTAAAAAGTTTTGATCAACACAAACTGTGGCTTTGATGAAAACCAGGACTGTATCACGTGATCTAATCCGATCTCAAAATCCATTTTTGGTTTTGAAACAACACATTTTCAAGATTTGATCCAATCCAAGATCCAATCGAATTACCTTTGAACAAGTGGGCCAATAATCGGATCAGATCACATGGTCCAGTCTTGGTTTTAATCTGGATCAAACCCTCAGTTTGTGTTGTTCAAAACTTTTTAGAAGAATTGGGAAAACTTTGATCGGATTATTCTGATCCCAGCAGTTTGGTGGATTCGGGAACAACATGGGATTTCAATTCAATTCAAACTGGTCAAATAAACATTTATAATTGCACCTGATTTTTAAACCATTGCAGCGATAAAGTAAATAAAGTAAACTTTTGATTATTCCACAAATGAAGAACTTTTCCGCAACTACTGGATAAGGGCTTTATGCACAGCTCCACTACTTCCTGAACTTAATGCTGCTCCTTTATTTCCTGTCTTATGGTCAAACACACCTGGATTAATCAGTTTGCCCAATGATGTAAGACAGGAAATAAAGGAGCTGATTTAAGTTCAGGAAGTAGTGGAGCTGTACATAAAGCCTATTGAATGAAATTTGAAGTTTGAATTTGAAACACATGGAAATACTGTATATGCACAATGTATTTGACTAATGTATTGTATTGTATATTTGCTTTTTTATTACTGTAATTAAACAGCTGGGCCAGATCAGATAAAGTCTGGCTGTTTAAAAGACATTGAAGAAAGAAGAAAGAGCACAGAAAACAACACAAACACAGTGTGAGTGTCTCATGCTGCTGTTCTACCTGTTGTTATCAGACCTATCAACATTTAACACTCAGGATCTGGATCTGCTCGTCCAGAAGAGTTTCTATCTGATCCGATCCAACTGAGCTCTGAACAACTGGAGTAAAAGTAAAGATGGACGACACGATCCTGGATGAAGAAACAAGGGATTTCAAAACCCGGTCCAGATTAAACCTTTAAACAACGTCACCCTGAGTTAAACTGGTTTGGATCCAGAGACGTGAGGAGACGTGAACCTTAAACCTCACAGCGAACTGCTCTGATTGGCTGTCCTTGTGTTTCTCTGAGGAGGAGGAGGAGGAGGAGGAGGAGGAGGAGGAGGAGGAGGAGGAGGAGGAGGAAGAGGAGGAGGAGGAGGAGGAGGAGGAGGAGGAGGAGGAAGAGGAGGAGGAGGAAGAGGAGCCACATCAGCCTCTGCAACTCGCTGCTATTTAGGAAAAGCTGTGGTTTGAGCTGCACAGACTGAACGACTGTCGGAGCAAACTGAGGGGAAACCACAGAGGAGCTACTGATGACATATAGGCTAAAATGACTTTAAAGGGACAGTTCAACATTCAGTCAGATCCTCCTCTCTCCATAACCCCTATAGTCACAGCAGAGATGTTTTTGAGATGGGCGGGGCAGAGCCGTGAGCTGCTCAGTGAACGGTCCAGGTCCCCTGTCCCTCATCAAACTCATCAAATACACAATCCAACAACTCCACAACGCTCTGGTGGACAAGTTGTGAGCTGCACATTCACCACGCTATGAGATAATAACACAACGTTACCACACAGAGTTGTTGTAGAGGGAAATGCAGCCGGAACTACATTCCAGACACGGCTACTGCTGGGCGGAGGGATTTCAGGAGAGAAAGTAGTTCAGAGTATTTGCTTCATGTGTCGTAATGTTACATAATGTTACATGATTATTATCTCATAGCGTGGTGAATGTGCAGGTCACAACTTGTCCACCAGAGCGTTGTGGAGTTGTTGGATTGTGTATTTGATGAGTATAGGGGTTATGGTGAGAGGAGGATCTGAATAAATGTTGAACTGTCCCTTTAAAGCAACTTTAAAGGGACAGTTTGTGTGTGCTAACGTCAGTAGCTGAAAAGTTCCTACAGGTGTTGGTTCACTTTGCACCTCTGGAGACAGATGTTGGTGAGTAAAGGAATAAAGGTTAATGCCTTCCTTAAATCTGTGTCCACCGGGAAGCGAAAGGAAAGCAGTTCATCAGACTCCCAACGTTTGTAGGTTACGGCTTGCAGCAGCAGTTACAGTTTGTTTACCCACCCCGAGTCATGATGTAACACGAAAACTTTGTTGATACTAATTAAAAACTAAATTTTAAACCTGGTGTCTCCTCCTCTGTGTCTCTAACCCTCCTCTCCTCCATGTGCATTTGTTTCCAGCTGTTTTCCAAGCTGGCCAGCTTAATGGGAGGACTGGGTGGCAGACTGGTTCATGGGAAGGGAAGGCATGCACTGCAAAAACTCAAAATCTTTCCAAGAATATTTGTCTTATTTCTTGTCAAAATGTCTCAATTTTAGTCAAAATTAATCTCTTCCCACTTAAAATAAGACTCATCACCTAAAAATCATCTTGTTTCAAACAAATTTTCACTTGAAATAAGTAGAAAAATTTGTCAGTGAAAGTAAGTTGTTTTGTGCTTGTAATAAGAAAGAAAAACCTGCTCAGATTTTTCTACTTATTTCAAGTGAAAATCTGCTTGAAAAAAGTAAAAAAGTGTCTAAAAACAAGCTGCTTTTTAATGCGATGAGTTTTATTTTAAGTAGAATGAGATTTGTTTTGACTAGAAATGACATTTTAACTAGAAAAAAGACAAATATTCTTGGAAAGATTTTGAGGTTTTGCAGTGCAGAGCCTCTGAAACTAGTTACAAGTCATTGGTTTAAGCAGCACTAGGACTCTGGACACATCCTGCACAGTTCCTCTTTAAACTTCATCTTCAATCATCACATTGACTGTACGATACAAACACAAACTCACCACTGGCTTCGTTGGTTTGCTCTGACGTCTCACTCTCTGAAAGAAAAAAGAAGAAAGAAACAAGACGACAAGTCAAACCAAGTGTGAAACATTTAATCAGAGTTCAGCGACATATTGTGACGTCCAGGTTCAGAACGACTCCTTTTTTATTTTTTATTTTATTTTTGAAGTCACCTCACAATGGGACTATGTGAAAGCCGGGTCAGGACTGTGAATCAAAGCCATTCATGAATGGAGGGGAAGTGGAACTGGAAATAAATGCTCTGACTGTACGGCGGCGGCTGAAGGTGCACCGCTCGGCCTCCGATGTTACTTCTGCACACAAGTCGCTGCTGTGTCAACACATTACCACATATCCTGCTCGCTCACTGCTGGGAATTTAACATAAACAAATAGGTTTTTTAAGAGTGGAAACCCTTGATAGGTGCAGCGTGCACACACAGATCGTATCGTTTACATTAACAACAGCAGGAGGTGAAACGTTGAGCTGTGTGAGGTTTGGACCCGAGCAGGAAACATGGGTCTGGTTCTGGTTCTGGTCTCAAAACGACTTCACGCAGAGGAAAAGTTCCTCTAGGACCTGCTGCTGCTTGTCTTTTATTTACAATATAAATTAGGTTTCTGCGTTACACTGCAAAAACACTATATCTTACCAAGAATATTTGTCTTATTTCTTGTCAAAATGTCATTTCTAGTCAAAACTAAACTCTTTCCACTTAAAAATTTACTTGTTTTAAGATAATTTTCACTTGTTTCAAACAAATTTTCACATGAAATAAGTAGAAAAATCTTTTTATGCTTGTAATAAGAAAGAAAAACTTGCTCCACTATCAGATTTTTCTAGTTATTTCAAGTGAAAATCTGCTTGAAAGAAGTAAAAAGTGTCTAAAAACAAACTACTTTTTATGTGATGAGTCTTATTTTAGGTATAATTAGGTTTGTCTTGAGTAGAAATGGCATTTTGACAAGAAATAGGACAAATATTCTTGGTAAGATTTGTTTTTTGCAGTGTACTGTCTAAAAGCATTGAGTAACTGAGCCTCTGGCTCCCTCTACATGGACGTCAGGTATTTCCTGTGGAGACGAGAGCTTCACGTGTTCATAGTCTCTTTTTTAAAGGACATCATTTTTACTGGAAGGGTTTTTTGTAAACGTGAAAATCCATCTGACTTAGAAAATGTCTGGTAACTTTAAATGTGCAATAACAGGACTTGAAGAGAAGAGTTTAAAAGAGGAGAAAATGAACTTAATCAAAGAGTTCATTTGGAACTGGAGAATACACTTTGATAAAAAGGAGAATCACAAGTTCTGTAGATCACATCACATCAGCAGTATAAAGTATAAACCCTCTGTCCTCTGTCCCAGACTACTACTACTACTCAACCTGTGTGTCTGAGGAAAGAAAAGCTTTAAACCCTCTCACCTGCAGCAGGACGTCTGCTCCCAGTCGAGCTTCATACTCCAGCGCCAGCGCGTCCTGCAGGCAGACGGAGAAGAAGAAAACTACGATGCAGAGAAGTCTGAGCTTCATGGTGTCAGAGGTCCGGAGGTCCAGAGGTCCAGAGGTCCAGAGGTCTGAGGTCCAGAGGTCTCAGGTCTGAAGCTGCAGAGCTGCAGGTGAAGTCCAGAGGTCTCAGGTTTCTCAGCGGGACTGAAGCTGCTGCAGCTCATAACACACCTCACATCTCACACCTTCTGTCTCTCTCTCTCTCTCTCTCTCTCTCTCTCTGTCACACACACACACACACGCTCAACAACAACACTACGTGGTGAGCAGCAGCGTGAGGCGTCGGTGCTGCTGCTGCTGTTCATACACACTGGAAATTTCACAGTCTGTTGCCACCGAGCTGCTGCTGCTGCTGTTAATGCTGCTGGAGGAGGAGGACGAGGAGGAGGAGGAGGAGGAGGAGGAGGAGGAAGAGCAGAGATTTAACCCCCGCCCGACTGTTTGTGGAAAGAACCCCTCTACCAATAACAACCCCCCCCCCCCCTCCTCCTCCTCCTCCTCTCGGCTGTGAGTCTGTGAGTCTGAGGGAGTGCTGAGTGCTGCTCCACTCTCATGTTCGGTCCTTAAAATTGTTCCCAAATGTGAAACTCACAACTTCACAAAGGCCCATTATTACTGAGCTCTCTCTCTCTCTGTGTCATTTGTTAAATTAATCTCTGGCTTCTCTGTGGGAGAGTTCATCATCAACAACAACACTGACTGAGCTGCCGACACAGACACGATGTTCAGACTGGACTACAAAAACTCTAAATCTTTCCAAGAACATTTGTCTAATTTCTAGTCAAAACAAATCTCATTCTACTTAAAGCAGAAGTAAGGTGAATGTTTGTGTTAATCTAAGTCTTAAATAGTTGTATCTTCCGACAGCAATCACTTCTATAGAGTGTTTGGTCTGAAACACGGGTCTGTCAGTCACTCTGCTCTGCTCTGAGCCCAGGAGAAAACTTTCCTTGTATCCTACAACCTTTATCCAATGAGGAGAGAGAACGGCATAAAGGGGCAGTCCTCTCTGTGTGTGCAGCCAAGGGATGCGCCTGAATGTGGTGACGTAGGGACGAGGGCGGGGACTGCTAACTCCATCTGCTGACAGGAAGTTAGACAAAACCACCGGATCACTTACTTCTGCTTTAAAATAAGACTCATCACATTAAAAAGTAGTTTGTTTTTAGACACTTTTTACTTCTTTCAAACATATTTTCACTTGAAATAAGTTTCTTTTTTGTTAGAAGCACAAAAAAGTTGCTTTCACTGGCAGATTTTTCTACTTATTTCAATTGAAAATTGGTTGATTTGTGTGAAACAAGTGAAAAATTGTCTACAACAAGTTAATGTTTAAGTGATGAGTCTTATTTTAAGTGGAAAGAGATTCGTTTTGACTAAAATTGAGACATTTTGACAAGAAATAAGACAAATATTCTTGGAAAGGTGTTGAGTTTTTGCAGTGTTGATCTGTTCTCTGAACAACAAACAGGGAAACAGCGACTCTTTTTCTTTCACACGGTTTATTTACAATCTGTTTCCAAATCACAAAACTTTACACAAATCTGATATCAGACATTCAACAAAAGGCCTTTAGTTTGTCGGGGTGCTGACGCCCCCCATGAGGATTAAGATCGACAACAACAACAGATGAAGTTATCAGTAAAAACAGTTACATGAAGTCACTACCTTCCTCTACTTCTCCTGTAAACAACGTGACACTGAAGATGCAGAGAAAATCACAGTCGGGTCAGAAACAACACAACGTTTCACAGACACGTTGAAGGTCCAGATGTTCAGGTCCAGATGTTCCCACCGCCTCCACTCCTGAACCTCCAACTGGACCGGCACCGTTCCTCCTCCTCCTCCTCCTCCTCCTCCTTCTTCCTTCTCCAAACACTGCAAAAACTCAAAATCTTTCCAAGAATATTTGTCTTATTTCTTGTCAAAATGTCTCATTTCTAGTCAAAACTAATCTCTTTCCACTTAAAATAAGACTCATCACCTAAAAATTAACTTGTTTTTAGATCATTTTCACTTGTTTCAAACTAATTTTCACTTGAAATAAGTAGAAAAATCTGCCAGTGAAAGCAAGTTTTTTTGTGCTTGTAATAAGGAAGAAAAACTTGCTCCACTATCAGATTTTTCTACTTATTTCAAGTGAAAATCTGCTTGAAAGAAATAAAAAGTGTCTAAAAACGTATAAAAAGTATAATTAGATTTGTTTTGACTAGAAATAAGACAAATATTCTTGGTAAGAGTTTGAGTTTTTGCAGTGAAAGCAGCGCTCAGACGTTCAGACGTGGTCGGGAACCGTCTGCAGAGCTTCCTCTGGGTTTCTGTTGATGTCCACGTTCTGCAACAACAACAACAACACAAACACAAACACTGAGAGGTTGTTTACAGTGAGGTGAACAACGACCAGAGCGGCTGAAATGAAGAGTACAAAGGGTTAAAATCGAACTACTATGCTAAGATTTCTACCTGAGCGCCGGTGTGATCGGGTCGCGTGTCGTTTTCAAAGCGCCGTAACAAAACCACCCGGTCACGTGGAGCGCTGCTGTCGGCTTCCCCGGGAAGTCTAGATTAGAAACTCTCTCCCACTTTCTGTTTGACGTCGATAGACCGAGTAAAACCGGAGATACGTTGCTGTTAATTTGAGCGTAAAAGTGGGATAAAAGGGGCAGGGGCCATTTTTTTTGTCAGTTTACAAAACAGAAAAAAGTGCTGGAATCAGATGATGCTAATCTACGTCATCTTTATGTGTTTTGAGCCCAATTTGTCTGGGCTGAGAGGAGTTACAAACATTGACACTTTTAAACGTAGGCTAAAAACCCATCTTTTTAATCTGGTTTTTATGCTATAATCGCATAGTGATTTTATTCTGTTTTACTGTTATCTTTCTCCCATTTCTATCCTGCATTTTATTCTATTCTGTTTAATTGTTGTTAAAAGTTGTTATTGTATTTATCTATTTTCTATTGACCCCTTGCAGCTACGTCACAATTAGAACGTGACGCGAGAGGCGACGCCATGACGGACGGCAGAAAGTGCTCAGTGATAATGTACTGTGTATGGGTGCCGTCCAACAATGTGGCTCGATCACTTCACACTACAACCTCACAGCATTATCACTTATTTTAAATAGAATATCTACTCATCCGTTGCAATATTCTGTTAGTTTTTTTGTTATTCGCCGCAGAATATCTCAGTTTTCTGTGCTTTTTCCACTGCTAAGGAGCTAACGTCAAGTCAGTGCCACACTCCCCATACAGCAGCTGCTCCTGTCTTTGCTGCTGCTAACTACAGTTAACGGACCTGGAAATTAAAACCTGGTCCGACCCGTGGGTGTTGAAGACCTGACCCGACGTCTGTATAATTAGTGATCATTCTCTGATTAAACCCGGCTGAAAAATAAAAGAAAACAGGAAGCCGTCTTCGTTGTAATCGCCGCGATCCGCCGGCGGCAACTACGTTGTGACGGTGCTATGTTTAATACGAGCGTTAGCTGTTGTTAGCCACAGCATGTAGCTCAGCTAGTTAGCTTCAACTGTGTTTACATCGACTATACACTATAGATAACTTATAATGGCATCGATAACGTGTCTGTATATCTTCGCACTGGTCCTGTTGCTCATGTAACCCCGCTGCCAGTGGCCAGCCCCCGGTTCTTAGCTCTAGCCCAGCAAGGAGTTGGTGCTTCAGACCAGTTTTAAGGACCAATAACCGGTTTTTAAGCGGTGGAAAAGCAAAGAACCGGTGCTAGTCAGGCTCTGGCTCCGAACCAGCACTCGAACCAGCTCAGTGGAAAAGGAGGGGAAACCCTACAACCCCGGTATGTCACAAAACTATAACGCGCCCATTCAATTACATTGACGTTCACTGTTCTTTTGCCGTCCATCATGGCGTCCGTAGATACCGCGAGTGGAACGTGACGTCACGTGCAAGGGGTCAATTGCTATATTTTATTTTATTGCTGTTTTTAATCTTCGTGCATTAGTCTGCATGCTTTTTCTTGTTTTACCTCCTATATAGTATATTGTTCAATCAAAATGTAAAGCACTTTGAACGGCATCTATTTGCTTTGAAAGGTGCTAAATAAATACAATTTGATTGATTGATTGATTTATTGAATTTGTTAATAAAGTGAAAAAATAATTCAGATCATAGAGGTGAAGTTCTGCTGGGAAATAAAAAGATACTAAACGACAAAATGATTATGGAGAATATTTTTCTATGTGGTCTACAGTGTTGGGTAGTAACGCGTTATTAGTAACGCCGTTACGTAACGCCGTTACTTTTTCCAGTAACTAATAACGTAACGCGTTGTTTTTTTAAAATCAGTAACTCCGTTCCCGTTACCAAACGCTGCGTTACTCCGTTCCTTTCCGTTCCTTTGGGTGAGGTTTTACAGCGGCACACACAATTCCTATAACATTTCAGCAAGTTTCATTGAATTGAAAGAAAGACAGAGCACAGACACTAAGCACTAGTTGGTGGCCGCCCTCTAGCGTCCCACACGTAATCAAACACACTACATGAAGAGGACTGGACAGGTCAGAGCGATTCTCTGAGCAGGGCATGACGGCGAGCTAAGGTAACTTTGCTAACGCAGCATCCGAGACCGAAGCTGTGTCTCAGTTCAGGCTGCAGCCCCTGAACTGGGACACAGCTTGAGTCACAGCGCGCACACACCAGCACCCACTCCACCCGAGCAGCAGCGGTTAGAGTCCGACAGACGGACTCGAATTATGACGCCTGAAACGGTAAACACAGCTGATCGCTCTGGGTAAACACAGCTGATCGATCGATAAAAAAATACCGCTGGAGTGAATTTACTTCCGTCACTGAAAACAGTCTTAAACGTAACTGCTGACATCATGCAACAATGCAGCATGATGATGATGGTAAAATTTTACAGATAAAAACCATAGACTGTAAAAAGAAGATAAAAACACGTGTTTCTTCATCAGCATCAGTAGGCTACAGAACTGAAATGAGGCTAGAGGGGAATTCAATCAACCTTTATTTAATGGGAGCATTGGGAAAAAAAACCTTTTAAAGTAACGAAAAAGTTACTTTCTCAGTAACGCATTACTTTTTGGTTTAAGTAACTGAGTTACTAACTGAGTTACTTTTTTATGAAGTAACTAGTAACTGTAACTAGTTACTATTTTTCAGTAACTAGCACAACACTGGTGGTCTATAAATAAAGGTAAAATCAAAAGTATTCGAAAACAACCGAAGCAGTCTCAGACCTCTGAGGGTTAAAGGAGCAGTCACTGAAACTAAAACAGCTGCTGGAAAAATGACTTAATGATCCAGCCTCAGTGTGTAAACTGTAACTGTATATAATAATTTCATCAATACACTCAGACGTATGAAACAGTTGGCAGATCTAAACGTTGAGTCAGTGGAAACTCACCTCGGGCTTGTTTCTGTGAGTGTTGACGGCTTCAATGTTGAGGAAAAAGGACTCGATCTTACATCCTGCAGTTTGAAGAGAGGGAGAGGAGAGAAAAGAGTCGGTACACTGCAAAAATTCAAAATCTTACCAAGAATATTTGTCTTATTTCTAGTCAAAATGTCATTTCTAGTCAAAATAAATCTAATTATACTTAAAATAAGACTCAACACGTTAAAAAGCAGCTTGTTTTTAGACACTTTTTACTTTTTACTAGCAAATTTTCCACTTTAAATAAGTAGAAAAATCTGACAGTGGAGCAAGTTTTATTACAAGCACAAAAAACTTGCTTTCACTGGCAGATTTTTCTACTTATTTCAAGTGAAAATAAGTTTGAAACAAGTGAAAATGATCTAAAAACAAGTTCATTTTTAGGTGATGAGTCTTATTTTAAGTGGAAAGAGTTTAGTTTTGACTAGAAATGAGACATTTTGACAAGAAATAAGACAAATATTCTTGGAAAGATGTAGAGTTTTTGCAGTGTAGAGGTTTTTACAGAGAGACGGGAGTCGTGTAGGATGATGGAGGACACACACAACGCGACCTACCGTAGGCTATCGGTGTGAGTTTGAGCACCGTGTGGAGAGGACATCGTAGGTACGGCAGCTCGGCTGCAGAGGGACGAAGACAAGAAGGTTAACGTCTCAACACAACAACGTAACTCTGGGTTAAATATTCCACATCTGTGTTCATAGAAGGACTTTTAAAGCAAGAAAAGTCAGTGTGTCTGTGTCCTAATGCAGAGAAAAGTGCAACATCATCAACTTTGATATTATTTTGGCAAATCTCCATATTCATTCCAGCTGCACACAACTGGATCAAACTACCAGCAGAAGCATCGTTTAATCCAGGTTAAAAACATTTCTCTTCTCATGTTGAGCTCTTTTAAAGAACTTTAAATCTTAATCTTGGATTTGCACTGTAAATCCTCTAAATTGTCTTAATACAAATCAATATTTCATGCTGCAAACTCATATTTTATGCTCTAGTTTAGTCTAGTTTTTATTTTCTCTCTCTCTCTTTCCTGTACTTTCTTTTACTCTTTTTTCTTGCTTTTAATTGTGTGTTTAATGTTTCAAATGTTTTACTATTTGGGGTTTTATTTCAATTATAAAAAATGTTTTTTATGTTTTTTTGTTTTTTTTTGTTTTTTAGTTTCCAACTCTTACTGTTAAATGTTTGGTTTTTATGTTTATATTGCCCATTGGTATGAAATGTGCTATATAACTAAAGCTGCCTTGCCTAATATAAGCTATTTTAGTCATTTATCACCTTTATTTTTAACACATTTTATTTAGTTATGGTGATTAACATGTTTATTCTGACAGGACTAATGCTTATTATTAATTTATCATATCACCACTTGCCACTGTGTAGATATTTCTCACCAAGCAGATGAACTAATGACCCTTTCAGGCAGCTGTACAGTTACCTTGTCATTAATACAAGGTTCAGTTCTCAGATCAGTTCATTCTCCCCGAGCTTCACCTCCAGCCAGTGGTGTAGTCTAATTGTTAGACTACAACATTTCTAGAAAAAAGTGGTAAGATTAAAAAAAGAAAAGAAAAAGTAAAACGTTTTTTTTTTTAATTGAGAAAAAAATAGTAACATTTCTCAAAAGAATTCTAGAAAATGTGGTAAGATTGAGCAAAAAAAATTTGCAAAAATGTGGTAAAATTTCTCCAAAAAGTGGTACAATTTCTGTCTTAATAAAAGGGGCAAAAAATAATACAAAAAGGGGTAAAAATTTCTTGAAAAAAGTAAAAAAAAGAAATATTGAGAAGAAACTGGTAAAATTTCTCAAAATAATTCTAGGAAAAGTGATAACATTTCTAAAAAAAAAGTTGAAAATTTCCAGAAAAAGTTGTGGACCCCCTTGATACCTGAGTATCACATAGACTACACCACTATGAAGCATTCAGTTTACTAAAGACAACAACTGAGCAGAATAATATGGGCTAGACCAGTAATGACTGGTTCTATAGAGGGATTATCTGTTTACCAACAAGTCAGGATGCGTGCGCAACCTGACTGCAGAAAGAACCGGTTGTCATGGTTACCTCTATGGATCTAGTGTAGTCAAAGCGGTGTTAGCTAGCGATGTTGTCAGCCTACCACAACAGTTTATCACCTACTGATGTAGTGTGTGTTTTATACATAGACTGTAGGTTTTATAACGGCAGGAAAAAAAAACAAAAACCATCAGGACGGAGGATCGAGTTTGTACCGCGGCCACGGCAACTCAGCCACGGGACAAACCACGGACTCTCACAGCACGGCGTCGGTCGGTCAGCGGTAAAAACAACACTGTCACTGTGCATCCCTAACATTACCGACAGCTATTTAACAGACAATCATGTTCAGGAAAACACTCACGATTACTAAACTCAGTGTCAGACTGATGCTGCCTGGTCAGAGACGAGGGAAGAGGACGGACATGTCTAAAGTCTGGAACAACTGCATAACGTAACTATAACGTTACGTGCATGGCCGAGTATGTACCGGTAATCTAAAACAATGTAGCTTAACGTTAATTAATCTCAGCTTGCTTTCCATTAGTATGTGACCTCGTCTTCAGTCACTGTCGTAGTAAACATTTCACAACTCATTCGCTGCAGTTATAACGTTACAGCTGTGCCTGTGAGCATTTAGCTTTATCACCATTCAAACCAACGTATCTAACACGTTATATTGCTCGAAATTAATCGCCAATGTACTATTTTCTCTCTCGTTTGCCTTGAAAGGGGTGCGAGTTGACGGTATTCTGTTAAATTTGCGAGTTTTGTTATTTTTATCAAAACAATTAGTGCAACTTCCAGCACAAAAAGACATGATCACGGCTCTTGCTGCTCTCTTTCTGCAGGCGACATGCGCAGTAGAACGTCAGTGACGTAGGCTGGTAATCCCTCTATAGGCTGGATATAGATGACATCATAGTGTGACATAGATGACATCATAGTGTGATATAGATGACATCATAGTGTGACATAGATGACATCATAGTGTGATATAGATGACATCATAGTGTGACATAGATGACATCATAGTGTGACATAGATGACATCATAGTGTGACATAGATGACATCATAGTGTGATATAGATGACATCATAGTGTGACATAGATGACATCATAGTGTGACATAGATGACATCATAGTGTGACATAGATGACATCATAGTGTGATATAGATGACATCATAGTGTGATATAGATGACATCATAGTGTGACATAGATGACATCATAGTGTGACATAGATGACATCATAGTGTGATATAGATGACATCATAGTGTGATATAAATGACATCATAGTGTGACATAGATGACATCATAGTGTGACATAGATGACATCATAGTGTGATATAGATGACATCATAGTGTGACATAGTGTGATATAAATGACATCATAGTGTGACATAGATGACATCATAGTGTGACATAGATGACATCATAGTGTGACATAGATGACATCATAGTGTGATATAAATGACATCATAGTGTGATATAGATGACATCATAGTGTGACATAGATGACATCATAGTGTGATATAGATGACATCATAGTGTGACATAGATGACATCATAGTGTGATATAAATGACATCATAGTGTGATATAGATGACATCATAGTGTGATATAGATGACATCATAGTGTGATATAGATGACATCATAGTGTGACATAGATGACATCATAGTGTGATATAGATGACATCATAGTGTGATATAAATGACATCATAGTGTGATATAGATGACATCATAGTGTGACATAGTGTGATATAAATGACATCATAGTGTGATATAGATGACATCATAGTGTGATATAGATGACATCATAGTGTGATATAGATGACATCATAGTGTGACATAGATGACATCATAGTGTGACATAGATGACATCATAGTGTGATATAAATGACATCATAGTGTGATATAGATGACATCATAGTGTGATATAGATGACATCATAGTGTGACATAGATGACATCATAGTGTGACATAGATGACATCATAGTGTGATATAGATGACATCATAGTGTGACATAGTGTGATATAGATGACATCATAGTGTGACATAGATGACATCATAGTGTGATATAAATGACATCATAGTGTGATATAGATGACATCATAGTGTGACATAGATGACATCATAGTGTGACATAGATGACATCATAGTGTGATATAAATGACATCATAGTGTGATATAAATGACATCATAGTGTGACATAGATGACATCATAGTGTGATATAAATGACATCATAGTGTGACATAGATGACATCATAGTGTGATATAGATGACATCATAGTGTGACATAGATGACATCATAGTGTGACATAGATGACATCATAGTGTGATATAGATGACATCATAGTGTGACATAGATGACATCATAGTGTGATATAAGTGACATCATAGTGTGACATAGATGACATCATAGTGTGACATAGATGACATCATAGTGTGACATAGATGACATCATAGTATGATATAAGTGACATCATAGTGTGACATAGATGACATCATAGTATGATATAGATGACATCATAGTGTGATATAAATGACATCATAGTGTGACATAGATGACATCATAGTATGATATAGATGACATCATAGTGTGACATAGATGACATCATAGTATGATATAAGTGACATCATAATGTGACATAGATGACATCATAGTGTGACATAGATGACATCATAGTGTGATATAAGTGACATCATAGTGTGACATAGATGACATCATAGTGTGATATAGATGACATCATAGTGTGACATAGATGACATCATAGTATGATATAAGTGACATCATAGTGTGACATAGATGACATCATAGTGTGACATAGATGACATCATAGTGTGATATAAATGACATCATAGTGTGATATAGATGACATCATAGTGTGACATAGATGACATCATAGTGTGATATAAGTGACATCATAGTGTGACATAGATGACATCATAGTGTGACATAGTGTGATATAAATGACATCATAGTGTGACATAGATGACATCATAGTGTGACATAGATGACATCATAGTGTGACATAGATGACATCATAGTGTGATATAGATGACATCATAGTGTGATATAGATGACATCATAGTGTGACATAGATGACATCATAGTATGATATAAGTGACATCATAGTGTGACATAGATGACATCATAGTGTGACATAGATGACATCATAGTGTGATATAAGTGACATCATAGTGTGACATAGATGACATCATAGTGTGATATAGATGACATCATAGTGTGACATAGATGACATCATAGTATGATATAAGTGACATCATAGTGTGACATAGATGACATCATAGTGTGACATAGATGACATCATAGTGTGATATAAGTGACATCATAGTGTGACATAGATGACATCATAGTGTGACATAGATGACATCATAGTGTGACATAGTGTGATATAAATGACATCATAGTGTGACATAGATGACATCATAGTGTGACATAGATGACATCATAGTGTGACATAGATGACATCATAGTGTGATATAGATGACATCATAGTGTGACATAGTGTGATATAAATGACATCATAGTGTGACATAGATGACATCATAGTGTGACATAGATGACATCATAGTGTGACATAGATGACATCATAGTGTGACATAGATGACATCATAGTGTGACATAGATGACATCATAGTGTGACATAGATGACATCATAGTGTGATATAGATGACATCATAGTGTGACATAGTGTGATATAAATGACATCATAGTGTGACATAGATGACATCATAGTGTGACATAGATGACATCATAGTGTGACATAGATGACATCATAGTGTGACATAGATGACATCATAGTGTGATATAGATGACATCATAGTGTGACATAGATGACATCATAGTGTGACATAGATGACATCATAGTGACATAGATGACATCATAGTGTGACATAGATGACATCATAGTGTGACATAGATGACATCATAGTATGATATAAGTGACATCATAGTGTGATACAGATGACATCATAGTGTGACATAGATGACATCATAGTATGATATAAGTGACATCATAGTGTGACATAGATGACATCATAGTGTGATATAAGTGACATCATAGTGTGACATAGATGACATCATAGTGTGATATAGATGACATCATAGTGTGACATAGATGACATCATAGTGTGATATAGATGACATCATAGTGTGACATAGTGTGATATAAATGACATCATAGTGTGACATAGATGACATCATAGTGTGACATAGATGACATCATAGTGTGACATAGATGACATCATAGTGTGATATAGATGACATCATAGTGTGACATAGATGACATCATAGTGTGACATAGATGACATCATAGTGTGATATAGATGACATCATAGTGTGATATAGATGACATCATAGTATGATATAAATGACATCATAGTGTGACATAGATGACATCATAGTGTGACATAGATGACATCATAGTGTGATATAGATGACATCATAGTGTGACATAGATGACATCATAGTGTGACATAGATGACATCATAGTGTGACATAGATGACATCATAGTATGATATAAGTGACATCATAGTGTGACATAGATGACATCATAGTGTGATATAGATGACATCATAGTGTGATATAAATGACATCATAGTGTGATATAGATGACATCATAGTGTGACATAGTGTGATATAAATGACATCATAGTGTGACATAGATGACATCATAGTGTGACATAGATGACATCATAGTGTGACATAGATGACATCATAGTGTGATATAGATGACATCATAGTGTGACATAGATGACATCATAGTGTGACATAGATGACATCATAGTGTGACATAGATGACATCATAGTGTGACATAGATGACATCATAGTGTGACATAGATGACATCATAGTGTGACATAGATGACATCATAGTGTGACATAGATGACATCATAGTGTGATATAGATGACATCATAGTGTGACATAGATGACATCATAGTGTGACATAGATGACATCATAGTGTGACATAGATGACATCATAGTGTGATATAGATGACATCATAGTGTGATATAGATGACATCATAGTGTGACATAGATGACATCATAGTGTGACATAGATGACATCATAGTGTGATATAAGTGACATCATAGTGTGACATAGATGACATCATAGTGTGATATAGATGACATCATAGTGTGATATAAATGACATCATAGTGTGATATAGATGACATCATAGTGTGACATAGTGTGATATAAATGACATCATAGTGTGACATAGATGACATCATAGTGTGACATAGATGACATCATAGTGTGACATAGATGACATCATAGTGTGATATAGATGACATCATAGTGTGACATAGATGACATCATAGTGTGATATAGATGACATCATAGTGTGATATAGATGACATCATAGTATGATATAAATGACATCATAGTGTGACATAGATGACATCATAGTGTGACATAGATGACATCATAGTGTGATATAAGTGACATCATAGTGTGACATAGTGTGACATAGATGACATCATAGTGTGACATAGATGACATCATAGTGTGACATAGATGACATCATAGTGTGATATAGATGACATCATAGTGTGACATAGATGACATCATAGTGTGATATAGATGACATCATAGTGTGATATAGATGACATCATAGTGTGACATAGTGTGACATAGATGACATCATAGTGTGACATAGATGACATCATAGTGTGATATAGATGACATCATAGTGTGACATAGATGACATCATAGTGTGATATAGATGACATCATAGTGTGATATAGATGACATCATAGTGTGACATAGATGACATCATAGTGTGATATAGATGACATCATAGTGTGATATAGATGACATCATAGTGTGACATAGATGACATCATAGTGTGATATAGATGACATCATAGTGTGACATAGATGACATCATAGTGTGACATAGATGACATCATAGTGTGACATAGATGACATCATAGTGTGACATAGATGACATCATAGTGTGACATAGATGACATCATAGTGTGACATAGTGTGATATAAATGACATCATAGTGTGACATAGATGACATCATAGTGTGACATAGATGACATCATAGTGTGACATAGATGACATCATAGTGTGATATAGATGACATCATAGTGTGACATAGATGACATCATAGTGTGACATAGATGACATCATAGTGTGACATAGATGACATCATAGTGTGACATAGATGACATCATAGTGTGACATAGATGACATCATAGTGTGACATAGTGTGATATAAATGACATCATAGTGTGACATAGATGACATCATAGTGTGACATAGATGACATCATAGTGTGACATAGATGACATCATAGTGTGACATAGATGACATCATAGTGTGATATAGATGACATCATAGTGTGACATAGATGACATCATAGTGTGATATAGATGACATCATAGTGTGACATAGATGACATCATAGTGTGATATAGATGACATCATAGTGTGACATAGATGACATCATAGTGTGATATAGATGACATCATAGTGTGACATAGATGACATCATAGTATGATATAAGTGACATCATAGTGTGACATAGATGACATCATAGTGTGACATAGATGACATCATAGTATGATATAAGTGACATCATAGTGTGATATAGATGACATCATAGTGTGACATAGATGACATCATAGTGTGACATAGATGACATCATAGTATGATATAAGTGACATCATAGTGTGATATAGATGACATCATAGTGTGACATAGATGACATCATAGTGTGACATAGATGACATCATAGTGTGATATAGATGACATCATAGTGTGATATAGATGACATCATAGTGTGACATAGATGACATCATAGTATGATATAAGTGACATCATAGTGTGACATAGATGACATCATAGTGTGATATAGATGACATCATAGTGTGATATAAATGACATCATAGTGTGATATAGATGACATCATAGTGTGACATAGTGTGATATAAATGACATCATAGTGTGACATAGATGACATCATAGTGTGACATAGATGACATCATAGTGTGATATAGATGACATCATAGTGTGACATAGATGACATCATAGTGTGATATAGATGACATCATAGTGTGATATAGATGACATCATAGTATGATATAAATGACATCATAGTGTGACATAGATGACATCATAGTGTGACATAGATGACATCATAGTGTGATATAGATGACATCATAGTGTGACATAGATGACATCATAGTGTGATATAGATGACATCATAGTGTGACATAGATGACATCATAGTGTGATATAGATGACATCATAGTGTGACATAGATGACATCATAGTGTGATATAGATGACATCATAGTGTGATATAGATGACATCATAGTGTGACATAGATGACATCATAGTGTGATATAGATGACATCATAGTGTGATATAGATGACATCATAGTGTGACATAGATGACATCATAGTGTGACATAGATGACATCATAGTGTGATATAGATCAGGGGTTCTTAACCTTTTTGACCTTGAGGCCCAATTTTTAAAGTACAAAGTGGCCCGGGGCCCACTAAATATTAACACTGTATAGGTTTAACTGACCTCACTCTCGGTTTAATTTGTATTCAATAATAAACCAAATCCACTTACTGTTTAACAAGCAAAAACCTTGTAAAATGAAATGAAAAGATAAAATGGGATCATCACAAAGACTTTTATTAAACATGTGTATGTAACACATACTGTATCATGACACTGAACAGGCTGATAATTCCTGGACCAAATCAGGCTGTGACAAGAACATTTTCAAGAATCAAGTCAGGCTTTTTAATAATAATTCTAAAAAATGACCAATATTAGGATTTTACTTTAAATTAATAAAAACATTTTAAAAAATCAATAAAAAAGGGGGTGGTAAAATAAATGCATTCAAATAATATAAATCTATTTTTAAATTAAATAAATAAACTGTAAATAAAATTGAAATAAAGTGCAAATGAAACTATAGCCTTATAATCTGCAAAGCCATTTGAAAATTGCTTCAGCAGTCTCCATTTTTTCATGACAGAAGAATCTTTATATCTGTGACAAATGAACAATGACACAAATAATAACAACAATGAACAACAACTCCCTTTTTATCTTCACCTCTTAATGAGACACTTGGGCCTGCCTCTGAGACATAATCAGATCCAGTCTGGGCGGAATGGGAGAAAGGCTCACTCTCAGAGTAGCCTCCAGTGTTGCTCTGAGTCTGTTTCGGGCTTTGGTCTTAGTTGTGGCCACAATGGAGAACCCTGATTCACACAGGTACGTAGTTGTGAATGGGAGCAGGAGTTTCACAGCCCTCAGTGCAAGACATGGGTACTCCTTTGAGACTGCAATCCAGAAGGAGCCCAGGTCCAGTTTGCCCCGCTGCAGCTTGAAAGTGCTGTCAGTGGAAACTTCCAGAAGCTGGGATTCCAGGTGTGAGGGCAAAGCAACATCACTTGCAGTGGGATCCACTGAAAATGGGTCCAAAATCCACATGTTTCCCTCTCTGGGATCCTCAGGAAAGTAGTCACCAAATTTCTCTGCCAGTTGTGAGAGGTGCTGGGAGATGGAGTCACTGATATTCACATGAGGGGAGTTTTCCAAAATGTCAGACAAAAGTGGAAACATGTCCATCCTCTTTTCCTGGGCCCTCTTGGTCCACAAAGCAAGTTTCCTCTTGAAAGCTTCAACTTTGTCTGCAACAAAAAATATGTTGCTGTTTCTTCCTTGAAGTGAGGTGTTCAGTTGGTTCAGTAGTGAAAAAATGTCACAGAGGTAGGCAAGTTTTGCTGTGAACATTGTGTCAGCATAGTAATGTGCAAGATGAGATTTTTTCTCAGTGAGAAAAGAGAAGACCTCATTCCTCAGTTCAAACAAACGATTGAGGACCAGTCCTCTTGAGAGCCATCTCACTTCACTGTGATATAGCAGCTGGACATGATCTGCTTCTATGTCCTCACAAAGCTTAGCAAAACATCTGGAGTTCACTGCATTGTTTTTAATAAAGTTTATGGTTTTCACACTCACATCCATCACCTGGTGGAGATCTGGTGACATCTTTTTTGCTGCAAGGCTTTCGCGGTGGAGAAAACAGTGTGTCCATTTAGCTTCTGGTGCACGATCAAGGATCTGTCTAATGACACCATGATGCCTGCCAGTCATTGATGCTGCACCGTCGCTGCACACCCCGACGCAGTTCTGCCAGTCCAGGCCGTTCTCAGTAAAGTATTCATCCATGCAGCGGAAACATTCCTGAGCCGTGGTGCGTGTTGGTAGCTCTCCACAAAACAGTATGTCTTCGTGCAAACTACTGTCCCAGCGATAGCGAACAAAAACTAGCAGCAGTGCAGCATTCGTGACATCCGTGGACTCGTCTAGTTGCAAAGAAAAAAAAGGGCTACTTTTTATTCTTTCTATAAGTTGATGCTGTATGTCTGAGGCCATGTCTGCGATACGGTGACTCACAGTGTCGTTTGAGAGTGGGATGGTCAGCAGCTTTTTTGCAGCGGCTTCTCCGATCATCTCACGGCACATATCAACAGCGGCAGGCAGAACCAACTCCTCCGCTATGGTGAATGCCTTCTTAGTCTGTGCAACACGTCTGGCTACGAGGTAGCTCGCTTTCAATGCACATTTAGAGTTGCTCGTCAGTGACACGACAGACCTTTTCTGCATCTGCAGTCCACTCTCCTTCCTCTTAAAATAATCCACCGGCTTTCCCACGAGCATCGGGTGCTTGGTCTCTAGATGCCGCTGTAGCTTTGAGGGCTTGAGGGCTTCGTTGGACAGCATTAGCCCACACTCCACACACTGGGCTTTTGGCACTGCCTCTGTTCCTCCATTTACGAAACCGTATTTAATGAAGTCGACATTGTATTTCCGCAAAAACTTTGTCTTTTGGGTGGGGGGGTCAGGATGTTCGTCGTCATGTTTTCTTTTTAAAAACTTATCCATATTTGCCGCAGCGAGCGAAGAAGACTCTTCTTCTCTGTGTATTGGCGCTTGTTAAACAACTGCGTGATGCATTACCGCCACCGCGTGGTCGAAAACGGCATTGTAAGTTACTGAGCGTCTCATGCATAACATATCTCTGTCTTCACTTGATAATCTACAAAATCCCGCGGCCCTTGGGGCCCACAGGTGCAAAACTGAAAGTTTTTCGCGGCCCTCTAGGGGGCGCTGGCGGCCCAAGTTTGGGCCGCGGCCCTATGGTTAAGAATCACTGATATAGATGACATCATAGTGTGATATAGATGACATCATAGTGTGACATAGATGACATCATAGTGTGATATAGATGACATCATAGTGTGATATAGATGACATCATAGTATGATATAAATGACATCATAGTGTGACATAGATGACATCATAGTGTGACATAGATGACATCATAGTGTGATATAGATGACATCATAGTGTGACATAGATGACATCATAGTGTGATATAGATGACATCATAGTGTGACATAGATGACATCATAGTGTGATATAGATGACATCATAGTGTGACATAGATGACATCATAGTGTGATATAGATGACATCATAGTGTGATATAGATGACATCATAGTGTGACATAGATGACATCATAGTGTGATATAGATGACATCATAGTGTGATATAGATGACATCATAGTGTGACATAGATGACATCATAGTGTGATATAAATGACATCATAGTGTGATATAGATGACATCATAGTGTGATATAAATGACATCATAGTGTGATATAAATGACATCATAGTGTGATATAGATGACATCATAGTGTGATATAGATGACATCATAGTGTGACATAGATGACATCATAGTGTGATATAAATGACATCATAGTGTGATATAGATGACATCATAGTGTGATATAAATGACATCATAGTGTGATATAAATGACATCATAGTGTGATATAGATGACATCATAGTGTGACATAGATGACATCATAGTGTGATATAAGTGACATCATAGTGTGACATAGATGACATCATAGTGTGATATAAATGACATCATAGTGTGATATAGATGACATCATAGTGTGATATAGATGACATCATAGTGTGACATAGATGACATCATAGTGTGATATAAGTGACATCATAGTGTGACATAGATGACATCATAGTGTGATATAGATGACATCATAGTGTGATATAAATGACATCATAGTGTGATATAAATGACATCATAGTGTGACATAGTGTGATATAAATGACATCATAGTGTGACATAGATGACATCATAGTGTGACATAGATGACATCATAGTGTGACATAGATGACATCATAGTGTGACATAGATGACATCATAGTGTGATATAGATGACATCATAGTGTGACATAGATGACATCATAGTGTGATATAGATGACATCATAGTGTGACATAGATGACATCATAGTGTGATATAGATGACATCATAGTGTGACATAGATGACATCATAGTGTGACATAGATGACATCATAGTGTGATATAGATGACATCATAGTGTGACATAGATGACATCATAGTGTGATATAGATGACATCATAGTGTGACATAGATGACATCATAGTGTGACATAGATGACATCATAGTGTGACATAGATGACATCATAGTGTGATATAGATGACATCATAGTGTGACATAGATGACATCATAGTGTGATATAGATGACATCATAGTGTGATATAGATGACATCATAGTGTGATATAGATGACATCATAGTGTGACATAGATGACATCATAGTGTGATATAGATGACATCATAGTGTGATATAGATGACATCATAGTGTGACATAGATGACATCATAGTGTGATATAGATGACATCATAGTGTGACATAGATGACATCATAGTGTGATATAGATGACATCATAGTGTGATATAAATGACATCATAGTGTGACATAGATGACATCATAGTGTGACATAGATGACATCATAGTGTGATATAGATGACATCATAGTGTGATATAAATGACATCATAGTGTGATATACTTAAGCAATATATCACTCCAGTCCGTGGTATATGCTCATTATACCACGGCTAAGGGGCGTTGTTCGGCCCGACGCGAAGCGGAGGGACGACAACCCCCTTAGCCGTGGTATAATGAGCATATACCACGGACTGGAGTGATATATTGCTTTTATAAAACGGTTACGAATAAAGGCAATATAAAAGAGGGATATGCAATCAATTTCATGTAGTTTTATTCAACCAGAAATACATATTATCGAATAAAATAGCCTCACTGTGAAAAAATAGTCCCACCTCTCCAGACGTTAGCTCCAAGTTAGCTCTGCAGCTCGTCTTTTCCTCCGCATTTTTTCAGGTTAATGTCACTGCTCAGTCCCCTCTACCATTGTTAACCCTCTGGAGGTGAAAGTCAACCTTAAACATGTGAATTCAACTACTTTAGTCCGTTTTTTAACATCGTAAAAACATCAGCTGTCTTTTGCTACGGACGGCAACAGTCCGTTGTCATGGATACATGACAACAACTTCCATTCATACCAGTCATACGTGCCTGACGCGGAGTGATAGCCTACGCTGTGATAAGGTTTTAGAATAGTAGCCGTGGTATATGCTCAATATACCACGGCTAACAACCAATCAGATCGCCGGATTTCACCTTTCCGTTTTATAATGTAGATGACATTATGGTCTGTACCTCCAGGCTTGTCCAGGAAGTAAGCCAGCAGGCAGCGCATGATGGCCTGGTGACAGACCACCAGGACGTTCTCCTGACGCTCCAGCTCCATGATGACCGGCTCCAGGCGGTGGACCAGGTCCTCGTACGACTAAAGAGGAACGGTGTGTTAAAGGGATAGTTCACCCAAGATTGAAATTTCCCTCATTATCTCCTCCTCCCCCTCATGTGGACTAAGGGCTGGGAGAAGTTTCAGAGTCCTCCGTGGCTTCTCTGAGTTACAGGGGGTCTCGGCGTAGCAGTGCATGTCCATATGACGGTTGCAAATGGATACCAACTGTCTTCGTGGCAAAAATGTTGGGGCTTCAATACAAGACGGACATTACATACGAGCAGCATGGAGGTATTTGGATGTTTTTTGGTGTGTCTTTTTGTTACGAAGACAGTTGGTATCCATTTGCAACCGTCATATGGACATGCACTGCTACGCCGAGACCCCCTGTAACTCAGAGAAGCCACGGAGGACTCTGAAACTTCTACTTAAAAGTCTCCGACGCAGCGCCACAGTGTGTGTCCAGAGTTATTCCTACCTCGCCCTTGGGGTAACGATAACGATACTTGTCCTGGTCTCTGAGGGCAAACTCCTCCGGGAAGTTCTCCTGGATCTCCTCGTAGGTCAGCTCCTCACACACTCCCTGAGAGAGAGAGAGAGAGTCATGTTGCATCATCACATCACATGTTGTATGTATTTTAAGTAAGGGATAATGTATAGTTCGGAGGTTGTTATGGAGAAATAAACCCCGACAGGTTGTATGGAACCCCGACGCGAAGCGGAGGGGTTTCATTCAACATGAAGGGGTTTATTTCTCCATAACAACCGACCAACTGTACATTATCCCGCTTATTACACGGTTTACGAGTGAAATAATTAATTTGAAACATAATGTTGATCAAAATACGACTTTCATCGATTTAAAATTGCATTTAGCGAATCTGCAAGACGTACCGGTCACTTCCGCTGTTTTGCCGAGCCTCCTCCCGTTCGTGCATTTGAAGCCTTTGATAATCAATCAGTGGATCGATGGATTACCATACACGTGTTAAGATGTGTGTATTGTGTGTAGTCGTATCTGTCATAAACAAGAGATTAACTTTACTGTTTACGGGGTGCGTTTGTGTCGCGGAGCCGCGGTGCCAGCTGCACCGAGAGGAGAGGAGAGCTGACACCGGGTCAGAGGCTCTGATCAGCAGGTTTGGTTTCCAGCAGCGATGTGGAAGGAGCCTCCACTCTACTTGTAACAGGTTACCAGTCATTTATCTAACATCACTATTAGTCCGAAGCTGTTTAATGACGGTAAAAATGAAACACAAGGTAAATATCCTGCATAGTTTCTCTTTTCTGTGCTGCGCTGATCAGAGCGGCGTCCCTAGCAACGGTCTGTTATACATGACGACGGTCCGTTATACAGAAATAACAGACCGCAGAACACAGCGCTGGACCAATCAGAGAGCAGCATTCAATAGAGCCGTGTAATAATTTATTTTATTTGTATGTCATTTTATGTGAACAGTTATGTCTCTTATTACTGTTGTCCTTTATTTGTTATTCTGTGCACAGTGTTGGTCCTCTGTGGTTGTGTAAAGGGTTAAAAACTAAGTTCATTGAGGTTAAAAAAGATGTTAAAAACACATTGAATTCATAGAAAAGAAAGGATTACAAACAGTATACTGTAGAGAGAAAATATGTTGTCATTTAAGTAGTTGTACAGTTCATTGTGTGTTAAAAAATACTGAGTGCATTAAAAATTGTGTTGGAAATGGTTTAACAAAAAGAAAACTAGACATCCCTATGAATATGTTTTTTTTTTATTTAATTTTATTGTGTCAAAAAAAGGGATTTCAGTTCTCATTTCATTGAACTGTTGTTGTTTTTACTCTCACATGTCAGTAGGGGGCGCCGTGAAGCCTCTGTGTGTTTACATACAGGTGGTTTAACTTCTCTAGTGTCTGTGTCCCAGAACAAGGGTCAAGAGTATCTAAGCTACTTGTGGAAAATACAGAGAGTTACAGCTGAGTAATTTTGTGTTTTAACTGCTGTAAGGAAAGAAAGGGGTTTGTTTTGTTTTGTGTTGTTTTGTTGTGGTAACGGGCTGAAGCGTCACGTTTTATTAGGTTTTGTGATAATCAATAACGTGCGTGTTTGAGAATAAATCCTCCAGTCGTGCTAAACAGAAGCCGAAGTCGTTCTGCCTCTTTGTGTTTACATCCAGACCGTGGCTGACACTCCCAGGTCAGGAGGGTAATTGATGCTTTAAAGGGATAGTAGCATTTTTTTGGGGTGGGGTTGTATGATCTACAAATAGCCCCTAAGTACTTTAATTGCAGTAGAAGACTCTCTGCACTCCTCCCGTTAGCAACGCCAGCCCATAATAGCCCTGCCCAGAGATTTACAACATAGTGTTGTGAACAGACCCAAAGAAACGGCCTATTTTCACGGCCTAAAAGAGGTTTTACCTGAAAAAAAATACACAGTTCCATTGTTCACTGTAATATAATTTTTTCCAGGAAAAACACAGTTTTTATTTGGACCTAACCAACTGCTGATCGGCGGGCGCTAACCCTGGGCGGAGGGATACGTGAGTTGGTTAGGTCCAAATAAAAACTGTGTTTTTCCTGCACTTTGAAGGGCTGGAAAAAATTATATTATAGTGAACAATGGAACTGGGGTTTTTTTTCCACGTAAAACCTCTTTTAGGCCGTGAAAATAGGCCGTTTCTTTGGGTCCATTCACAACAATGTATATTGTAAATCTCTGGGCAGGGCTATTATGGGCTGGCGTTGCTAACGGGAGGAGTGCAGAGAGTCTTCTACTGCAATTAAAGTACTTAGGGGCTATTTGTAGATCATACAACCACACTTAAAAAAAATGGTACTATCCCTTTAAAGTGCTTCACAAATAAAGTTGGACTGGATTGAATCAGAAGAAAAGATGCCAGGTGTCTAGCAGGAGAGAAAACCAGGATGAATAGCCTATGTTTTGTGTCACCAGCTTGTTCATCATCTGTTCTCATTTTGCTTGAAGGCACCGTTAATGAAAAACAAAGTTATTTTTATTTTCATTCATTATATTCCTATTTAATTTTATTTTTAGCGCCACACACGGGCCTGGAGGACGTACTACAGCGTTTTGAGTCTGACACGTGTATTTCTGAAAACGATGTCGTGTTTACAGATAAAACTTTTTTCTAAACCAACAAGAAAAGGATTGTTTTAGGTGAAGCTCCGTTTCCTTTTAGTCTGTTTAATAAACGTTGATACTGTTTTCTCATTCCGGCTCCTCAATGTGGTGGAGTTTGATCCCGTTGTGTGAAACTCACAGCGTCGATCTCGTTGAGAGCTTTCCACTGCTCGTACTGCATCCCCACAGCCTCTGCAGTCTGGATGGTCCTCCTCATGTGGCTCGTCCACACCTTCAGGTCCTTGATGTTCTGGCCCTTGATGAAGGCTCCCAGGGCGTTGGCGTACTGCAGAGAGACAGAGAGAGAGAACTGTTAAAACCTGCAGGTTGGTGTTTCACTGCAAAAACTCTACATCTTTCCAAGAATTTTTGTCTTGTTTCTTGTCAAAATGTCTCATTTCTAGTCAAAGCTAATCTCTTTCCACTTAAAATAAGACTCATCACCTAAAAATCAACTCGTTTTTAGATCATTTTCACTTGTTTCAAACAAATTTTCACTTGAAATAAGTAGAATAATCAGCCAGTGAAAGCAAGTTTTTTTTGTGTGTTTGTAATAAGAAAGAAAAACTTGCTCCACTATCAGATTTTTCTACTTATTTCAAGTGAAAATCTGCTTGAAAGAAGTAAAAAGTGTCTAAAAACAAGCTGCTTTTTATGTGATGAGTCTTATTTTAAAGCCCCTGTACAGACTTTTCATGTAGTGTTGATTCTGGCGCCCCCTGTGGACGAAAGCAGTGGAATGAAGACTGCATTTCCCACTGTCATGAAGACGTTTGTCTGGCCGGCGCGTGTAGATTTGTTTTGGAAACGTCGGAAAGAAGACAGGACTTGCTTCTTTCTTTTTTTTTAGCAGCGTAATGTATCTACACTGCAAAAACTCAAAATCTTACCAAGAATATTTGTCTCATTTCCAGTCAAAAATGTAATTTCTAGTCAAAATAAATCTCATTCTACTTAAAATAAGACTCATCACATAAAAAGCAGCTTGTTTTTAGACACTTTTTACTTCTTTCAAGCTGATTTTCACTTGGAATAAGTAGAAAAATCTGATAGTGGAGCAAGTTTTTCTTTCTTATTACAAGCACAAAAAACTTGCTTTCACTGGGAGATTTTTCTACTTATTTCAAGTGAAAATTAGTTTGAAACAAGTGAAAATGATCTAAAAACAAGTTAATTTTTAGGTGATGAGTCTTATTTTAAGTGGAAAGAGATTAGTTTTGACTAGAAATGAGACATTTTGACAAGAAATAAGACAAATATTTTTGGAAAGATTTTGAGTTTTTGCAGTGTATTGGTATGGTTTGGTGAGCGGTCCGACCCGACCATGCCTTCCAGAGGTCTAGAATTAGACGACTTAGAAATAGCTTCACACTGATGGGCTCATTTGCTGTTGTAGGGAACAGAGACACATCAGCAGAAACCACAGACTTTTGCATATCAAGTTAAAAGCTCCGTACCGGGGCTTTAAGTAGAATGAGATTTGTTTTGACTAGAAATAAGACAAATATTCTTGGTAAGATTTAGAGTTTTTGCAGTGTTTTCGGTAACACTTTACTTGAATAGGTATTCATAAGATTGACATAACAGCTCATAAACATCAATGAATACTTATGACAGCTGTGGTTAAGTGTCATTCAGTAAGTTATGTCACTTTTGATGCAAAGTTGACATTGTTTGAGATGTTTTTGTTATGAGAACTTGACATTATTTTTAAAGTTTGTCCATTAGGTCTGCTATGACAGTTTAAATTGTCTTTATGTCAAGTTGTCAGAACAAAAACATCTCAGACAATGTCAACTTTGCATCAAAAGTGACATAACTTACTGAATGACACTTAACCACAGCTGTCATAACTATTCATTGATGTTTATGACAGCTGCACTGCAAAAACTCAAAATCTTTCCAAGAATATTTGTCTTATTTCTTGTCAAAATGTCTCGTTTCTAGTCAAAACTAATCTCTTTTCATTTAAAATGAGACTCGTCACCTAAAAAATAACTTGTTTTTAGATCTTTTCACTTGTTTCAAACAAATTTTCCAGTGAAAGCAAGTTTTTTGTGTTTGTAATAAGAAAGAAAAACTTGCTCCACTATCAGATTTTTCTACTTATTTCAAGTGAAAATCTGCTTGAAAGAAGTAAAAAGTGTCTAAAAACAAGCTGCTTTTAATGTGATGAGTCTTATTTTAAGTAGAATGAGATTTGTTTTGACTAGAAATAAGACAAATATTCTTGGTAAGATTTAGAGTTTTTGCAGTGTTTTTCTTTAACCCTGTGAGCTCTGACCTTCTGTCCTCGGGGCGAGAGGCCCGAGTCTCCTCCGATACGTCCCAGCAGGTTGAGTTCACTCTCTCCGTGGCGGCTCAGGTAGATGCATCTGGGCGTGACGTGGATGTTCATGAGGTAGTAGACGATGCGGCTCTGGATGTGGTCCTGGACCCGGTTCACCAGGTACCGGCTGCCCACGTCGAAGATCTTGATGTAGGAGAGTTTCCTGTCCACATTCAGAGGAATAAAGATTAAAAACTACACTGCAAAAACTCTTCTTATTATTTATTTCTTGTCAAAATGTCATTTCTAGTCAAAATAAATCTAATTATATTTAAAATAAGACTCATCACATTAAAAAGCAGCTTGTTTTTAGACACTTTTTACTTCTTTTAAACCTATTTTCACTTGAAATAAGTAGAAAAATCTGATAGTGAAGCAAGTTTTTCTTTCTTTCTTTCTACAAACTTGCTTCCACTGGCAGATTTTTCTACTTATTTCAATTGAAAATTAGTTTGAAACAAGTGAAAATGATCTAAAAACAAGTTAATTTCTAGGTGATGAGTCTTATTTTAAGTGGAAAGAGATCAGTTTTGACTAGAAATGAGACATTTTGACAAGAAATAAGACGAATATTCTTGGAAAGATGTAGAGTTTTTGCAGTGCAGTGACGATTAGTGGGAAAAACCCACTGCCCCCCTTTTGATATCACACAAGGAGAAAGGCATTGTGGGAGATTACCGGTCCTTCTCGTCGTCGATGGGCGTGTACGAGGCTCTGTAGCAGTCGATGCGCTGGACGAAGTCTTCCATGGCTTCTTCTATGTCACGATCCACGTAATCTGGACTCCCAAACTTCACTTGCTGGAAAGAAAAGGTTTAAAAAAATTCAACAACACATCTCACCCTCTGATTGACTGAGTTACACTAAGATTAAAACATGTCGGATCAGACAGAATGACAGTTGAAGTGCAGGTGAATCTCACCTTGATATTCTCTGCAACGATCTCTGGGTCGTCACAGATCGACTCCACGAAGAACACCTGCAGCAGGAACCAATTAAACTAGTTAGTTAGTTAGTTAGTTTAAGTTTATTTCGGACATGTTAAAAGAAATAAAACATAATACAGAAATGGACAGACATAACATATAAAAACTTTGCAAAAACAACATATGAACAAAAAAAAAAAAAAAAATATATATATATATATATATATATATATATATATATATATATATATATATATATATATATATATATATATATATATATATATATATATATAATAAAAAAATAAAAGAAAATATTTGAAAAATAAAGGTAATTTGATTTTTTTGTTTTTGTTTTGTTTGTTTATTTGTTTGCTTCATATCCGAAAAGGAGTGGGAAGAAGTAAAACTTATTTACTCCCACCCCTTATTCATAAATTATCTATCAAGTTATCTAGTCATTATAATATATACAGTAAGTTAATTTATGAGTTATTTAACTGGATTTAAACTACTTAATTTCAACATGTTTTTCTATTCAACACTTATGTTTTCATGTGTGAATTATGAAAACCCACTTTCTTCACTCTTTACTTCTAACCTTAGGAAAATATTTTAAGTTTAACCTTTTTAATTATTAGTACACTGCCCGTGTACCACCTGGATTTAACTAAGCTAATAGGTCAGAGCCCATTGGGTAATTACTGCATGGATGATGATGTTTCAGCTATGTTGCATGTGTGCATCCAATGTGACCACAGAGTCCAGACCTGAACCCCATTGGGAATCTTTGAAAAATGAATGCAACTCTGGAGGAAAATAAATGTTGTGACATTGCAGAA
The DNA here is from genome assembly GCF_905171665.1 of Trachurus trachurus. NCBI lineage: Eukaryota > Metazoa > Chordata > Actinopteri > Carangiformes > Carangidae > Trachurus > Trachurus trachurus. Next base: position 34,125,545 of record NC_139901.1, on the reverse strand, counting down.
GCTTATCGCCCTAATCAAAGGTACAGGAGGAAATATTACAGTGTGTGACTTTTTATTTTTGGACGGGCAGTGTATTTTTCATGATGATTTTGTATGTACAACAGTGGTTCTCAACAGTGGGTCTAGACCCGTTCTGGATGGGTCGCGGACAGCTGGTCAAAAAAGTAAATAATATTTAATGCACATCTGATGTTGGACATGTCTTTTATTTTGAAAAATAACTTATATTGAAAGGCACGAGACACGTGAACACATGCAGTTGTAATGCTCCTCCTCACTTTCTGATTATTTGCTCCATTTGCTCTGAATGCAAAGATATCAGTTTCTTATTAATGTGGCCTGATGCAGTGAATCTTGTTTTGTTTTATGGGTCTTTATTTTGTACAATTTGATATTTATCCACTTTAGTGAACATGCTCTGAATGCAGAGATGCATTAGAAGTCAAATATATCGTTTTGTTGGTCTCCATTTTGTGCAGTTTGATATTTTTTTATTCACTTCCGTACATGCAGTTGTCATGGTAACTCCTCAGTTTCATTCATGTGCTCTGAAATGCACTTTGCTCAATAAAGAGAAAAATGAGTTTTAAAGGCTTTAAAAAAAAAAAATCTTGGTTTGAATTCTATAAAAGTGGGTCGCGACTTAATGACCATGGGACAATGTGGAGCCCAGAGTGAAACTAGTGGAGAACCCCTGATGTACAACACAGAAGACATGTGATTAATTGTAATTTTCTGCATGTAAATCACTGTTTGTCAAATCTATTAAAGGTGTACAGAAAAGAAAACTGAATTTGAGCCCACTTTGGGTCATAAAATTAGTGTAATAACTCATCTATCAGACGTTGGAGGCCAAACTTTGTGCAAAATTCTATTTTTGAGTAAATCCGGGATGAAAGTGTGTATTTTTTTTCCGCATTGGATAATGCAGGCGCACGGATTATACGTCAGCCTGTACACGATTCACCAGCCACTGATATTGGATCCGTCAGCCGTCATTCAAACGTCTGAGACACACACACACACACGGAGCTCGGTCTCGCCCCAAGCTTTGAATATCCCGCCCGCTCGATAACGACCAATCAAATTCGTTTTCCTTACTCGGGTAAACTCGTGTTGCAGCTCGTGACAACTCGGCGCGACAAACAGGACAAACGGCCATTTCTGTACACCTTTAATAATATTGTTCCCTGGATGAAACTTGTCACATGTTCCTCAGGTGTTTAGTGTACCTGACATTTGGTCACCAAGGTGATGGTTTTATGGGGTTTAAAGGACAGAGACAGATTCACACCTTCACCACTCAAACCCAGTCCTAACCCCCAAACCTCAACATCTGTCCACAGATGTGTCTGAACACACATGTGATACCCAGAACTCATCTCTTCAGCATCAGAGTGTAACTCACCTTGTAGCCCTTCTCCTTAGCGAAGGCCATGATGACCGTCCTCCTCTCCCTGGTGGTGTTGGTGGCGTCAAACACCTGCAACACAGGACACGGCTGTTACCTTAGTTACACACATCACACGCTGCTAGAATATTTACAAGTAAAGTTCATTTGCCCCATTTTATAATAATTATTGTTAATTAAGCAGCTGATTCCAGCACTACGGTGTCTTTAAAACTCCTCAGCGTAATTTTTTAACAGACTTAAGAGACTTTAAGAGACTTTAAAGGGATAGTTCACCCAAAATTCAAATTTCACTCATTATCTCCTCTCCCTCATGTGGACTAAGGGCTGGGAGAAGTTTCAGAGTCCTCCGTGGCTTCTCTGAGTTACAGGGGGTCTCGGCATAGCAGTGCATGTCCATATGATGGTTGCAAATTCGGACGAACCAGGAAGAGGAGCTTCGAGAAGCTTCCACTACAAACAAGCTTGAAATATAGACTTATTTAATTTCTTTCGGGACAATTTCGCATTTAATTTTTTTCAGGACAGTTTCTCATGTCGGGGCTTCAATACCAGAGGGACATTACATACGAGCAGCATGGAGGTATCTGGATGTTTTTTGGTGTGTCTTTTTGTTATGAAGACAGTTGGTATCCATTTGCAACCGTCATATGGACATGCACTGCTACGCCGAGACCCCCTGTAACCCAGAGAAGCCACGGAGGACTCTGAAACTTCTCCCAGCCCTTAGTCCACATGAGGGGGAGGAGATAATGAGGGAAATTTCAATTTTGGGTGAACTATCCCTTTAACAGGAGAAAATCCTGACGTCATTATTTAGTTTCTTCTACTCACAGCGACTTGTCCCTGCTCCTTAGAGAAGTAGGAGGCCACGTCTTTGAGTGCGGCTGAAGCACACGCTCTGAGAGAGGGAACACACGTTAAAACACCAGAGCAGATAACACACACACACACACACACACACACACACACACACACACACACACACACACACACACACACACACACACACACACACCCACACACACACACACACACACACACACACACACACACACACACACACACACACACACACACACACACACACACACACACACACACACACACACACATAAAACTCTGCGTGGTCCTTACTTGCGGATGTTCATGGCCTCTTCATTGTCAGGTTTAAAGAACTCAAAGTTCTTGTAGATCTTCACAGCTTCTCGTCTGTACTGACCCACGTTGAACACTGGTGAGAACAGAAGAACTGAGGTTAAAACTTATTTAATTTACTCTCTATTTACACCAGGGGTTAGAATCACAAGACCCCAGCGTTATATAATAATAATAGTTTTCATGCAGTTTTGCATGAATTTACCTCTAAAACAACTCTCAACCGACAAATAAAGGTAACAAACCTACTGCTATGACTACACTGCAAAAACTCAAAATCTTCCCAAGAATATTTGTCTTATTTCTAGTCAAAATGTCATTTCTAGTCAAAACTAATTTAATTATAACTAAAATAAGTATATTTATACATATACATACATAGTTATACGTAAAAAAGCAGCTTGTTTTTAGACACTTTTTACTTCTTTCAAGCAGATTTTCACTTGAAATAAGTAGAAAAATCTGATAGTGGAGCAAGTTTTTCTTTCTTATTACAAAACACAAAAAACTTGCTTTCACTGGCAGATTTTTCTACTTATTTCAAGTTAAATTAGGCTTGAAAGAAGTAAAAAGTGTTTAGTTTTGACTAGAAATTTGACATTTTGACAAGAAATAAGACAAATATTCTTGGAAAGATTTTGAGTTTTTGCAGTGTATAGTATAGGGATTATGGCAATGGGCCAATTTGACAAAATGTTGCGCTATCCCTTTAATTATAGGCGCCTTCCAGGACACTCAAGGTCACTGTACAAAAAGACAGGATAAACACAACCAATAAAGTTTAAAACATAATGATCAAACATAATAAAACATAACAAAACATCAGTAAAGTGCAACTCTGCCCTCTGACCTTTGACCCTCTCTTTCAGGCTAAACATTGTGCTTCGCCTGAACAAAGACAGCATGAAGGGAACTGACCTCATTTCCTTTGTTTACCCATTTAAATAGCATTATAATGTTTTAAATGTTTTTATATTGACACCTGAGTTAAACCTCATTCATTGAGAGTGAAATGTGTAATGTTTCCTTTATTATTTCATCGTAATAAAAAAAAAATCTTCGACTATCTGCACCAAGCCTCATCATCTCTGTTGTTCTCTGCAAATGATGAAATGTTGGCTCCAGTGTGTGAATGTGCGCGGCGATATTTTTTTCCCCAGGATGGTAGGGGAAGGTCCCGCCTTCTCTGCCTCCGATTGGCTAGATGGGCTCCTTTTTCGACTCTGATTGGCTAGAAGGGCTCTCGCCTGATTGGTTGTTTGTTTTGGTTGTGAAACGGCTGTGAAACGCAGGCTGTCGGCAAAGTGTGATAAGTGCCTCTAGATCTACCTGGACTCAATGGCACAATTACACTTCTCACTCAAACTCAAAATGTAAACTTGGACTCTCTCTACTTATCTGGCCTGTCTACACTCTACCTGGTCTTTTTACTAAACTTAACCAACTCCTTTCTTCATTGCCTAAACCCAACCAATGGCACAGTTACACTTCTCTCTCAAACTCAAAAAAACTTGGAATATAAATTTAAAAACTAAATTTTTCGGAATGTGAAACCAGCGGGGATCGAACTCGGATTCACCACGCCGCAGGCGAAAAAGCAAACCGCTTCACCATGGTGTCTGATCACATTTGAAACTTCAGTTCTGTGTATTTTAGTTTACTACAGTAGCCTACTGTTGTGAGATGACGTCAATCGGAGGAGAATTCATCCAGCCAATCAGAGGCAGAGAAGGCAGGACCTTCCCCTACCATCCTGGGAAAAAAAATATTAATATTGCGTCCAGATGTGCAGTGACATCAGCACCACTGACCTCTAGTAGGAACTCCGATCCAGTTGAGGTAGCGGGTCAGCTTCTTGGAGATGTAGGTCTTCCCCCGCGCCGGCAGACCCACCATCACGATCAGCGTAGGAGAGTTACAGAACTGAGGCACCGAGGCTGCAACACACACACACACACACATACAGTAGAGGTGTTAAAGGAATAGTTCACCAAAAAATGAAATCCAGTCATCAGTGCCTCCCCCTCATGCTGATGAATACTCTGGAGTAGTTTTTTTTTTTGCATTAATCACTTTGCACTTTCTCCTCGCACTGGCACTTATGCTGAATAGACTTTTAGACTTTTATTTATTTGCACATAAAAAATAAAACAAAACATTTACTTATCTCTCTTACTAGTAAGAAAGATATGAAAAATAAATGTGCAGGTGAGGTCTGAAACCTGAAAGGCTTCTAACACGACCTCACCTTGATCTAACACATAATTGAAGCACAGTAAAGAAATAATAATCACATACCTTGTGCAAGGTATAGATAGAAAATAAAATTAAAAAAGAAAGGAAGGAATAAGATGGAAAAAAAACAGGGAAGATGTTGGTAGTAAAAATAAAAGTAGTAGTAATGATAACAGCACCAAATAAATAAATAAATAAATAAACAAAAAGAGGTGAGAAAAGAAAGCGAGACAAAAGAAGAGAACAGATTAATTAAGTTCAAGTAAACACTAAAAAGGGAAAAGAAAAGAAAAACAAAAAAAAACATGGGGCACTAGGAAAGCAGAGTTAAAAGTCAAGCCATGTTTTGATGTTCAGTTAATTTTAACAGTAGTTTCTTTTTAAATATTGCCAAGGAGGAGGAACTATGTTCATTCCATAACAGAATTCCTCTGTATGTGATGGTGTAGGTTCTACTGCCCTCTGGTGGTATTACAACGGGGGCGGTGTAGGTGACCTGCTTGTCTTGTAGCGTGCGAGTGGAAACTTGAATTTGTGCGAAAGTATTGTTGAAATTGATTTGGTAATACGTGACTTTGGTGCATTGCTTTGTAAATGAAGATACTGATTTGCAAGATACACTGCAAAAACTCGAAGTCTTTCCAAGAATATTTGTCTTATTTCTTGTCAAAATGTCTCAATTTTAGTCAAAACTAATCTCTTTCCACTTAAAATAAGACTCATCACCTAAAAATTAACTTGTTTTTAGATATTTTTTACTTGTTTCAAACTAATTTTCACTTGAAATAAGTAGAAAAATCTGCCAGTGAAAGCAAGTTTTTTGTGTTTGTAATAAGAAAGAAAAACTTGCTCCACTATTGGATATTTCTACTTATTTCAAGTGAAAATCTGTTTGAAAGAAGTAAAAAGTGTCTAAAAACAAGCTACTTTTTAATGTGATGAGTCTTATTTTAAGTATAATGGGATTTGTTTTGACTAGAAATGACATTTTGACTAGAAATAAGACAAATATTCTTGGTAAGATATTTGAGTTTTTGCAGTGTATTAATATCAAATATGGTTGAGATTTTCAATTTTCAATTTGTCAAACAGTGCCAGGGAGGATGGAGCCCTGAAATCTGAGTTTGTGGCGGTTCTAACGAAGCGTTTCTGAATGTGACGCTGCTCGGCGTTGTCCTCCCCGTATATTGCATTGTACGGTATTGTGTGTATTATTTATTTATTGTGGTGTATGTGGTGGGAGTAGGCTACTGCATTGTTTCTCTGTGAGAGCAAAACCAAGACACATTCCTATCAACTTGATTCTACTTGTTGACATGGCAATAAACCTTTGAATCTTGAATCTTGAATCTTATTCCTCAAAGTTCATCTGGAGACCCGGGAGGCCGGTTCCTATATAGTCCAACCAAAACTTTATATGAGAGTCAATAGCGCCCGACACAAAAACCTCCATAAAACTACACAACAACCATTTAATATTCCTCCACACTGCTCGTCCACTGCAATCCAAGTGTCCTGAAGGGAGATAGTCCAGAGTTTGGACTGTTGAGGCTGTAAAAATGTCCTAAATGAGGTATTTTCCACTAAACTCTGGACTATCTCCCTTCAGGACAGTCAGTTTTTTCCTCAGTTTATTGTCACTTATTTTCCCTTTAAGAGCATCTTGAGCTATTCTACACATTTTTTTCACCTTTTTTCCTGTGGCCTCTGCAGCACTCCCCCTTCCCCTCATTTTTTCCCTTCAGGACACTTGGATTGCAGTGGACGAGCAGTGTGGAGGATTAAAGGGACAACGAGGAGTTTCTATTTGGTTATAAAAAGTCTGATATTAATGTGGATGAATCTCCGTTACCACTTGTTAATGGTCCATTTTCTATAAATATATGGTTTTGTCTCTATGGTTATTTTGTTATTATTAGTGGTGGTGGAAATGCTGGGCGAGCCGACCAGCGTTTCTTTACTTTCGGTTTCGTGGCGAGTCATGAGAATAACGCCGCCGAATCTCCGTTTATGGTGGGAACTACGACGGTATGTGATCGTCTTCCAACCTCTGACTTTAATTCTTGATGAATGAAAACATGAGTCTGTCTTGCGCCGGTCAATGAATTTCACGGTGCGGAGGCTCATAAATGTAGTGTGAAAACTAGGGCTGTCAGAGTTAACGCGTTAATCGCGATGCGATTAATTAAAGAAAATAAAAAAAAATGTAATCGCTGTTAAATTGCGGCCCATTTTGTCCTCTGTCTGCTGGACTGGAGGACTGGAGTGTGGGACCTCCAGTCCAGTAGGTGGCGGTAAGGCACCTTCAAGTTGGTTGCTACACAAATATACACAGTCTAACATATAGCCACAGCTCCATCCATTGATTTTTTGACGGCTTTGTTGTAAACAAATGCACATGGCCATGTATTGATTTTTTGACGGTTTTGTTGTCAACAAACGCACATGGCCAGGCAGAGGTGTAGCAAAGTACAGTAAAGGGCAATTTCCACTGGATGCAATTCGTTTCAATTCTGTGTGAGTTTCATGCATCATGTGTTATGATTAGGTAGGCCTGCTAGGTCTGGTCTAAAAGTTGTTTGTCTAGAGATTATAACACTTTGGGGTGTTGAATGTCCAAAGCGCCATATATAATATTTTTAATAGAGATTAATCGCGAGTTAACTATGGAAAAAATGCGATTATCGCGATTAGAAAAATTAATCGTTTGACAGCCCTAGTGAAAACACTTCGCTTTTCCAAAACTCCTTGTTGTCCCTTTAAATGGTTTTTGTGTATGGACGTTTTTGTGTCGGGCCCTATTATTGCTCTCATATAAAGTTCTGGTTGGACTAGGAACCGGCCTCCCAGGTCTCCAGATGCACTTTGAGGAATAAAAAACTACTCTGGAGTATTCATCAGCATGAGGGGGAGGCAATAATGACTGAATCTCATTTTTTTTGGTGAACTATTCCTTTAACATGTGGCTGTTACTGCTGCTTTACATGTGATGTGTTTACATCAGCGTCACGTTCAGCTGATCAAATCCCTCTGAGGCTCCGCTCTACAGGACGTGTGTGTGTGTGTGTGTGTGTGTGTGTGTGTGTGTGTGTGTGTGTGTGTGTGTGTGTGTGTGTGTGTGTGTGTGTGTGTGTGTGTGTGTGTGTGTGTGTGTGTGTGTGTGTGTGTGTGTGTGTGTGTGTGGCTGCCAGGGTAATCTTCATTAGGAGAATGAGAGCGCGGCGCTGCAGCTCAGATGTCCGTGTCTGATCTGGCTGCTCGTCGTCTGGCAGCGCGCCATGACACACAAAACTGTCCGAGCAACAACTAAACACAACAAACTAACAAGTTCAACACGTCGTCACACACATTCAATTACTGATCATCTGCAGAAACCAAACTAACAAGCGGCACAGTGGCCTCAACTTTACATTTTAGGGCAAAAATCAACTTGCAAACCAAATATTCACATTTCCTTTTCATTCATGATCCCCATGCACCTCGGCCTGACACCTGGAACAACAGATCCCAGACTCTTTGAGTGTTAGAAAGGGGGGAAAAAAAGCAAATGCACTGGTTGCACATGTGCAGGTAGTAATTTAGTTGCACTGTATCAAATGTAGGTGCAAACTGCCTCCATTTAGGGGAGAGATATACAAATATACTGTACACCTGTGAAGATGTGGAAAGAAAAGCAGAAACAACCGGAGCAGCTTGAAGTGAACAAACCACTGCTGTTAAACCTCCGCTCTGCACAACAAGTGTCCCTAAATATAAAGATAAATCCATCTGTATCTCTGGATACATCCCAGAATATAGATCTGACTACAGAGATGTGGAGCCGCCGCTCAAAAGAAAAGAAACTCCTCACACACACTTCAGAGCATCAAACCCTGTGTGTGTGTGTGTGTGTCTCACCCAGTCATGACCCAGTTGTTGCATGTTTGTCTGTGTCTGGGCTTTAAAGAAAAGAAAAAGAAAAGCCAGTTTCAGCCGGTCATTTCTCCAGCAGCAGCAGCAGCAGCAGCAGCAGCAGCAGCAGCAGCAGCAGCAGCTCGGCTCGGTGCCGGTCGAGCTGCAGAACCAGAAAGAGTCCTGATTAGGGATGCACATTTTGAATTTTTTTTCTGACCGATAACCGACGCTCGTTAACCGATTATTAACCGTTAACCGATAAGATTAAGACACTCGCGGCGCACGGCCAAAAAAAAAAAAAAATTGATCACTCCATTTAAAATATTTTTTTTTTGCAGTTAAATACACACGTGCGCTGCGACAGCTGATCAGCGCCACATCTACTGAGCTCTGTCTCAGCTGATCGCGCTCATATGGAGGTTAGATCGTCCAATGTAGAAGTGTTTTTATACAAAGTGCAGCCAAACACCAGGCTGAAGGAGCAGCAGAGCTCCTCTGACAGCTCCTCTGTGGAGCTGCAGGAGAGCTGCTGCAGGTGAACAGGCTGGAGAGCAGCCACGTCCACGTCCTCGTCCTCTTTTTTTTCTCAGCACCGTAGTTACAGGTGATTCACATCTATGTCCGTGTAGCTACATGTATTGTCTGATCTTCCTTCATGGGGGCTGCTGCTGCTGCTGCACATACTGTCAGTCCTCTTGTGTAACTTTGTGCTGTGAAATATGACTGAAGGCAGTGAACTCTGCACGTGTCGACACGCCCCCATGAGTTGACGACATAAGGAGCTAATAAAATAAATAAATAACCGATAGTATTAATCGGTCAAAGTTCTTGTTAACGGTTAAACAGTTAATCATGTGCATCCCTAGTCCGGATGAAACCGTGTGTGTGGAGCGAGCGTCGGCCTCCAGGATGTTCCATTATGAATGAAGGAGGAGGAAGCTGCTGCGTCAGCACAACACTCAGAGGACCTGAGGTCACGTCAGACAGAGCAGAGAGACTGATCTGATCTGATCTGGATCAGCTTGGCACCGGTCCCGCTCTCTCAGACCGTCGGGCCTGAGCTCAGACCTGAAGCAGCTGACGGGTCACTAGGCAAGGCAGTTTTATTAGTATAGCCTGTTTTTACCACCAGTTTGTCTCAAAGGGCTTTACATCCCATCATAACAACATCCTCTGTCCTTAGACCCTCACATCCACTGAGGAAAAACTCCATCAACTTCTGCTAACATTTCCATATTTCAATATATTTTGCACATTCTGTGTTATAAACTATAAACTGTTTTCTTGTCTGTAACAACATCTCTGTCCTGGGTGATGATCCCTCCTCTGTAGCTCACCCTGAGGTTTCTCCTGGTTTTCCCTGTTAAAAGGGTTTTCCATGGAGTTTTTCCTCAGTGGATGTGAGGGTCTAAGGACAGAGGATGTTGTTATGATGGGATGTAAAGCCCTTTGAGACAAACTGGTGGTAAAAAACGGGCTATACTAATAAAATCGCCTTGCCTTGGAAAAAACCCTTTTAACAGGGAAAAATTGGAGAAAGCTCAGGGTGAGCAACAGAGGAGGGATCCCTCACCCAGGACGGACAGACGGGACAGAGATGTTGTTACATCTTGGTATTTTCAAGCATGCTCTGTCTTCTCATCTCATGGTGACCTGTTCCTGTTTTCACTGAAGATGCATTTCTGATTTGTTGATCTGTTACTAATCATTATATACTGTCATTTTAGTCCCAGTGTTGACCTTTGTGGCCCTACTATGGTTGTTTTGTTTTGTCCCAATGTAGTTACAATAACTGTGGTTTGTCCTTGTTTGTACTATTGTTTTTGTCTTTTGGTTTGTTTGTTTTGTTTGTTTATTTGTCTGTTTGTTTTTCTATATTGTTGAGAACATGTTTGTCTGTTGAATCTATGTTTGTCTATATGTTTGGACCCCCTCGAAAACGTGGGGTTTTATCCAAATAAACAAATTTCAAAGCAAACAGACAAGAAAACAGTTACACAAACACTACAACACAACACAGCAGCAGCAGCAGCAGCAGCAACCAGAGCTCCAGACTCACGTACATCCCCTCCGGCGGTTGCGGTTCAGGTTGCAGCCCATCCACGGGACCCAGATCTTCAGCAGCGGCGTCTGCGTGAGCGTCTTGTGCTCGGTGACGGTGAGAGCCATGAGGCCGACGGAGAGGACGGAGAGGACGGAGAGGACAGAGGCTCCCTGACCGCCTGCTGCTGCTGTGTGCATGTGTCTGCTTCAGCAAACACCACGACCTAGTGCAGTCAGCTGACTGTTGCTAAGGAGAAACACTTGGTGGAGCAGGAAGGGGGGGGGGGGGGGGGGGGGGGGGGCTGAGGCCATGCTGCTCGACTGGCCTCTCCATCTGGTTCAGGTTAGAACTGACCTGAGAGCAGCAGCTGGCAGCTCACTGCAAAAACTCTACATCTTTCCAAGAATATTTGTCTCATTTCTTGTCAAAATGTCTCATTTCTAGTCAAAACTAATCTCTTTCCACTTAAAATAAGACTCGTCACCTAAAAATTAACTTGTTTTTAGATCATTTTCACTTGTTTCAAACTAATTTTCAATTGAAATAAGTAGAAAAATCTGCCAGTGAAAGCAAGTTTTTTGTGCTTGTAATAAGAAAGAAAAACTTGCTCCACTATCAGATTTTTCTACTTATTTCAAGTGGAAAATTTGCTTGAAAGAAGTAAAAAGTGTCTCCAAACAAGCTATGTTTTAAATGTGATGAGTCTTTTTTTTAAGTAGAATTAGATTTATTTTAATGTTTTTTTTCCTCTCTGTGTGTGTCTTTCTTTCTTTTCCTTTATCTAACAGTGGGTGGGAAGGGAAAAGGGTTAATAATGGTTCATAGGAGCAGTTCTGGCTCAGTTTAAGTTTGTTGTTGCTTTCAACATAGGCTACATTTTGACTAGAAATAAGACAAATATTCTTGGTAAGAGTTTGAGTTTTTGCAGTGCGGGATCTGTGCAGCGAGGAGGCGGTGACACAGCTGGTTCCACCGCCACAGAGACAAGAACAGCAGCAGCAGAAGAAGGAGAAGAAGTGGTGGTGGTGGGACAAAGTGGAGCAGCTGAGGAAACAAACCCCTCATGAATTCAGATTAGCAGAGTCAGAGCTGCACGAGTTGTTTACTAATGAGACGAGTCGGAGCTCCAACTCTTTCCTTAAATCATTTCCCAGGACTTGTTCAGCTGCTTCAGTCTGACAGACGTTATCACACCACACAACAACACATAGAGGTGTTGTTTTCCACGGTTGAACCTTATTTTGTTCATTTAACCAGTTTATTTCTATGTTTCTTCCTCTCTCAGCCCCAGAAGTCTGACTTAAAGGGATAGTTCAACATTTAGTCAAATTGGCCCATCACCATAATCCCTATAGTCATAGCAGTAGGTTCGTTACCTTTAATTGTCGGTGCAAGCTGTTTTTAGAACGGCGGAGCAGAGCCGTGAGCTGCTCAGAGCTACGCTACGGAGGCTCATTATGGAATTTCTTGGTTTCCCTCATCAAACTCATCAAATACACAATCCAACAACTCCACAACGCTCTGGTGGACAAGTTGTGACCTGCACATTCACCACGCTATGAGATAATAACACAACGTTACCACACAGAGTTGTTTTAGAGGGAAATACAGAGACTGTTGATGAAAAACTGTCCCTGAAGGCAACGTGCATCAGCGGTTTTGCATGAATCTACCTCTACAACAACTGTGTGTGGTAACGTTGTGTTATTATCTCATAGCGTGGTGAATGTGCAGCTCACAACTTGTCCACCAGAGCGTTGTGGAGTTGTTGGATTGTGTATTTGATGAGTTTGATGAGGGAAACCATGAAATCCCATAATGAGCCTCCGTAGCGTAGCTCTGAGCAGCTCACGGCTCTGCTCCGCCGTTCTAAAAACAGCTTGCACCGACAATTAAAGGTAACGAACCTACTGCTATGACTATAGGGATTATGGTGATGGGCCAATTTGCCAAAATGTTGAACTATCCCATAGATGTGCAGTCTGTGGCTCTTGAACTTATCTATGAAATAAATAAATAAATATGAGAAATGTATTATAGAACAACACAAAAACCATGTAGTTTTAGTGTTTAAACCAGGTCCAAGTCCAGAGTTTTCATTGGAAAAGAAATCCTTCTCCAGGACATTTGACTTTTTTTTTCTCATTTTCCGTGTGTTTTCCGTGACTGTAAAACTGGTCAACCATTATCCAGGTGTTCCAGCTTTTCCAGCCTACACATAGGAACCCTGTACTGTAGGCCTACTAAGTGTGGTGGCAGCTTTCAGTTGTGGTGTCTGACCAGCAGGGGGCAGTGTCAACATGAACCTGAGATCTGGCATCATCCAGGAACGTGACACTTCATTATCATTCACTCAGATCTTAAAAACGCTGCATGTGTTCGACCGAGGTGTGCACTCAGATCCCTGCACTGCAAAAACTCAAAATCTTTCCAAGAATATTTGTCTTATTTCTTGTCCAAATGTCTAATTTCTAGTCAAAACAAATCTCATTCTACTTAAAATAAGACTCATCACATTAAAAGCAGCTTGTTTTTAGACACTTTTTACTTCTTTCAAGCAGATTTTCACTTGAAATAAGTAGAAAAATCTGATAGTGGAGCAAGTTTTTCTTTCTTATTACAAGCACAAAAAACCTGCTTTCACTGACAGATTTTTCTACTTATTTCAAGTGAAAATTAGTTTGAAACAAATGAAAATTAGTTTGAAACAAATGAAAATTATCTGAAAACAAGTTAATTTTTAGGTGATGAGTCTTATAGAGATTAGTTTTGACTAGAAATTAGACATTTTTACAAGAAATAAGACAAATATTCTTGGAAAGATTTAGATTTTTTGCAGTGTGATGCTGCCGTTCGTTACAGCTCGTTAGCAGATACCAGTGTTACTGTCGGTGCTGGAAACAGACTGGGAATCATTCAAACTACCGGGTCTGGATGGGAAATGTTAAGTGTAACGACCAGTTGAATAATCCTGCATCAGCATCAAAATAAACTCATAGTGCATTCTGGTTCTGAGCTGAAGGCGACAGAGTGGAAACACGTCGACCCCAAAAACTGGGTCAGTGCTTCAGGCCGGTGTGGATCAAGTGATCAAGTCCTTCAAACAGGCAACGCTTTAGCAATATACTTGAAGTTCATTTTATTAAATATGCTTGAGTATAGGTATAGCAACTATACTGTATGGACCATGTACTTGTAGCATACTAGAAAATATATTAATTTAATACTTCTTCTGACTAAATTGGAACATTTTAAGTTTATAAAAGTAGGACTTTATAGGTCATTTTAAGTTTCAAAAGTACACTTCCAAGTATACTGCCTCAGTTTTAGTATAAAGTGAGTATAGCTGTAGTAACTTTACTTGTTGCTAAGGGATACACATCATTTACGAAGCTTCGGTCCGTGTTCAAAGTCTAACGAGCCGTTTTCTCCTGAGCAGCGATCACAGAGACACTGATAACCAGTAACAGCCAGATCCTCCTGTTCTGGGATCAGATCAACCATTAAGAGACGGGAACGTGTTACTGTACAAACCCAACACACAAACACACACACACACACACACACACACACACACACACACACACACACACACACACACACACACACACACACACACACACACACACACACACACACACACACACACACACACACATGGAGGGTTCTTACACTTCTCTTTTATTCACAACTTCCTCCGAAATCTGTGGGTTTTTAAAGAAGTCTGATCTGAATCGCGGCCTGAGAGAGACAACGTCGTCATCTTTATCTGGTGTTTGCAGAACCTGAGTGTCTGAAACAACCTCAGATCAGATCATAATCTCTAATCTCTAATCTCTAATCCTGCAAATCATTCACCTGTAAACAGACTGACTAACACAACACAACACAACACCACGCTTCAGTCTTCTTTACCTAAACATGGAAGTTGCTTCACTGCTGCTGCAGCGTGACATCACATGGACTCTATTTTTACTCCTTCAGTCGGTGTGAGTCTGTCTTGTCGCCTTTGTGTGTCATGAAAGAGCACACTGCAAAAACTCAAAATCTTACCAAGAATATTTGTATTATTTCTAGTCAAAACAAATCTCATTCTACTTAAAATAAGACTCATCACATAAAAAGCAGCTTGTTTTTAGACACTTTTTACTTCTTTCAAGTATATTTTTACTTGAAATAAGTAGAAAAATCTGATAGTGGAGCAAGTTTTTCTTTCTTATTACAAACACAAAAAACTTGCTTTCATTGGCAGATTTTTCTACTTATTTCAGGTGAAAATTTGTTTGAAACAAGTGAAAATGATCTAAAAACAAGTTAATTTTTAGGTGATGAGTCTTATTTTAAGTGGAAAGAGATTAGTTTTGACTAGAAATGAGACATTTTGACAAGAAATAAGACAAATATTCTTGGAAAGATTTAGAGTTTTTGCAGTGTAGAAGCCTTGCAGTGTGTTGTGTTGTGTTGTTGCGGCGTGCTGTCTGCAGCAGCAGTGATCTCACCTGCGCTGTCACAGCGGCCGCGGAGCCTCACATGCTCCAGCTGGGGGGGGGGCAGCTCCATGGTCCGACCGAGGGAAGCAGCAGCAGCAGCAGCAGCAGCAGCAGAGCAGCTCAACAACACATCCACACAATCCACACACACGGGGGGTTATGTGGCCGGGGGCGACGGGACCGATGCTCTTTTTTAAGAAACTAAATGCCAAAGTATTCCCAACTCAATCCAACCCCCACACCCCCTCTGCCCCCTCCCCCTCCCCCTCCGAGCCGTCTCTTTTCCCTCGTACACATGGACATATGATAGCAGCACTGGGCTTGGCCTTTACTGTTTGCCAGGGCCAGAGTTCACAACGTACACACACGGAGAGAGAGAGCGCGTCATAACAAGTGCAAAGGTCTCTGAGGAGGAGACGGTTGTTGTGCAGGGAGACGCGGCGGGGACACGGCCGTCCCTTATCACGCATCATGTCATGGAGGTCACTGTTGTGTCAGCTGTAGGGCCATCGATCACTGTATATACACACATACTGTACTGTAGGCCTATATACAGTGGCATGCAAATGTTTGGGCCCCCTCTGTTTAAAATGTCTGTTAGTGTGAACAGTTCATCAAGTGGAAGGTATTAAAGGTGTAACTCAAAATCTGTCTTCGAAGACTGACTGTCGACACCGGTCTGTGTGGTAGTTGCCTGTATCAGTGAGGCAATAAAGACATGAGAAAGACACTGAGTGTTGCTGGCTTCTTGGTCTTTTTAAATTTGTTTACTAGCCCAGCACCTCCTGACTGCTTCTTTTTCTTTTTGAGTGTGCGCGCTCTTCCTTTTTTGAGTAACTCAAAATCTTACCCAGAATATTTGTCTTATTTCTAGTCAAAACAAATCTCATTCTACTTAAAATAAGACTCATCACATTAAAAAGCAGCTTGTTTCTGGACACTTTTTACTTCTTTCAAGTTGATTTTCACTGGAAATTAGTCGAAAAATCTGATAGTGGAGCAAGTTTTTCTTTCTTATTACAAGTACAAAAACAACTTGCTTTCACAAGTAAAAATTAGTTTGAAACAAGTGAAAATGATCTAAAAACAAGTTGATTTTTAGGTGACGGATCTCATTTTAAATGAAAAGAGTTTAGTTTTGACTAGAAATGAGACATTTTGACAAGAAATAATTCAAATATTCTTGGAAAGATTTTGAGTTTTTGCAGTGCAGAAAAGAAAAATGATTTTGATCCCACTGTGGGTCTTAACATTAGTGTAATAACTCATCTATCAGACGATGGAGCCCAAACTTTGTGCAGAATTTTTTTTTTTTTTTTTTTTTTTCAAAAATTTTTCAAAAAAATTCCATCGAAAGCAACTGGACTTAGTTATTTGTACAAATAACTAAGTCCAGTTGCTTTCGATGGAATTTTTTTGAAAATTTTTGAAAAAAAAAAAAAAAAAAAAAATTCTGCACAAAGTTTTGGGCTCCATCGTCTGATAGATGAGTTATTACACTAATGTTAAGACCCACAGTGGGATCAAAATCATTTTTCTTTTCTGCACTGCAAAAACTCAAAATCTTTCCAGAATATTTTGAATTATTTCTTGTCAAAATGTCTCATTTCTTAGTCAAAACTAAACTCTTTTCATTTAAAATGAGATCCGTCACCTAAAAATCAACTTGTTTTTAGATCATTTTCACTTGTTTCAAACTAATTTTACTTGTGAAAGCAAGTTGTTTTTGTACTTGTAATAAGAAAGAAAAACTTGCTCACTATCAGATTTTTTCGACTAATTTCCAGTGAAAATCAACTTGAAAGAAGTAAAAAGTGTCCAGAAACAAGCTGCTTTTAATGTGATGAGTCTTATTTTAAGTAGAATGAGATTTGTTTTGACTAGAAATAAGACTAATATTCTGGGTAAGATTTTGAGTTACTCAAAAAAGGAAGAGCGCGCACACTCAAAAAGAAAAAGAAGCAGTCAGGAGGTGCTGGGCTAGTAAACAAATTTAAAAAGACCAAGAAGCCAGCAAACTCAGTGTCTCTCATGTCTTTATTGCCTCACTGATACAGGCAACTACCACACAGCCGGTGTCGACAGTCAGTCTTCGAAGACAGATTTTGAGTTACACCTTTAATACCTTCCACTTGATGAACTGTTCACACTAACAGACATTTTAAACAGAGGGGGCCCAAACATTTGCATGCACTGTATATAGGCCTACAGTACAGTATGTGTGTATATACAGTGATCGATGGCCCTACAGCTGACACAACAGTGACCTCCATGACATGATGCGTGATAAGGGACGGCCGTGTCCCCGCCGCGTCTCCCTGCACAACAACCGTCTCCTCCTCAGAGACCTTTGCACTTGTTATGACGCGCTCTCTCTCTCCGTGTGTGTACGTTGTGAACTCTGGCCCTGGCAAACAGTAAAGGCCAAGCCCAGTGCTGCTATCATATGTCCATGTGTACGAGGGAAAAGAGACGGCTCGGAGGGGGAGGGGGAGGGGGCAGAGGGGTGTGGGGGTTGGATTGAGTTGGGAATACTTTGGCATTTAGTTTCTTAAAAAAGAGCATCGGTCCCGTCGCCCCCGGCCAACATAACCCCCCGTGTGTGTGGATTGTGTGGATGTGTTGTTGAGCTGCTCTGCTGCTGCTGCTGCTGCTGCTGCTGCTTCCCTCGGTCGGACTCATGGAGCTGCCCCCCCCCCAGCTGGAGCATGTGAGGCTCCGCGGCCGCTGTGACAGCGCAGGTGAGATCACTGCTGCTGCAGACAGCAGCCGCAACAACACAACACAACACACTGCAAGGCTTCTACACTGCAAAAACTCTAAATCTTTCCAAGAATATTTGTCTTATTTCTTGTCAAAATGTCTCATTTCTAGTCAAAACTAATCTCTTTCCACTTAAAATAAGACTCATCACCTAAAAATTAACTTGTTTTTAGATCATTTTCACTTGTTTCAAACAAATTTTCACCTGAAATAAGTAGAAAAATCTGCCAATGAAAGCAAGTTTTTTGTGTTTGTAATAAGAAAGAAAAAGCTTGCTCCCACTATCAGATTTTTCTACTTATTTCAAGTAAAAATATACTTTGAAAGAAGTAAAAAGTGCTAAAACAAGCTGCTTTTTATGTGATGAGTCTTATTTTAAGTAGAATGAGATTTGTTTTGACTAGAAATAATACAAATATTCTTGGTAAGATTTTGAGTTTTGCAGTGTGCTCTTTCATGACACACAAAGGCGACAAGACAGACTCACACCGACTGAAGGAGGTAAAAATAGAGTCATGTGATGTCACGCTGCAGCAGCAGTGAAGCAACTTCCATGTTAGGTAAAGAAGACTGAAGCGTGGTGTTTGTGTTGTGTTGTGTTAGTCAGTCTGTTTACAGGTGAATGATTTGCAGGATTAGAGATTAGAGATTAGAGATTATGATCTGATCTGAGGTTGTTTCAGACACTCAGGTTCTGCAAACACCAGATAAAGATGACGACGTTGTCTCTCTCAGGCCGCGATTCAGATCAGACTTCTTTAAAAACCCACAGATTTCGAGGAAGTTGTGAATAAAAGAGAAGTGTAAGAACCCTCCATGTGTGTGTGTGTGTGTGTGTGTGTGTGTGTGTGTGTGTGTGTGTGTGTGTGTGTGTGTGTGTGGTGTGTGTGTGTGTGTGTGTGTGGTGTGTGTGTGTGTGTGTGTGTGTTTGTGTGTTGGGTTTGTACAGTAACACTTCCCGTCTCTTAATGGTTGATCTGATCCCAGAACAGGAGGATCTGGCTGTTACTGGGTTATCAGTGTCTCTGTGATCGCTGCTCAGGAGAAAACGGCTCGTTAGACTTTGAACACGGACCGAAGCTTCGTAAATGATGTGTATCCCTTAGCAACAAGTAAAGTTACTACAGCTATACTCACTTTATACTAAAACTGAGCAGTATACTTGGAAGTGTACTTTTGAAACTTAAAATGACTATAAAGTCCTACTTTTATAAACTTAAATGTTCCAATTTAGTCAGAAGAAGTATTAAATTAATATATTTTCTAGTATGCTACAAGTACATGGTCCATACAGTATAGTGCTATACCTATACTCAAGCATATTTAATAAAATGAACTTCAAGTATATTGCTAAAGCGTTGCCTGTTTGAAGGACTTGATCACTTGATCCACACCGGCCTGAAGCACTGACCCAGTTTTTGGGGTCGACGTGTTTCCACTCTGTCGCCTTCAGCTCAGAACCAGAATGCACTATGAGTTGATTTTGATGCTGATGCAGGATTATTCAACTGGTCGTTACACTTAACATTTCCCATCCAGACCCGGTAGTTTGAATGATTCCCAGTCTGTTTCCAGCACCGACAGTAACACTGTATCTGCTAACGAGCTGTAACGAACGGCAGCATCACACTGCAAAAAAATCTAAATCTTTCCAGAATTTTGTCTTATTTCTTGTAAAAATGTCTAATTTCTAGTCAAAACTAATCTCTATAAGACTCATCACCGAAAAATTAACTTGTTTCAGATAATTTTCATTTGTTTCAAACTAATTTCATTTGTTTCAAACTAATTTTCACTTGAAATAAGTAGAAAAATCTGTCAGTGAAAGCAGGTTTTTTGTGCTTGGTAATAAGAAAGAAAAACTTGCTCCACTATCAGATTTTTCTACTTATTTCAAGT
This sequence comes from Trachurus trachurus, assembly GCF_905171665.1. Taxonomy (NCBI): domain Eukaryota; kingdom Metazoa; phylum Chordata; class Actinopteri; order Carangiformes; family Carangidae; genus Trachurus; species Trachurus trachurus. The sequence goes on along the minus strand of NC_139901.1, from coordinate 34,105,651 downwards.
GAAAATCTGCTTGAAAGAAGTAAAAAGTGTCTAAAAACAAGCTGCTTTTAATGTGATGAGTCTTATTTTAGTAGAATGAGATTTGTTTTGACTAGAAATTAGACAGGTTTTGACTAGAAATAAGACAAATATTCTTGGAAAGATTTGAGTTTTTGCAGTGCAGGGATCTGAGTGCACACCTCGGTCGAACACATGCAGCGTTTTTAAGATCTGAGTGAATGATAATGAAGTGTCACGTTCCTGGATGATGCCAGATCTCAGGTTCATGTTGACACTGCCCCTGCTGGTCAGACACCACAACTGAAAGCTGCCACCACACTTAGTAGGCCTACAGTACAGGGTTCCTATGTGTAGGCTGGAAAAGCGGAACACCTGGATAATGGTTGACCAGTTTTTACAGTCACGGAAACACACGAAAATGAGAAAAAAAAAAGTCAAATGTCCTGGAGAAGGATTTCTTTCCAATGAAAACTCTGGACTTGGACCTGGTTTAAACACTAAAACTACTTGGTTTTTGTGTTGTTCTATAATACATTTCTCATATTTATTTATTTATTTCATAGATAAGTTCAAGAGCCACAGACTGCACATCTATGGGATAGTTCAACATTTTGCAAATTGGCCCATCACCATAATCCCTATAGTCATAGCAGTAGGTTCGTTACCTTTAATTGTCGGTGCAAGCTGTTTTTAGAACGGCGGAGCAGAGCCGTGAGCTGCTCAGAGCTACGCTAGGAGGCTCATTATGGGATTTCATGGTTTCCCTCATCAAACTCATCAAATACACAATCCAACAACTCCACAACGCTCTGGTGGACAAGTTGTGAGCTGCACATTCACCACGCTATGAGATAATAACACAACGTTACCACACACAGTTGTTGTAGAGGTAGATTCATGCAAAACCGACTGATGCACGTTGCCTTCAGGGACAGTTTTTCATCAACAGTCTCTGTATTTCCCTCTAAAACAACTCTGTGTGGTAACGTGTGTTATTATCTCATAGCGTGGTGAATGTGCAGGTCACAACTTGTCCACCAGAGCGGTTGTGGAGTTGTTGGATGTGTATTTGATGAGTTTGATGAGGGAAACCAGAAATTCCATAATGAGCCTCCGTAGCGTAGCTCTGAGCAGCTCACGGCTCTGCTCCGCCGTTCTAAAAACAGCTTGCACCGACAATTAAAGTAACGAACCTACTGCTATGACTATAGGGATTATGGTGATGGCCAATTTGACTAAATGTTGAACTATCCCTTTAAGGTCAGACTTCTGGGGCTGAGAGAGGAAGAAACATAGAAATAACTGGTTAAATGAACAAAATAAGGTTCAACCGTGGAAAACACACCTCTATGTGTTGTTGTGTGGTGTGATAACGTCTGTCAGACTGAGCAGCTGAACAAGTCCTGGGAAATGATTTAAGAAAGAGTTGGAGCTCCGACTCGTCTCATTAGTAAACAACTCGTGCAGCTCTGACTCTGCTAATCTGAATTCATGAGGGGTTTGTTTCCTCAGCTGCTCCACTTTGTCCCACCACCACCACTTCTTCTCCTTCTTCTGCTGCTGCTGTTCTTGTCTCTGTGGCGGTGGAACCAGCTGTGTCACCGCCTCCTCGCTGCACAGATCCCGCACTGCAAAAACTCAAACTCTTACCAAGAATATTTGTCTTATTTCTAGTCAAAATGTAGCCTATGTTGAAAGCAACAACAAACTTAAACTGAGGCCAGAACTGCTCCTATGAACCATTATTAACCCTTTTCCCTTCCCACCCACTGTTAGATAAAGGAAAAGAAAGAAAGACACACACAGAGAGGAAAAAAAACATTAAAATAAATCTAATTCTACTTAAAAAAAAGACTCATCACATTTAAAACATAGCTTGTTTGGAGACACTTTTTACTTCTTTCAAGCAAATTTTCCACTTGAAATAAGTAGAAAAATCTGATAGTGGAGCAAGTTTTTCTTTCTTATTACAAGCACAAAAAACTTGCTTTCACTGGCAGATTTTTCTACTTATTTCAATTGAAAATTAGTTTGAAACAAGTGAAAATGATCTAAAAACAAGTTAATTTTTAGGTGACGAGTCTTATTTTAAGTGGAAAGAGATTAGTTTTGACTAGAAATGAGACATTTTGACAAGAAATGAGACAAATATTCTTGGAAAGATGTAGAGTTTTTGCAGTGAGCTGCCAGCTGCTGCTCTCAGGTCAGTTCTAACCTGAACCAGATGGAGAGGCCAGTCGAGCAGCATGGCCTCAGCCCCCCCCTCCCCCCCCCCCCCTTCCTGCTCCACCAAGTGTTTCTCCTTAGCAACAGTCAGCTGACTGCACTAGGTCGTGGTGTTTGCTGAAGCAGACACATGCACACAGCAGCAGCAGGCGTCAGGGAGCCTCTGTCCTCTCCGTCCTCTCCGTCCTCTCCGTCGGCCTCATGGCTCTCACCGTCACCGAGCACAAGACGCTCACGCAGACCCGCTGCCTGAAGATCTGGGTCCCGTGGATGGGCTGCAACCTGAACCGCAACCGCCGGAGGGGATGTACGTGAGTCTGGAGCTCTGGTTGCTGCTGCTGCTGCTGCTGCTGTGTTGTTTTGTAGTGTTTGTGTAACTGTTTCTTGTCTGTTTGCTTTGAAATTTGTTTTATTTGGATAAAACCCCACGTTTTCGAGGGGTCCAAACATATAGACAAACATAGATTCAACAGACAAACATGTTCTCAACAATATAGAAAAAACAACAGACAAATAAACAAACAAAACAAACAACCAAAAGACAAAAACAATAGTACAAACAAGGACAAACCACAGTTATTGTAACTACATTGGGACAAAACAAAACAACCATAGTAGGGCCACAAAGGTCAACACTGGGACTAAAATGACAGTATATAATGATTAGTAACAGATCAACAAATCAGAAATGCATCTTCAGTGAAAACAGGAACAGGTCACCATGAGATGAGAAGACAGAGCATGCTTGAAAATACCAAGATGTAACAACATCTCTGTCCCGTCTGTCCGTCCTGGGTGAGGGATCCCTCCTCTGTTGCTCACCCTGAGCTTTCTCCAATTTTTCCCTGTTAAAAGGGTTTTTTCCAAGGCAAGGCGATTTTATTAGTATAGCCCGTTTTTTACCACCAGTTTGTCTCAAAGGGCTTTACATGGCATCATAACAACATCCTCTGTCCTTAGACCCTCACATCCACTGAGGAAAAAACTCCATGGAAAACCCTTTTAACAGGGAAAACCAGGAGAAACCTCAGGGGTGAGCTACAGAGGAGGGATCATCACCCAGGACAGAGATGTTGTTACAGACAAGAAAACAGTTTTATAGTTTATACACAGAATGTGCAAAATATATTGAAATATGGAAATGTTAGCAGAAGTTGATGGAGTTTTTCCTCAGTGGATGTGAGGGTCTAAGGGACAGAGATGTTGTTATGATGGGATGTAAAGCCCTTTGAGACAAACTGGTGGTAAAAACAGGCTATACTAATAAAACTGCCTTGCCTAGTGACCCGTCAGCTGCTTCAGGTCTGAGCTCAGGCCCGACGGTCTGAGAGAGCGGGACCGGTGCCAAGCTGATCCAGATCAGATCAGATCAGTCTCTCTGCTCTGTCTGACGTGACCTCAGGTCCTCTGAGTGTTGTGCTGACGCAGCAGCTTCCTCCTCCTTCATTCATAATGGAACATCCTGGAGGCCGACGCTCGCTCCACACACACGGTTTCATCCGGACTAGGGATCACATGATTAACTGTTTACCGTTAACAAGAACTTTGACCGATTAATACTATCGGTTATTTATTTATTTTATTAGCTCCTTATGTCGTCAACTCATGGGGCGTGTCGACACGTGCAGAGTTCACTGCCTTCAGTCATATTTCACAGCACAAAGTTACACAAGAGGACTGACAGTATGTGCAGCAGCAGCAGCAGCCCCCATGAAGGAAGATCAGACAATACATGTAGCTACACGGACATAGATGTGAATCACCTGTAACTACGGTGCTGAGAAAAAAAAGAGGACGAGGACGTGGACGTGGCTGCCTCTCCAGCCTGTTCACCTGCAGCAGCTCTCCTGCAGCTCCACAGAGGAGCTGTCAGAGAGCTCTGCTGCTCCTTCAGCCTGGTGTTTGGCTGCACTTTGTATAAAAACACTTCTACATTGGACGATCTAACCTCCATATGAGCGCGATCAGCTGAGACAGAGCTCAGTAGATGTGGCGCTGATCAGCTGTCGCAGCGCACGTGTGTATTTAACTGCAAAAAAAAAATATTTTAAATGGAGTGATCAATTTTTTTTTTTTTTGGCCGTGCGCCGCGAGTGTCTTAATCTTATCGGTTAACGGTTAATAATCGGTTAACGAGCGTCGGTTATCGGTCAGAAAAAAAATTCAAAATGTGCATCCCTATCAGGACTCTTTCTGGTTCTGCAGCTCGACCGGCACGAGCCGAGCTGCTGCTGCTGCTGCTGCTGCTGAGCTTGCTGCTGCTGCTGCTGCTGCTGGAGAAGATGACCGGCTGAAACTGCTTTCTTTTTCTTTTCTTTAAAGCCCAGACACAGACAAACATGCAACAACTGGGTCAGACTGGTGAGACACACACACACACACACAGGGTTTGATGCTCTGAAGTGTGTGTGAGGAGTTTCTTTTCTTTTGAGCGGCGGCTCCACATCTCTGTAGTCAGATCTATATTCTGGATGTATCCAGAGATACAGATGGATTTATCTTTTATTTAGGGACACTTGTTGTGCAGAGCGGAGGTTTAACAGCAGTGGTTTGTTCACTTCAAGCTGCTCCGGTTGTTTCTGCTTTTCTTTCCACATCTTCACAGGTGTACAGTATATTTGTATATCTCTCCCCTAAAGGAGGCAGTTTGCACCTACATTTGATACAGTGCAACTAAATTACTATCCTGCACATGTGCAACCAGTGCATTTGCTTTTTTTTCCCCCCTTTCTAACACTCAAAGAGTCTGGGATCTGTTGTTCCAGGTGTCAGGGCCGAGGTGCATGGGGATCATGAATGAAAAGGAAATGTGAATATTTGGTTTGCAAGTTGATTTTTGCCCTAAAATGTAAAGTTGAGGCCACTGTGCCGCTTGTTAGTTTGGTTTCTGCAGATGATCAGTAATTGAATGTGTGTGACGACGTGTTGAACTTGTTAGTTTGTTGTGTTTAGTTGTTGCTCGGACAGTTTTGTGTGTCATGGCGCGCTGCCAGACGACGAGCAGCCAGATCAGACACGGACATCTGAGCTGCAGCGCCGCGCTCTCATTCTCCTAATGAAGATTACCCTGGCAGCCACACACACACACACACACACACACACACACACCACACACACACACACACACACACACACACACACACACACACACACACACACACACACACACACACACACACACACACACACACACACACACACACACGTCCTGTAGAGCGGAGCCTCAGAGGGATTTGATCAGCTGAACGTGACGCTGATGTAAACACATCACATGTAAAGCAGCAGTAACAGCCACATGTTAAAGGAATAGTTCACCAAAAAAAATGAGATTCAGTCATTATTGCCTCCCCCTCATGCTGATGAATACTCCAGAGTAGTTTTTTATTCCTCAAAGTGCATCTGGAGACCTGGGAGGCCGGTTCCTAGTCCAACCAGAACTTTATATGAGAGCAATAATAGGGCCCGACACAAAAACGTCCATACACAAAACCATTTAAAGGGACAACAAGGAGTTTTGGAAAAGCGAAGTGTTTTCACTAGGGCTGTCAAACGATTAATTTTTCTAATCGCGATAATCGCATTTTTTCCATAGTTAACTCGCGATTAATCTCTATTAAAAATATTATATATATGGCGCTTTGGACATTCAACACCCCAAAGTGTTATAATCTCTAGACAAACAACTTTTAGACCAGACCTAGCAGGCCTACCTAATCATAACACATGATGCATGAAACTCACACAGAATTGAAACGAATTGCATCCAGTGGAAATTGCCCTTTACTGTACTTTGCTACACCTCTGCCTGGCCATGTGCGTTTGTTGACAACAAAACCGTCAAAAAATCAATACATGGCCATGTGCATTTGTTTACAACAAAGCCGTCAAAAAATCAATGGATGGAGCTGTGGCTATATGTTAGACTGTGTATATTTGTGTAGCAACCAACTTGAAGGTGCCTTACCGCCACCTACTGGACTGGAGGTCCCACACTCCAGTCCTCCAGTCCAGCAGACAGAGGACAAAATGGGCCGCAATTTAACAGCGATTACATTTTTTTTTATTTTCTTTAATTAATCGCATCGCGATTAACGCGTTAACTCTGACAGCCCTAGTTTTCACACTACATTTATGAGCCTCCGCACCGTGAAATTCATTGACCGGCGCAAGACAGACTCATGTTTTCATTCATCAAGAATTAAAGTCAGAGGTTGGAAGACGATCACATACCGTCGTAGTTCCCACCATAAACGGAGATTCGGCGGCGTTATTCTCATGACTCGCCACGAAACCGAAAGTAAAGAAACGCTGGTCGGCTCGCCCAGCATTTCCACCACCACTAATAATAACAAAATAACCATAGAGACAAAACCATATATTTATAGAAAAATGGACCATTAACAGTGGTAACGGAGATTCATCCACATTAATATCAGACTTTTTATAACCAAATAGAAACTCCTCGTTGTCCCTTTAATCCTCCACACTGCTCGTCCACTGCAATCCAAGTGTCCTGAAGGGAAAAAAATGAGGGGAAGGGGGAGTGCTGCAGAGGCCACAGGAAAAAAGGTGAAAAAAATGTGTAGAATAGCTCAAGATGCTCTTAAAGGGAAAATAAGTGACAATAAACTGAGGAAAAAACTGACTGTCCCTGAAGGGAGATAGTCCCAGAGTTTAGTGGAAAATACCTCATTTAGGACATTTTTACAGCCTCAACAGTCCAAACTCTGACTATCTCCCTTTCAGGACACTTGGATGCAGTGGACGAGCAGTGTGGAGGAATATTAAATGGTTTGTTTGTGTAGTTTATGGAGGTTTTTGTGTCGGGCGCTATTTGACTCTCATATAAAGTTTTGGTTGGCTATATAGGAACCGGCCTCCCGGGTCTCCAGATGAACTTTGAGGAATAAGATTCAAGATTCAAGATTCAAAGGTTTATGCCATGTCAACAAGTAGAATCAAGTTGATAGGAATGTGTCTTGGTTTTGCTCTCACAGAGAACAATGCAGTAGCCTACTCCACTCCACATACACCACAATAAATAAATAATACCACACAATACCGTACAATGCAATATACGGGGAGGACAACGCCGAGCAGCGTCACATTCAGAAACGCTTCGTTAGAACCGCCACAAACTCAGATTTCAGGGCTCCATCCTCCTGGCACTGTTGACAAATTGAAATTGAAAATCTCAACCATATTTGATATTAATACACTGCAAAAACTCAAATATCTTACCAAGAATATTTGTCTATTTCTAGTCAAAATGTCATTTCTAGTCAAAACAAATCCCATTATACTTAAAATAAGACTCATCACATTAAAAAGTAGCTTGTTTTTAGACACTTTTTACTTCTTTCAAACAGATTTTCACTTGAAATAAGTAGAAAATATCCAATAGTGGAGCAAGTTTTTCTTTCTTATTACAAAACACAAAAAACTTGCTTTCACTGGCAGATTTTTCTACTTATTTCAAGTGAAAATTAGTTGAAACAAGTAAAAAATATCTAAAAACAAGTTAATTTTTAGGTGATGAGTCTTATTTTAAGTGGAAAGAGATTAGTTTTGACTAAAATTGAGACATTTTGACAAGAAATAAGACAAATATTCTGGAAAGACTTCGAGTTTTTGCAGTGTATCTTGCAAATCAGTATCTTCAATTACAAAGCATGCACCAAAGTCACGTATTACCAAATCAATTTCAACAATACTTTCGCACAAATTCAAGTTTCCACTCGCACGCTACAAGACAAGCAGGTCACCTACACCGCCCCCGTTGTAATACCACCAGAGGGCAGTAGAACCTACACCATCACATACAGAGGAATTCTGTTATGGAATGAACATAGTTCCTCCTCCTTGGCAATATTTAAAAAGAAACTACTGTTAAAATTAACTGAACATCAAAACATGGCTTGACTTTTAACTCTGCTTTCCTAGTGCCCCATGTTTTTTTTTTGTTTTTCTTTTCTTTTCCCTTTTTAGTGTTTACTTGAACTTAATTAATCTGTTCTCTTCTTTTGTCTCGCTTTCTTTTTCTCACCTCTTTTGTTTATTTATTTATTTATTTATTTGGTGCTGTTATCATTACTACTACTTTTATTTTTACTACCAACATCTTCCCTGTTTTTTTTCCATCTTATTCCTTCCTTTCTTTTTAATTTTATTTTCTATCTATACCTTGCACAAGGTATGTGATTATTATTTCTTTACTGTGCCTTCAATTATGTGTTAGATCAAGGTGAGGTCGTGTTAGAAGCCTTTCAGGTTTCAGACCTCACCTGCACATTTATTTTTCATATCTTTCTTACTAGTAAGAGAGATAAGAAATGTTTTGTTTTATTTTTTATGTGCAAATAAATAAAAGTCTAAAAGTCTATTCAGCATAAGTGCCAGTGCGAGGAGAAAGTGCAAAGTGATTAATGCAAAAAAAAAAACTACTCCAGAGTATTCATCAGCATGAGGGGGGAGGCACTGATGACTGGATTTCATTTTTTGGTGAACTATTCCTTAACACCTCTACTGTATGTGTGTGTGTGTGTGTGTTGCAGCCTCGGTGCCTCAGTTCTGTAACTCTCCTACGCTGATCGTGATGGTGGGTCTGCCGGCGCGGGGGAAGACCTACATCTCCAAGAAGCTGACCCGCTACCTCAACTGGATCGGAGTTCCTACTAGAGGTCAGTGGTGCTGATGTCACTGCACATCTGGACGCAATATTAATATTTTTTTTCCAGGATGGTAGGGGAAGGTCCTGCCTTCTCTGCCTCTGATTGGGCTGGATGAATTCTCCTCCGATTGACGTCATCTCACAACAGTAGGCTACTGTAGTAAACTAAATACACAGAACTGAAGTTTCAAATGTGATCAGACACCATGGTGAAGCGGTTTGCTTTTTCGCCTGCGGCGTGGTGAATCCGAGTTCGATCCCGCTGGTTTCACATTCCGAAAAATTTAGTTTTAAATTTATATTCCAAGTTTTTTTGAGTTTGAGAGAGAAGTGTAACTGTGCCATTGGTTGGGTTTAGGCAATGAAGAAAGGAGTTGGTTAAGTTTAGTAAAAAGACCAGGTAGAGTGTAGACAGGCCAGATAAGTAGAGAGAGTCCAAGTTTACATTTTGAGTTTGAGTGAGAAGTGTAATTGTGCCATTGAGTCCAGGTAGATCTAGAGGCACTTATCACACTTTGCCGACAGCCTGCGTTTCACAGCCGTTTCACAACCAAAACAAACAACCAATCAGGCGAGAGCCCTTCTAGCCAATCAGAGTCGAAAAGGAGCCCATCTAGCCAATCGGAGCAGAGAAGAGCGGGACCTTCCCCTACCATCCTGGGGAAAAAAATATCGCCGCGCACATTCACACACTGGAGCCAACATTCATCATTTGCAGAGAACAACAGAGATGATGAGGCTTGGTGCAGATAGTCGAAGATTTTTTTTTTTATTACGATGAAATAATAAGGAAACATTACACATTTCACTCTCAATGAATGAGGTTTAACTCAGGTGTCATATAAAAACATTTAAAACATTATAATGCTATTTAAATGGGTAAACCAAAGGAAATGAGGTCAGTTCCCTTCATGCTGTCTTTGTTCAGGCGAAGCACAATGTTTAGCCTGAAAGAGAGGGTCAAAGGTCAGAGGGCAGAGTTGCACTTTACTGATGTTTTGTTATGTTTTATTATGTTTGATCATTATGTTTTAAACTTTATTGGTTGTGTTTATCCTGTCTTTTGTACAGTGACCTTGAGTGTCCTGGAAGGCGCCTATAATTAAAGGGATAGCGCAACATTTTGTCATAATTGGCCCATTGCATAATCCCTATACTATACACTGCAAAAACTCAAAAATCTTTCCAAGAATATTTGTCTTATTTCTTGTCAAAATGTCAAATTTCTAGTCAAAACTAAACACTTTTTACTTCTTTCAAGCCTAATTTAACTTGAAATAAGTAGAAAAATCTGCCAGTGAAAGCAAGTTTTTTGTGTTTTGTAATAAGAAAGAAAAACTTGCTCACTATCAGATTTTTTCTACTTATTTCAAGTGAAAATCTGCTTGAAAGAAGTAAAAAGTGTCTAAAAACAAGCTGCTTTTTTACGTATAACTATGTATGTATATGTATAAATATACTTATTTTAGTTATAATTAAATTAGTTTTGACTAGAAATGACATTTTGACTAGAAATAAGACAAATATTCTTGGGAAGATTTTGAGTTTTTGCAGTGTAGTCATAGCAGTAGGTTTGTTACCTTTATTTGTCGGTGAGAGTTGTTTTAGAGGTAAATTCATGCAAAACTGCATGAAAACTATTATTATTATATAACGCTGGGGTCTTGTGATTCTAACCCCCTGGTTGTAAATAGAGAGTAAATTAAATAAGTTTAACTCAGTTCTTCTGTTCTCACCAGTGTTCAACGTGGGTCAGTACAGACGAGAAGCTGTGAAGATCTACAAGAACTTTGAGTTCTTTAAACCTGACAATGAAGAGGCCATGAACATCCGCAAGTAAGGACCACGCAGAGTTTTATGTGTGTGTGTGTGTGTGTGTGTGGTGTGTGTGTGTGTGTGTGTGTGTGTGTGTGTGTGTGTGTGTGTGTGTGTGTGTGTGTGTGTGTGTGTGGGTGTGTGTGTGTGTGGTGTGTGTGTGTGTGTGTGTGTGTGTGTGTGTGTGTGTGTGTGTGTGTGTGTGTGTGTGTGTGTGTTATCTGCTCTGGTGTTTAACGTTGTGTTCTCCTCTCTCAGAGCGTGTGCTTCAGCCGCACTCAAAGACGTGGCCTCCTACTTCTCTAAGGAGCAGGGACAAGTCGCTGGAGTAGAAGAAACTAAATAATGACGTCAGGATTTTCTCCTGTTAAAGGGATAGTTCACCCAAAATTGAAATTTCCCTCATTATCTCCTCCCCCCTCATGTGACTAAGGCTGGGAGAAGTTTCAGAGTCCTCCGTGGCTTCCCTCTGGGTTACAGGGGGTCTCGGCGTAGCAGTGCATGTCCATATGACGGTTGCAAATGGATACCAACTGTCTTCATAACAAAAAGACACACCAAAAAACATCCAGATACCTCCATGCTGCTCGTATGTAAATGTCCCTCTGGTATTGAAGCCCCTACATGAGAAACTGTCCCTGAAAAAAATTAAATGCGAAATTGTCCCGAAAGAAATTAAATAAGTCTATTATTTCAAGCTTGTTTGTAGTGGAAGCTTCTCGAAGCTCCTCTTCCTGGTTCGTCCCGAATTTGCAACCATCATATGGACATGCACTGCTATGCCGAGACCCCCTGTAACTCAGAGAAGCCACGGAGGACTCTGAAACTTCTCCCAGCCCTTAGTCCACATGAGGGAGAGGAGATAATGAGTGAAATTTGAATTTTGGGTGAACTATCCCTTTAAAGTCTCTTAAAGTCTCTTAAGTCTGTTAAAAAATTACGCTGAGAGTTTTAAAGACACCGTAGTGCTGGAATCAGCTGCTTAATTAACAATAATTATTATAAAATGGGGCAAATGAACTTTACTTGTAAATATTCTAGCAGCGTGTGATGTGTGTAACTAAGGTAACAGCCGTGTCCTGTGTTTGCAGGTGTTTGACGCCACCAACACCACCAGGGAGAGGAGGACGGTCATCATGGCCTTCGCTAAGGAGAAGGGCTACAAGGTGAGTTACACTCTGATGCTGAAGAGATGAGTTCTGGGTATCACATGTGTGTTTCAGACACATCTGTGGACAGATGTTGAGGTTTGGGGGTTAGGACTGGGTTTGAGTGGTGAAGGTGTGAATCTGTCTCTGTCCTTTAAACCCCATAAAACCATCACCTTGGTGACCAAATGTCAGGTACACTAAACACCTGAGGAACATGTGACAAGTTTCATCCAGGGAACAATATTATTAAAGGTGTACAGAAAATGGCCGTTTGTCCTGTTGTCGCGCCGAGTTGTCACGAGCTGCAACACGAGTTTACCCGAGTAAGGAAAACGAATTTGATTGGTCGTTATCGAGCGGGCGGGATATTCAAAGCTTGGGGCGAGACCGAGCTCCGTGTGTGTGTGTGTGTCTCAGACGTTTGAATGACGGCTGACGGATCCAATATCAGTGGCTGGTTGAATCGTGTACAGGGCTGACGTATAATCCGTGCGCCTGCATTATCCAATGCGAAAAAAAATACACACTTTCATCCCGGATTTACTCAAAAATAGAATTTTGCACAAAGTTTGGCCTCCAACGTCTGATAGATGAGTTATTACACTAATTTTATGACCCAAAGTGGGCTCAAATTCAGTTTTCTTTTCTGTACACCTTTAATAGATTTGACAAACAGTGATTTACATGCAGAAAATTACAATTAATCACATGTCTTCTGTGTTGTACATCAGGGGTTCTCCACTAGTTTCACTCTGGGCTCCACATTGTCCCATGGTCATTAAGTCGCGACCCACTTTTATAGAATTCAAACCAAGATTTTTTTTTTAAAGCCTTTAAAACTCATTTTTCTCTTATTGAGCAAAGTGCATTTCAGAGCACATGAATGAAACTGAGGAGTTACCATGACAACTGCATGTACGGAAGTGATAAAAAAATATCAAACTGCACAAAATGGAGACCAACAAAACGATATATTTGACTTCTAATGCATCTCTGCATTCAGAGCATGTTCACTAAAGTGGATAAATATCAAATTGTACAAAATAAAGACCCATAAAACAAAACAAGATTCACTGCATCAGGCCACATTAATAAGAAACTGATATCTTTGCATTCAGAGCAAATGGAGCAAATAATCAGAAAGTGAGGAGGAGCATTACAACTGCATGTGTTCACGTGTCTCGTGCCTTTCAATATAGTTATTTTTCAAAATAAAAGACATGTCCAACATCAGATGTGCATTAAATATTATTTACTTTTTTGACCAGCTGTCCGCGACCCATCCAGAAACGGGTCTAGACCCACTGTTGAGAACCACTGTTGTACATACAAAATCATCATGAAAAATACACTGCCCGTCCAAAAATAAAAAGTCACACACTTGTAATATTTCCTCTGTACCTTTGATTAGGGCGATAAGCTTCTGCAATGTCACAACATTTATTTTCCTCCAGAGTTGCATTCATTTTTCAAAGATTCCCAATGGGGGTTCAGGTCTGGACTCTGTGGTCACATGGATGCACACATGCAACATAGCTGAAACATCATCATCCATGCAGTAATTACCCAATGGGCTCTGACCTATTAGCTAGTTAAATCCAGGTGGTACACGGGCAGTTGTACTAATAAATAAAAAAGGTTAAACTTAAAATATTTTCCTAAGGTTAGAAGTAAAGAGTGAAGAAAGTGGGTTTTCATAATTCACACATGAAAACATAAGTGTTGAATAGAAAAACATGTTGAAATTAAGTAGTTTAAATCCAGTTAAATTAACTCATAAATTAACTTACTGTATATATTATAATGACTAGATAACTTGATAGATAATTTATGAATAGGGGTGGGAGTAAATAAGTTTACTTCTTCCCACTCCTTTTCGGATATGAAGAAACAAATAACAAACAAAACAAAACAAAAAAATCAATTACCTTTATTTTTCAAATTTTTCTTTTATTTTTTTATTATATATATAAATATATATATATATATATATATATATATATATATATATATATATATAATAAAAAATAAAAGAAAATATTTGAAAAATAAAGGTAATTTGATTTTTTTGTTTTTGTTTTGTTTGTTTATTTGTTTGCTTCATATCCGAAAAGGAGTGGGAAGAAGTAAAACTTATTTACTCCCACCCCTTATTCATAAATTATCTATCAAGTTATCTAGTCATTATAATATATACAGTAAGTTAATTTATGAGTTATTTAACTGGATTTAAACTACTTAATTTCAACATGTTTTTCTATTCAACACTTATGTTTTCATGTGTGAATTATGAAAACCCACTTTCTTCACTCTTTACTTCTAACCTTAGGAAAATATTTTAAGTTTAACCTTTTTAATTATTAGTACACTGCCCGTGTACCACCTGGATTTAACTAAGCTAATAGGTCAGAGCCCATTGGGTAATTACTGCATGGATGATGATGTTTCAGCTATGTTGCATGTGTGCATCCAATGTGACCACAGAGTCCAGACCTGAACCCCATTGGGAATCTTTGAAAAATGAATGCAACTCTGGAGGAAAATAAATGTTGTGACATTGCAGAAGCTTATCGCCCTAATCAAAGGTACAGGAGGAAATATTACAGTGTGTGACTTTTTATTTTTGGACGGGCAGTGTATTTTTCATGATGATTTTGTATGTACAACAGTGGTTCTCAACAGTGGGTCTAGACCCGTTCTGGATGGGTCGCGGACAGCTGGTCAAAAAAGTAAATAATATTTAATGCACATCTGATGTTGGACATGTCTTTTATTTTGAAAAATAACTTATATTGAAAGGCACGAGACACGTGAACACATGCAGTTGTAATGCTCCTCCTCACTTTCTGATTATTTGCTCCATTTGCTCTGAATGCAAAGATATCAGTTTCTTATTAATGTGGCCTGATGCAGTGAATCTTGTTTTGTTTTATGGGTCTTTATTTTGTACAATTTGATATTTATCCACTTTAGTGAACATGCTCTGAATGCAGAGATGCATTAGAAGTCAAATATATCGTTTTGTTGGTCTCCATTTTGTGCAGTTTGATATTTTTTTATTCACTTCCGTACATGCAGTTGTCATGGTAACTCCTCAGTTTCATTCATGTGCTCTGAAATGCACTTTGCTCAATAAAGAGAAAAATGAGTTTTAAAGGCTTTAAAAAAAAAAATCTTGGTTTGAATTCTATAAAAGTGGGTCGCGACTTAATGACCATGGGACAATGTGGAGCCCAGAGTGAAACTAGTGGAGAACCCCTGATGTACAACACAGAAGACATGTGATTAATTGTAATTTTCTGCATGTAAATCACTGTTTGTCAAATCTATTAAAGGTGTACAGAAAAGAAAACTGAATTTGAGCCCACTTTGGGTCATAAAATTAGTGTAATAACTCATCTATCAGACGTTGGAGGCCAAACTTTGTGCAAAATTCTATTTTTGAGTAAATCCGGGATGAAAGTGTGTATTTTTTTTCCGCATTGGATAATGCAGGCGCACGGATTATACGTCAGCCTGTACACGATTCACCAGCCACTGATATTGGATCCGTCAGCCGTCATTCAAACGTCTGAGACACACACACACACACGGAGCTCGGTCTCGCCCCAAGCTTTGAATATCCCGCCCGCTCGATAACGACCAATCAAATTCGTTTTCCTTACTCGGGTAAACTCGTGTTGCAGCTCGTGACAACTCGGCGCGACAAACAGGACAAACGGCCATTTCTGTACACCTTTAATAATATTGTTCCCTGGATGAAACTTGTCACATGTTCCTCAGGTGTTTAGTGTACCTGACATTTGGTCACCAAGGTGATGGTTTTATGGGGTTTAAAGGACAGAGACAGATTCACACCTTCACCACTCAAACCCAGTCCTAACCCCCAAACCTCAACATCTGTCCACAGATGTGTCTGAACACACATGTGATACCCAGAACTCATCTCTTCAGCATCAGAGTGTAACTCACCTTGTAGCCCTTCTCCTTAGCGAAGGCCATGATGACCGTCCTCCTCTCCCTGGTGGTGTTGGTGGCGTCAAACACCTGCAACACAGGACACGGCTGTTACCTTAGTTACACACATCACACGCTGCTAGAATATTTACAAGTAAAGTTCATTTGCCCCATTTTATAATAATTATTGTTAATTAAGCAGCTGATTCCAGCACTACGGTGTCTTTAAAACTCCTCAGCGTAATTTTTTAACAGACTTAAGAGACTTTAAGAGACTTTAAAGGGATAGTTCACCCAAAATTCAAATTTCACTCATTATCTCCTCTCCCTCATGTGGACTAAGGGCTGGGAGAAGTTTCAGAGTCCTCCGTGGCTTCTCTGAGTTACAGGGGGTCTCGGCATAGCAGTGCATGTCCATATGATGGTTGCAAATTCGGACGAACCAGGAAGAGGAGCTTCGAGAAGCTTCCACTACAAACAAGCTTGAAATATAGACTTATTTAATTTCTTTCGGGACAATTTCGCATTTAATTTTTTTCAGGACAGTTTCTCATGTCGGGGCTTCAATACCAGAGGGACATTACATACGAGCAGCATGGAGGTATCTGGATGTTTTTTGGTGTGTCTTTTTGTTATGAAGACAGTTGGTATCCATTTGCAACCGTCATATGGACATGCACTGCTACGCCGAGACCCCCTGTAACCCAGAGAAGCCACGGAGGACTCTGAAACTTCTCCCAGCCCTTAGTCCACATGAGGGGGAGGAGATAATGAGGGAAATTTCAATTTTGGGTGAACTATCCCTTTAACAGGAGAAAATCCTGACGTCATTATTTAGTTTCTTCTACTCACAGCGACTTGTCCCTGCTCCTTAGAGAAGTAGGAGGCCACGTCTTTGAGTGCGGCTGAAGCACACGCTCTGAGAGAGGGAACACACGTTAAAACACCAGAGCAGATAACACACACACACACACACACACACACACACACACACACACACACACACACACACACACACACACACACACACACACACCCACACACACACACACACACACACACACACACACACACACACACACACACACACACACACACACACACACACACACACACACACACACACACACATAAAACTCTGCGTGGTCCTTACTTGCGGATGTTCATGGCCTCTTCATTGTCAGGTTTAAAGAACTCAAAGTTCTTGTAGATCTTCACAGCTTCTCGTCTGTACTGACCCACGTTGAACACTGGTGAGAACAGAAGAACTGAGGTTAAAACTTATTTAATTTACTCTCTATTTACACCAGGGGTTAGAATCACAAGACCCCAGCGTTATATAATAATAATAGTTTTCATGCAGTTTTGCATGAATTTACCTCTAAAACAACTCTCAACCGACAAATAAAGGTAACAAACCTACTGCTATGACTACACTGCAAAAACTCAAAATCTTCCCAAGAATATTTGTCTTATTTCTAGTCAAAATGTCATTTCTAGTCAAAACTAATTTAATTATAACTAAAATAAGTATATTTATACATATACATACATAGTTATACGTAAAAAAGCAGCTTGTTTTTAGACACTTTTTACTTCTTTCAAGCAGATTTTCACTTGAAATAAGTAGAAAAATCTGATAGTGGAGCAAGTTTTTCTTTCTTATTACAAAACACAAAAAACTTGCTTTCACTGGCAGATTTTTCTACTTATTTCAAGTTAAATTAGGCTTGAAAGAAGTAAAAAGTGTTTAGTTTTGACTAGAAATTTGACATTTTGACAAGAAATAAGACAAATATTCTTGGAAAGATTTTGAGTTTTTGCAGTGTATAGTATAGGGATTATGGCAATGGGCCAATTTGACAAAATGTTGCGCTATCCCTTTAATTATAGGCGCCTTCCAGGACACTCAAGGTCACTGTACAAAAAGACAGGATAAACACAACCAATAAAGTTTAAAACATAATGATCAAACATAATAAAACATAACAAAACATCAGTAAAGTGCAACTCTGCCCTCTGACCTTTGACCCTCTCTTTCAGGCTAAACATTGTGCTTCGCCTGAACAAAGACAGCATGAAGGGAACTGACCTCATTTCCTTTGTTTACCCATTTAAATAGCATTATAATGTTTTAAATGTTTTTATATTGACACCTGAGTTAAACCTCATTCATTGAGAGTGAAATGTGTAATGTTTCCTTTATTATTTCATCGTAATAAAAAAAAAATCTTCGACTATCTGCACCAAGCCTCATCATCTCTGTTGTTCTCTGCAAATGATGAAATGTTGGCTCCAGTGTGTGAATGTGCGCGGCGATATTTTTTTCCCCAGGATGGTAGGGGAAGGTCCCGCCTTCTCTGCCTCCGATTGGCTAGATGGGCTCCTTTTTCGACTCTGATTGGCTAGAAGGGCTCTCGCCTGATTGGTTGTTTGTTTTGGTTGTGAAACGGCTGTGAAACGCAGGCTGTCGGCAAAGTGTGATAAGTGCCTCTAGATCTACCTGGACTCAATGGCACAATTACACTTCTCACTCAAACTCAAAATGTAAACTTGGACTCTCTCTACTTATCTGGCCTGTCTACACTCTACCTGGTCTTTTTACTAAACTTAACCAACTCCTTTCTTCATTGCCTAAACCCAACCAATGGCACAGTTACACTTCTCTCTCAAACTCAAAAAAACTTGGAATATAAATTTAAAAACTAAATTTTTCGGAATGTGAAACCAGCGGGGATCGAACTCGGATTCACCACGCCGCAGGCGAAAAAGCAAACCGCTTCACCATGGTGTCTGATCACATTTGAAACTTCAGTTCTGTGTATTTTAGTTTACTACAGTAGCCTACTGTTGTGAGATGACGTCAATCGGAGGAGAATTCATCCAGCCAATCAGAGGCAGAGAAGGCAGGACCTTCCCCTACCATCCTGGGAAAAAAAATATTAATATTGCGTCCAGATGTGCAGTGACATCAGCACCACTGACCTCTAGTAGGAACTCCGATCCAGTTGAGGTAGCGGGTCAGCTTCTTGGAGATGTAGGTCTTCCCCCGCGCCGGCAGACCCACCATCACGATCAGCGTAGGAGAGTTACAGAACTGAGGCACCGAGGCTGCAACACACACACACACACACATACAGTAGAGGTGTTAAAGGAATAGTTCACCAAAAAATGAAATCCAGTCATCAGTGCCTCCCCCTCATGCTGATGAATACTCTGGAGTAGTTTTTTTTTTTGCATTAATCACTTTGCACTTTCTCCTCGCACTGGCACTTATGCTGAATAGACTTTTAGACTTTTATTTATTTGCACATAAAAAATAAAACAAAACATTTACTTATCTCTCTTACTAGTAAGAAAGATATGAAAAATAAATGTGCAGGTGAGGTCTGAAACCTGAAAGGCTTCTAACACGACCTCACCTTGATCTAACACATAATTGAAGCACAGTAAAGAAATAATAATCACATACCTTGTGCAAGGTATAGATAGAAAATAAAATTAAAAAAGAAAGGAAGGAATAAGATGGAAAAAAAACAGGGAAGATGTTGGTAGTAAAAATAAAAGTAGTAGTAATGATAACAGCACCAAATAAATAAATAAATAAATAAACAAAAAGAGGTGAGAAAAGAAAGCGAGACAAAAGAAGAGAACAGATTAATTAAGTTCAAGTAAACACTAAAAAGGGAAAAGAAAAGAAAAACAAAAAAAAACATGGGGCACTAGGAAAGCAGAGTTAAAAGTCAAGCCATGTTTTGATGTTCAGTTAATTTTAACAGTAGTTTCTTTTTAAATATTGCCAAGGAGGAGGAACTATGTTCATTCCATAACAGAATTCCTCTGTATGTGATGGTGTAGGTTCTACTGCCCTCTGGTGGTATTACAACGGGGGCGGTGTAGGTGACCTGCTTGTCTTGTAGCGTGCGAGTGGAAACTTGAATTTGTGCGAAAGTATTGTTGAAATTGATTTGGTAATACGTGACTTTGGTGCATTGCTTTGTAAATGAAGATACTGATTTGCAAGATACACTGCAAAAACTCGAAATCTTTCCAAGAATATTTGTCTTATTTCTTGTCAAAATGTCTCAATTTTAGTCAAAACTAATCTCTTTCCACTTAAAATAAGACTCATCACATTAAAAGCAGCTTGTTTTTAGACACTTTTTACTTGTTTCAAACTAATTTTCACTTGAAATAAGTAGAAAAATCTGCCAGTGAAAGCAAGTTTTTTGTGTTTGTAATAAGAAAGAAAAACTTGCTCCACTATCAGATTTTTCTACTTATTTCAAGTGAAAATCTGTTTGAAAGAAGTAAAAAGTGTCTAAAAACAAGCTACTTTTTAATGTGATGAGTCTTATTTTAAGTATAATGGGATTTGTTTTGACTAGAAATGACATTTTGACTAGAAATAAGACAAATATTCTTGGTAAGATATTTGAGTTTTTGCAGTGTATTAATATCAAATATGGTTGAGATTTTCAATTTTCAATTTGTCAAACAGTGCCAGGGAGGATGGAGCCCTGAAATCTGAGTTTGTGGCGGTTCTAACGAAGCGTTTCTGAATGTGACGCTGCTCGGCGTTGTCCTCCCCGTATATTGCATTGTACGGTATTGTGTGTATTATTTATTTATTGTGGTGTATGTGGTGGGAGTAGGCTACTGCATTGTTTCTCTGTGAGAGCAAAACCAAGACACATTCCTATCAACTTGATTCTACTTGTTGACATGGCAATAAACCTTTGAATCTTGAATCTTGAATCTTATTCCTCAAAGTTCATCTGGAGACCCGGGAGGCCGGTTCCTATATAGTCCAACCAAAACTTTATATGAGAGTCAATAGCGCCCGACACAAAAACCTCCATAAAACTACACAACAACCATTTAATATTCCTCCACACTGCTCGTCCACTGCAATCCAAGTGTCCTGAAGGGAGATAGTCCAGAGTTTGGACTGTTGAGGCTGTAAAAATGTCCTAAATGAGGTATTTTCCACTAAACTCTGGACTATCTCCCTTCAGGACAGTCAGTTTTTTCCTCAGTTTATTGTCACTTATTTTCCCTTTAAGAGCATCTTGAGCTATTCTACACATTTTTTTCACCTTTTTTCCTGTGGCCTCTGCAGCACTCCCCCTTCCCCTCATTTTTTCCCTTCAGGACACTTGGATTGCAGTGGACGAGCAGTGTGGAGGATTAAAGGGACAACGAGGAGTTTCTATTTGGTTATAAAAAGTCTGATATTAATGTGGATGAATCTCCGTTACCACTTGTTAATGGTCCATTTTCTATAAATATATGGTTTTGTCTCTATGGTTATTTTGTTATTATTAGTGGTGGTGGAAATGCTGGGCGAGCCGACCAGCGTTTCTTTACTTTCGGTTTCGTGGCGAGTCATGAGAATAACGCCGCCGAATCTCCGTTTATGGTGGGAACTACGACGGTATGTGATCGTCTTCCAACCTCTGACTTTAATTCTTGATGAATGAAAACATGAGTCTGTCTTGCGCCGGTCAATGAATTTCACGGTGCGGAGGCTCATAAATGTAGTGTGAAAACTAGGGCTGTCAGAGTTAACGCGTTAATCGCGATGCGATTAATTAAAGAAAATAAAAAAAAATGTAATCGCTGTTAAATTGCGGCCCATTTTGTCCTCTGTCTGCTGGACTGGAGGACTGGAGTGTGGGACCTCCAGTCCAGTAGGTGGCGGTAAGGCACCTTCAAGTTGGTTGCTACACAAATATACACAGTCTAACATATAGCCACAGCTCCATCCATTGATTTTTTGACGGCTTTGTTGTAAACAAATGCACATGGCCATGTATTGATTTTTTGACGGTTTTGTTGTCAACAAACGCACATGGCCAGGCAGAGGTGTAGCAAAGTACAGTAAAGGGCAATTTCCACTGGATGCAATTCGTTTCAATTCTGTGTGAGTTTCATGCATCATGTGTTATGATTAGGTAGGCCTGCTAGGTCTGGTCTAAAAGTTGTTTGTCTAGAGATTATAACACTTTGGGGTGTTGAATGTCCAAAGCGCCATATATAATATTTTTAATAGAGATTAATCGCGAGTTAACTATGGAAAAAATGCGATTATCGCGATTAGAAAAATTAATCGTTTGACAGCCCTAGTGAAAACACTTCGCTTTTCCAAAACTCCTTGTTGTCCCTTTAAATGGTTTTTGTGTATGGACGTTTTTGTGTCGGGCCCTATTATTGCTCTCATATAAAGTTCTGGTTGGACTAGGAACCGGCCTCCCAGGTCTCCAGATGCACTTTGAGGAATAAAAAACTACTCTGGAGTATTCATCAGCATGAGGGGGAGGCAATAATGACTGAATCTCATTTTTTTTGGTGAACTATTCCTTTAACATGTGGCTGTTACTGCTGCTTTACATGTGATGTGTTTACATCAGCGTCACGTTCAGCTGATCAAATCCCTCTGAGGCTCCGCTCTACAGGACGTGTGTGTGTGTGTGTGTGTGTGTGTGTGTGTGTGTGTGTGTGTGTGTGTGTGTGTGTGTGTGTGTGTGTGTGTGTGTGTGTGTGTGTGTGTGTGTGTGTGTGTGTGTGTGTGTGTGTGTGTGTGTGTGTGGCTGCCAGGGTAATCTTCATTAGGAGAATGAGAGCGCGGCGCTGCAGCTCAGATGTCCGTGTCTGATCTGGCTGCTCGTCGTCTGGCAGCGCGCCATGACACACAAAACTGTCCGAGCAACAACTAAACACAACAAACTAACAAGTTCAACACGTCGTCACACACATTCAATTACTGATCATCTGCAGAAACCAAACTAACAAGCGGCACAGTGGCCTCAACTTTACATTTTAGGGCAAAAATCAACTTGCAAACCAAATATTCACATTTCCTTTTCATTCATGATCCCCATGCACCTCGGCCTGACACCTGGAACAACAGATCCCAGACTCTTTGAGTGTTAGAAAGGGGGGAAAAAAAGCAAATGCACTGGTTGCACATGTGCAGGTAGTAATTTAGTTGCACTGTATCAAATGTAGGTGCAAACTGCCTCCATTTAGGGGAGAGATATACAAATATACTGTACACCTGTGAAGATGTGGAAAGAAAAGCAGAAACAACCGGAGCAGCTTGAAGTGAACAAACCACTGCTGTTAAACCTCCGCTCTGCACAACAAGTGTCCCTAAATATAAAGATAAATCCATCTGTATCTCTGGATACATCCCAGAATATAGATCTGACTACAGAGATGTGGAGCCGCCGCTCAAAAGAAAAGAAACTCCTCACACACACTTCAGAGCATCAAACCCTGTGTGTGTGTGTGTGTGTCTCACCCAGTCATGACCCAGTTGTTGCATGTTTGTCTGTGTCTGGGCTTTAAAGAAAAGAAAAAGAAAAGCCAGTTTCAGCCGGTCATTTCTCCAGCAGCAGCAGCAGCAGCAGCAGCAGCAGCAGCAGCAGCAGCAGCAGCAGCTCGGCTCGGTGCCGGTCGAGCTGCAGAACCAGAAAGAGTCCTGATTAGGGATGCACATTTTGAATTTTTTTTCTGACCGATAACCGACGCTCGTTAACCGATTATTAACCGTTAACCGATAAGATTAAGACACTCGCGGCGCACGGCCAAAAAAAAAAAAAAATTGATCACTCCATTTAAAATATTTTTTTTTTGCAGTTAAATACACACGTGCGCTGCGACAGCTGATCAGCGCCACATCTACTGAGCTCTGTCTCAGCTGATCGCGCTCATATGGAGGTTAGATCGTCCAATGTAGAAGTGTTTTTATACAAAGTGCAGCCAAACACCAGGCTGAAGGAGCAGCAGAGCTCCTCTGACAGCTCCTCTGTGGAGCTGCAGGAGAGCTGCTGCAGGTGAACAGGCTGGAGAGCAGCCACGTCCACGTCCTCGTCCTCTTTTTTTTCTCAGCACCGTAGTTACAGGTGATTCACATCTATGTCCGTGTAGCTACATGTATTGTCTGATCTTCCTTCATGGGGGCTGCTGCTGCTGCTGCACATACTGTCAGTCCTCTTGTGTAACTTTGTGCTGTGAAATATGACTGAAGGCAGTGAACTCTGCACGTGTCGACACGCCCCCATGAGTTGACGACATAAGGAGCTAATAAAATAAATAAATAACCGATAGTATTAATCGGTCAAAGTTCTTGTTAACGGTTAAACAGTTAATCATGTGCATCCCTAGTCCGGATGAAACCGTGTGTGTGGAGCGAGCGTCGGCCTCCAGGATGTTCCATTATGAATGAAGGAGGAGGAAGCTGCTGCGTCAGCACAACACTCAGAGGACCTGAGGTCACGTCAGACAGAGCAGAGAGACTGATCTGATCTGATCTGGATCAGCTTGGCACCGGTCCCGCTCTCTCAGACCGTCGGGCCTGAGCTCAGACCTGAAGCAGCTGACGGGTCACTAGGCAAGGCAGTTTTATTAGTATAGCCTGTTTTTACCACCAGTTTGTCTCAAAGGGCTTTACATCCCATCATAACAACATCCTCTGTCCTTAGACCCTCACATCCACTGAGGAAAAACTCCATCAACTTCTGCTAACATTTCCATATTTCAATATATTTTGCACATTCTGTGTTATAAACTATAAACTGTTTTCTTGTCTGTAACAACATCTCTGTCCTGGGTGATGATCCCTCCTCTGTAGCTCACCCTGAGGTTTCTCCTGGTTTTCCCTGTTAAAAGGGTTTTCCATGGAGTTTTTCCTCAGTGGATGTGAGGGTCTAAGGACAGAGGATGTTGTTATGATGGGATGTAAAGCCCTTTGAGACAAACTGGTGGTAAAAAACGGGCTATACTAATAAAATCGCCTTGCCTTGGAAAAAACCCTTTTAACAGGGAAAAATTGGAGAAAGCTCAGGGTGAGCAACAGAGGAGGGATCCCTCACCCAGGACGGACAGACGGGACAGAGATGTTGTTACATCTTGGTATTTTCAAGCATGCTCTGTCTTCTCATCTCATGGTGACCTGTTCCTGTTTTCACTGAAGATGCATTTCTGATTTGTTGATCTGTTACTAATCATTATATACTGTCATTTTAGTCCCAGTGTTGACCTTTGTGGCCCTACTATGGTTGTTTTGTTTTGTCCCAATGTAGTTACAATAACTGTGGTTTGTCCTTGTTTGTACTATTGTTTTTGTCTTTTGGTTTGTTTGTTTTGTTTGTTTATTTGTCTGTTTGTTTTTCTATATTGTTGAGAACATGTTTGTCTGTTGAATCTATGTTTGTCTATATGTTTGGACCCCCTCGAAAACGTGGGGTTTTATCCAAATAAACAAATTTCAAAGCAAACAGACAAGAAAACAGTTACACAAACACTACAACACAACACAGCAGCAGCAGCAGCAGCAGCAACCAGAGCTCCAGACTCACGTACATCCCCTCCGGCGGTTGCGGTTCAGGTTGCAGCCCATCCACGGGACCCAGATCTTCAGCAGCGGCGTCTGCGTGAGCGTCTTGTGCTCGGTGACGGTGAGAGCCATGAGGCCGACGGAGAGGACGGAGAGGACGGAGAGGACAGAGGCTCCCTGACCGCCTGCTGCTGCTGTGTGCATGTGTCTGCTTCAGCAAACACCACGACCTAGTGCAGTCAGCTGACTGTTGCTAAGGAGAAACACTTGGTGGAGCAGGAAGGGGGGGGGGGGGGGGGGGGGGGCTGAGGCCATGCTGCTCGACTGGCCTCTCCATCTGGTTCAGGTTAGAACTGACCTGAGAGCAGCAGCTGGCAGCTCACTGCAAAAACTCTACATCTTTCCAAGAATATTTGTCTCATTTCTTGTCAAAATGTCTCATTTCTAGTCAAAACTAATCTCTTTCCACTTAAAATAAGACTCGTCACCTAAAAATTAACTTGTTTTTAGATCATTTTCACTTGTTTCAAACTAATTTTCAATTGAAATAAGTAGAAAAATCTGCCAGTGAAAGCAAGTTTTTTGTGCTTGTAATAAGAAAGAAAAACTTGCTCCACTATCAGATTTTTCTACTTATTTCAAGTGGAAAATTTGCTTGAAAGAAGTAAAAAGTGTCTCCAAACAAGCTATGTTTTAAATGTGATGAGTCTTTTTTTTAAGTAGAATTAGATTTATTTTAATGTTTTTTTTCCTCTCTGTGTGTGTCTTTCTTTCTTTTCCTTTATCTAACAGTGGGTGGGAAGGGAAAAGGGTTAATAATGGTTCATAGGAGCAGTTCTGGCTCAGTTTAAGTTTGTTGTTGCTTTCAACATAGGCTACATTTTGACTAGAAATAAGACAAATATTCTTGGTAAGAGTTTGAGTTTTTGCAGTGCGGGATCTGTGCAGCGAGGAGGCGGTGACACAGCTGGTTCCACCGCCACAGAGACAAGAACAGCAGCAGCAGAAGAAGGAGAAGAAGTGGTGGTGGTGGGACAAAGTGGAGCAGCTGAGGAAACAAACCCCTCATGAATTCAGATTAGCAGAGTCAGAGCTGCACGAGTTGTTTACTAATGAGACGAGTCGGAGCTCCAACTCTTTCCTTAAATCATTTCCCAGGACTTGTTCAGCTGCTTCAGTCTGACAGACGTTATCACACCACACAACAACACATAGAGGTGTTGTTTTCCACGGTTGAACCTTATTTTGTTCATTTAACCAGTTTATTTCTATGTTTCTTCCTCTCTCAGCCCCAGAAGTCTGACTTAAAGGGATAGTTCAACATTTAGTCAAATTGGCCCATCACCATAATCCCTATAGTCATAGCAGTAGGTTCGTTACCTTTAATTGTCGGTGCAAGCTGTTTTTAGAACGGCGGAGCAGAGCCGTGAGCTGCTCAGAGCTACGCTACGGAGGCTCATTATGGAATTTCTTGGTTTCCCTCATCAAACTCATCAAATACACAATCCAACAACTCCACAACGCTCTGGTGGACAAGTTGTGACCTGCACATTCACCACGCTATGAGATAATAACACAACGTTACCACACAGAGTTGTTTTAGAGGGAAATACAGAGACTGTTGATGAAAAACTGTCCCTGAAGGCAACGTGCATCAGCGGTTTTGCATGAATCTACCTCTACAACAACTGTGTGTGGTAACGTTGTGTTATTATCTCATAGCGTGGTGAATGTGCAGCTCACAACTTGTCCACCAGAGCGTTGTGGAGTTGTTGGATTGTGTATTTGATGAGTTTGATGAGGGAAACCATGAAATCCCATAATGAGCCTCCGTAGCGTAGCTCTGAGCAGCTCACGGCTCTGCTCCGCCGTTCTAAAAACAGCTTGCACCGACAATTAAAGGTAACGAACCTACTGCTATGACTATAGGGATTATGGTGATGGGCCAATTTGCCAAAATGTTGAACTATCCCATAGATGTGCAGTCTGTGGCTCTTGAACTTATCTATGAAATAAATAAATAAATATGAGAAATGTATTATAGAACAACACAAAAACCATGTAGTTTTAGTGTTTAAACCAGGTCCAAGTCCAGAGTTTTCATTGGAAAAGAAATCCTTCTCCAGGACATTTGACTTTTTTTTTCTCATTTTCCGTGTGTTTTCCGTGACTGTAAAACTGGTCAACCATTATCCAGGTGTTCCAGCTTTTCCAGCCTACACATAGGAACCCTGTACTGTAGGCCTACTAAGTGTGGTGGCAGCTTTCAGTTGTGGTGTCTGACCAGCAGGGGGCAGTGTCAACATGAACCTGAGATCTGGCATCATCCAGGAACGTGACACTTCATTATCATTCACTCAGATCTTAAAAACGCTGCATGTGTTCGACCGAGGTGTGCACTCAGATCCCTGCACTGCAAAAACTCAAAATCTTTCCAAGAATATTTGTCTTATTTCTAGTCAAAATGTCTAATTTCTAGTCAAAACAAATCTCATTCTACTTAAAATAAGACTCATCACATTAAAAGCAGCTTGTTTTTAGACACTTTTTACTTCTTTCAAGCAGATTTTCACTTGAAATAAGTAGAAAAATCTGATAGTGGAGCAAGTTTTTCTTTCTTATTACAAGCACAAAAAACCTGCTTTCACTGACAGATTTTTCTACTTATTTCAAGTGAAAATTAGTTTGAAACAAATGAAAATTAGTTTGAAACAAATGAAAATTATCTGAAAACAAGTTAATTTTTAGGTGATGAGTCTTATAGAGATTAGTTTTGACTAGAAATTAGACATTTTTACAAGAAATAAGACAAATATTCTTGGAAAGATTTAGATTTTTTGCAGTGTGATGCTGCCGTTCGTTACAGCTCGTTAGCAGATACCAGTGTTACTGTCGGTGCTGGAAACAGACTGGGAATCATTCAAACTACCGGGTCTGGATGGGAAATGTTAAGTGTAACGACCAGTTGAATAATCCTGCATCAGCATCAAAATAAACTCATAGTGCATTCTGGTTCTGAGCTGAAGGCGACAGAGTGGAAACACGTCGACCCCAAAAACTGGGTCAGTGCTTCAGGCCGGTGTGGATCAAGTGATCAAGTCCTTCAAACAGGCAACGCTTTAGCAATATACTTGAAGTTCATTTTATTAAATATGCTTGAGTATAGGTATAGCAACTATACTGTATGGACCATGTACTTGTAGCATACTAGAAAATATATTAATTTAATACTTCTTCTGACTAAATTGGAACATTTTAAGTTTATAAAAGTAGGACTTTATAGGTCATTTTAAGTTTTCAAAAGTACACTTCCAAGTATACTGCCTCAGTTTTAGTATAAAGTGAGTATAGCTGTAGTAACTTTACTTGTTGCTAAGGGATACACATCATTTACGAAGCTTCGGTCCGTGTTCAAAGTCTAACGAGCCGTTTTCTCCTGAGCAGCGATCACAGAGACACTGATAACCAGTAACAGCCAGATCCTCCTGTTCTGGGATCAGATCAACCATTAAGAGACGGGAACGTGTTACTGTACAAACCCAACACACAAACACACACACACACACACACACACACACACACACACACACACACACACACACACACACACACACACACACACACACACACACACACACACACACACACACACACACACACACATGGAGGGTTCTTACACTTCTCTTTTATTCACAACTTCCTCCGAAATCTGTGGGTTTTTAAAGAAGTCTGATCTGAATCGCGGCCTGAGAGAGACAACGTCGTCATCTTTATCTGGTGTTTGCAGAACCTGAGTGTCTGAAACAACCTCAGATCAGATCATAATCTCTAATCTCTAATCTCTAATCCTGCAAATCATTCACCTGTAAACAGACTGACTAACACAACACAACACAACACCACGCTTCAGTCTTCTTTACCTAAACATGGAAGTTGCTTCACTGCTGCTGCAGCGTGACATCACATGGACTCTATTTTTACTCCTTCAGTCGGTGTGAGTCTGTCTTGTCGCCTTTGTGTGTCATGAAAGAGCACACTGCAAAAACTCAAAATCTTACCAAGAATATTTGTATTATTTCTAGTCAAAACAAATCTCATTCTACTTAAAATAAGACTCATCACATAAAAAGCAGCTTGTTTTTAGACACTTTTTACTTCTTTCAAGTATATTTTTACTTGAAATAAGTAGAAAAATCTGATAGTGGAGCAAGTTTTTCTTTCTTATTACAAACACAAAAAACTTGCTTTCATTGGCAGATTTTTCTACTTATTTCAGGTGAAAATTTGTTTGAAACAAGTGAAAATGATCTAAAAACAAGTTAATTTTTAGGTGATGAGTCTTATTTTAAGTGGAAAGAGATTAGTTTTGACTAGAAATGAGACATTTTGACAAGAAATAAGACAAATATTCTTGGAAAGATTTAGAGTTTTTGCAGTGTAGAAGCCTTGCAGTGTGTTGTGTTGTGTTGTTGCGGCGTGCTGTCTGCAGCAGCAGTGATCTCACCTGCGCTGTCACAGCGGCCGCGGAGCCTCACATGCTCCAGCTGGGGGGGGGGCAGCTCCATGGTCCGACCGAGGGAAGCAGCAGCAGCAGCAGCAGCAGCAGCAGAGCAGCTCAACAACACATCCACACAATCCACACACACGGGGGGTTATGTGGCCGGGGGCGACGGGACCGATGCTCTTTTTTAAGAAACTAAATGCCAAAGTATTCCCAACTCAATCCAACCCCCACACCCCTCTGCCCCCTCCCCCTCCCCCTCCGAGCCGTCTCTTTTCCCTCGTACACATGGACATATGATAGCAGCACTGGGCTTGGCCTTTACTGTTTGCCAGGGCCAGAGTTCACAACGTACACACACGGAGAGAGAGAGCGCGTCATAACAAGTGCAAAGGTCTCTGAGGAGGAGACGGTTGTTGTGCAGGGAGACGCGGCGGGGACACGGCCGTCCCTTATCACGCATCATGTCATGGAGGTCACTGTTGTGTCAGCTGTAGGGCCATCGATCACTGTATATACACACATACTGTACTGTAGGCCTATATACAGTGGCATGCAAATGTTTGGGCCCCCTCTGTTTAAAATGTCTGTTAGTGTGAACAGTTCATCAAGTGGAAGGTATTAAAGGTGTAACTCAAAATCTGTCTTCGAAGACTGACTGTCGACACCGGTCTGTGTGGTAGTTGCCTGTATCAGTGAGGCAATAAAGACATGAGAAAGACACTGAGTGTTGCTGGCTTCTTGGTCTTTTTAAATTTGTTTACTAGCCCAGCACCTCCTGACTGCTTCTTTTTCTTTTTGAGTGTGCGCGCTCTTCCTTTTTTGAGTAACTCAAAATCTTACCCAGAATATTTGTCTTATTTCTAGTCAAAACAAATCTCATTCTACTTAAAATAAGACTCATCACATTAAAAAGCAGCTTGTTTCTGGACACTTTTTACTTCTTTCAAGTTGATTTTCACTGGAAATTAGTCGAAAAATCTGATAGTGGAGCAAGTTTTTCTTTCTTATTACAAGTACAAAAACAACTTGCTTTCACAAGTAAAAATTAGTTTGAAACAAGTGAAAATGATCTAAAAACAAGTTGATTTTTAGGTGACGGATCTCATTTTAAATGAAAAGAGTTTAGTTTTGACTAGAAATGAGACATTTTGACAAGAAATAATTCAAATATTCTTGGAAAGATTTTGAGTTTTTGCAGTGCAGAAAAGAAAAATGATTTTGATCCCACTGTGGGTCTTAACATTAGTGTAATAACTCATCTATCAGACGATGGAGCCCAAACTTTGTGCAGAATTTTTTTTTTTTTTTTTTTTTTTCAAAAATTTTTCAAAAAAATTCCATCGAAAGCAACTGGACTTAGTTATTTGTACAAATAACTAAGTCCAGTTGCTTTCGATTTAACCTCCTTTGAAATACTATGACCTGGGCAAATGAGAATATGCACCGGCTTTGTGCAGAATTATATTTTCGAGTAAATCTGGGATGAAAGTGTGGTATTTTTTTCCGCACTGGATAACGCAGGCGCACTAATTATGCGTCAGCCTGCTCACGATTCACCAGCCACTGAGCTCGGTCTCGACCCAAACATTGAATATCCCGCCCACTCAATAACGACCAAAAAAGGATCAAATTTGTTTTCCTTACTCGGGTAAACTCGTGCGACAACTCGTGGAAGGAGGCGACAAACAGGACAAACAGCCATTTCTGAACACCTTTAAACAATACATATATATTATTTTCATCTTTTCCATGTTCAAACTGACAGAAAAGGAAAAGGGCCCAACTATCAGTGATGGTCAAAGTTCTCTGAGAGCTCAAGTCTCCTGGGTTTCCCATTCTTTTGCAGGCTGCTGTATACAGTATACTACACATATTATACACTGGAAGGGACACTGTGTCTCAAATCCAGGGTAAATACTAACATACTAAAGACTGTGTAGCGTGTTCACAACCGATATGATGTTAATATGCTGTTGGCTTTAGATGTTCCATTTTAATTCTATTCAATACTATTTCAGCAGTATATGTGCAACAAATGAGCAATCTGCAATAAACAGGAAATGGTTTGAGATGATGATGAAGACGATGACAATGTCAACCAAACTGGGTCGGCTGTAAGACGGTTCTGGAGCCGAGTCACCGACCACAAATCAGTCTTTTCTCTACTTTCTTTCTACTGCCACCACATGTGTTTCCTTTGTGCATCGTCAACACAAGCAGAATGAAGTCTATGTGCATTTGTCCTAATTTGAGTACAACTTCATTATTACTATGTAGTATGATTAGTATCAGTGATTAGTATCCAACCAACTGTTGAACATCTCTGTTACATGAGACAATCAGCAGTGAGTTTCAAGTCAGCTCCTCATGACAGACTTGACATTTCCGCTGCCTGCAGCTGTGGCCTGCGCTGCATCTATAAATGTGTGTGTTTGGCAGAGCCGTGGGCGTGACACTCAAGACTTGAACTGTAAAAGAACATGCCACTCATTTAACATTGCGTCCTGTAACACGGTCAGACACGTGATGCACAGTTGGAATAAAAATGGTTGAAAACTATGATGGAGCTGCTTTAGTGCGAGTGTTGTTCTGAACAGAGTCGACCGGTCTTTGATGTGCAGCATCAGCAGCTTCTCTCTGGGCAGGAACCTAAGACTCATAAGGCCCGACGCGCCCTCACTGACCTTGACCTTACTAATGCAGCTCTCTCTCCCCTTGTCAGAATGTTGCTAGGTTACAAAACGAGTCGTCTCTTCCTGCCACCTAATGAAAAAACTACAACGTTGGTCTGACTTTGAGTTGTAGCGCAAGAAATTCATAACAGCACTGGCAGCAGCTTTTGACATGGACCCTAAGGTACCTTCAAAATGAGTGTGGGTGCATGATATAACGTAGGGTAACGTAGCCTATGTCCCACCCCCTTTTGATTCTGATTGGTCAGTGTGGGACAAGTGACATTGACGAGTGATTTCAACTCAAAGCGCTCTAAACGATAAGTAGAAGCTGACAGCAGCCCCTTAATCATCATTATACTCAAGTATAAAGGTCAAGGTCATGTTTTCTTATATAGCCCCTTAAAAACAACCTATTGACCAAGGTGCTTTACATCAGGAAATAGCAATAAAATACTATGATAGCCTACATTTAAAAAAATACAATTTCAACAGAGACAGAGATAAATACAAATACATTCAGCACACGAAACAAGTTGGTCTGACAGCCCGGGCGAAAAAATTTGTTTTAAGAGAAGATTTGAAAATCTCTAGAGTGTCCGATGAACGGATATGAAGCTGTAAACTGCTCCACAGCTCAGGGAAGGGACATTTGTGTTTCTGGGCTAAAAATATTTTTTTTTGTGTGGTCTCTTCCTGTTTGAGCTTAAAAACTAAGACACTTGACTTTTACTTCTGTGACCACTGTGTTTTTATAGTTTTTTTCTGTTTAAATTGGTTTTGAATGCATTAGACCTGTTAGTACTCATCACTCCATCAACATTCCACACATTAAATGATTAAAGCTGTAGCAGGGAAGGGGGTGGGGTTTAAAGGGAACCTCTGTGTGGTGACATGGGTTTGGATAAACAAGGCAGCAGAATGGACGAGTTCACTGAGGCTCTTGTGGGAGTTATACATTCACTTGCGTTGCATGATAAACTCAGATACTGGATTCCTCCTGGTCGGAACAACAGGTCACAGTGTCCGAGACCGGGACGTCGTCAGGTGAGAACTGATTTGACTGCTAATGAACTATATGTTGCACTACTGCTACTTTTTATGGACAGTGTGTTTTTGATGTGTACAGATTATTCAGATGCATTTCATCACACCACAGGCTCATTACATTAACAGGACTAAAGAGCAGCCTGTATCATTCCTTTTCTTTCTTTGATCTCAGATTGAGGGCACACTCAGCGTTATGTGTGTAGGCTGTGGTTTGCTACATCCCGTGTACTACTTCTTTTTTTCTTTTTCTTTTTAGCAACCTGTGGGTGTGCTCTAAATTCTGAGTTGGTCAAAACCTGACTAAATCAGAATGAGTCTGAACCCTGCAATGATTACCAGGTTATGTATGTCTGCTGTAAGTTTGGGCAAATTATTTTAATATT
This sequence comes from Trachurus trachurus, assembly GCF_905171665.1. NCBI lineage: Eukaryota > Metazoa > Chordata > Actinopteri > Carangiformes > Carangidae > Trachurus > Trachurus trachurus. The sequence goes on along the minus strand of NC_139901.1, from coordinate 34,071,880 downwards.
TTATATAAAGTTAAGTCTTTAAAACAAAACTACATGCTTAAATAGTTGAGAACTGATGCATGACATTGCCCTGTACCAAGTGCACAAGGACTTTGACTTGGTTAATTGGTGCAGGACATTACTTAACAGTTCCTGGAAAAACGACAACTCGGGACAAAGAGCAAAATCTGGCAGATGCTCAGATTCAGCAGAGACAATGCAGGCTATGCTGTGTGGAGGAACACTGCACATAAAACATTTAGAAGACAGAAGTTGGAAATCTATCAGGAAATCGCTTGTGGGAGGTTAATTTTGTTTGTGGCAAAGATTTTCAGATTTCAGATTTATTTTATTTTTTTTTAAATGGGAACAGTACATATTGATGGACATTGACATGTAAATATGTGGGATTGTAGCGGCTAATTTCCATCCCCAGTCCCATTGGCAGGTTGATGTTAGACATAAAAAACAATGACGATAAAAAGTACAAACTGCAACCTAGTGAAAAATTAAGCCAAGACAGAACTGTTGAACTGTGAAAAAGCTATGTTACTTCAGCTATCTGCAATAATGTTTGTTTGTGAAATGGCCTTTTTTTTCCAGTCAGAAATAAAGTGTTGCTCACTGCAATTGTTTTATACACTGACTTTTTAAAGATGAACAATGTAGGATTTTTATCTTAACCCATAATCTCTTTTTGCTCATGACAGATAAGACTACACAAATATTCACATTGGAATATCGTATATGATAAATAACATTATCCACGCTCCATGGATTGCTTTCTCGCCGGCTCTGTAAAAAAATGCATATGGCCGGGCAGAGGGTTAGCAAAACAGAGGAAAAGAGACCGGACTTGCATGGTTCCCTTTAAGTTGTCAATAAATGAGTTAATTTGAACTTTTTCTGCAGAAACAGAAAATATTCACCCTATACGTTCTCTGTCTCCTCTGCAGTGATGGGGTCATATCCAGCCCTGGCGTTCATCCTGCTGTTTTCAGCAGCTCTGTCCTCCTGCTGTGATGGTGGGAAAGTGCTGGTTTACCCGGTAGACGGAAGCCACTGGCTAAACATGAAAATCCTGGTGGAGGCGCTTCATTCTCGGGGCCATCAAGTCACAGTGCTACGTTCTTCCACCAGCTGGTACGTTTCAGAGGTCTCACCCCATTACACCTCCATCACCATCCCCCAGGAGCAGTCCCAAAACATAGAGAGCCAAGACTTCATGACCTCGTTCTTGAAGAGGTCAATCGAGATCCGTCGGAACAAAGGTTCACCGTGGGCTTTTGTGAACTTTTATAGGAATCTTTTCGACATGATAGGGGAAAACCAGGAAGTTGTAGCAAAACTGGTCGTCAGCATTCTTGAGAACAAGACACTGGTCAAGAAGCTGAATGAAACTGGATATGATCTCTTTCTGACTGACCCTGCATTTCCAGCTGGAGTGCTGTTGGCACACCATCTCCAACTTCCTTTGGTTTTTAATGTACGCTGGATTATCACAGGGGAAGCACACTTTGCCATTGCCCCTTCTCCTCTGTCCTATGTCCCTGAATTGTTCTCAGATTATTCTGACAAGATGGACATTTTCCAAAGACTCAATAATATTATCTATCATGGCATATTGATTTACATGTACCACTATGTCTCTAATCCACCTTACCAGGCTGTGTGTGATAAATATTTTGGAAATGACGTCAACGTCATGTCACTCCTTCAGGGAGCAGATCTCTGGCTAATGCGGGTTGACTTTACCTTCGAGTTCCCTCGGCCCACCATGCCCAATGTTGTCTACATTGGAGGCTTCCAGGGTAAGCCCTCCAGGCCGCTTCCATCAGATTTAGAAGAATTTGTGCAGAGTTCTGGTGAACATGGAGTGGTTGTCATGACTCTGGGGACGCTGCTTAGTGACCTTGGCCCTGAGATATCAGAGACCATTGCCTCAGCATTTGCCAATCTCCCTCAGAAAGTCATATGGAGACACCTTGGAGAAAGACCAGCCACACTGGGAAACAACACCATGCTGGTTGAATGGCTGCCACAAAACGATATACTAGGTCACCCTAAAACCAAGGTATTCATCACACATGGGGGGACTAATGGTATTTACGAGGCCATATACCACGGTGTACCAGTTCTGGGCATTCCGCTCATCTTTGACCAGTATGACAACATGGTGCGTTTGAAGGCCCGGGAAGTTGCTGAGATTGTTGAAGTGACAACTTTGGATGTTGAGTCTCTGACAAATGCTCTGAAGAATATTCTAAACCCAGAAAAGCCCTACAAACAGAATATGCTCAAACTGTCACAGCTTCATCTGGACAAACCAATAAACCCCCTGGAGAGTGCCATTTTCTGGATGGAGTACGTCATGAGGCACAAGGGTGCAGCACATCTGCGCACCGAGTCATATAAGATGTCATGGTATGCTTATTACTGTCTAGATGTGATGGCAGTTTTACTAACATTTGGTCTGCTCATCATTGCATTTATTTGGGTTTCCTGTAGATGTTTCATTAGACGTTTCATATGGACCAAGAAATCCACATCCAAATCCAAAAATGAATAGACAAATGATGACAGATAAATGAATGATACTTGAGGAGTGAGGAGAATAATTAACTGTGGTACAGAAACTATAGAATACCAGTGAGGACTGAATATCAATAAAATGTGAAAATGAAAATTCTTGGAAACCTGTAACATCTTCATTTTTTTTTTTTTTTTAATTTCTTACAAAAACATATCAGTGTTCAAAAACGGTGATCAATGTTCTTCTGAATTTATAATGTTTTTTTGTTTTTTTTCTTTGAACATTAATTTGTATGTTGCAATGCTTGGGATTACAAAAGTCACACTAATAAAAACTGTTGTACTTTATGGTTAGTAATTATTTTGTTGGAAGCACATCACGATACAGGCATTAAATAATAAACAAAACAGAGAATTGAATAATTTATAAAGATTATGATGGGAAAGTAAGTTCAGATAAGGGATGCAGTTGAATTATGGAAGACAATTACACATCTTATTTTCACAACATCGCTATGAAAAATTGTTTACTTTTGTTAAAGTTCATCTGCAGTTTGATCCACAGGGACAGAGCTGGGAGTTGAATTTGTTGGAGCAGCTGTCTAAGATGAGCAGAATCTCTTAATTTCACAACCAGGGGTTGAGCGATCTGTTCAAACACACAAGGCCAGAACTGATGAGCGATGGAAACTCTCTCTTTTAGTCGCCCAATCACCTGCAGGCAGGTAACTGTACAATTAGAAAAGTAAGAAATTCAATGCTGCCATATACAATTCTGATTGAAACAGAATCTTTATATCTTGCAGAATGCATCACCAAAGATTAGTGTAGGCCCTATAATGCACTACACCAGCAAAAATGGAAGTGAAAAAAAAAACCATGCACATCCTCGCAGCCCAATGCTGGGTGGGTGCTGGACCAAAAAAACATGAAATTAAGATGAAAAAAGCTCTTTTAGGTGTTGCGGACTTTTTTCCATCTACACCAGCAAAAACACACAGTTATCTTCAGTTTCCAGTTCTGACTTTAAGTATGCTGAGTGTGCTGGTGTTTCTGTGTAAAACAAACATGAGAAGTGAAAGTGCATTTTGGAGGTTGGATTTCTTAACAGACTTCCTGTTCAGAATTATCTTGAATTTGAATCACATGCTGATGAACTTTTGTGATTAACACGCAACTATAACACCTACACATGCGCACAAGCAACATTTTATGATTTCTATCACTCATCAGTGACAAACAATGAGCTGTTAAAAATGAATTTCTGCGTATTTGGAAGATTGTGTCTATTTAGCGTTTGGCAACAGTATCATGACAAGCACAATGAACACATCACACAACCAACTGATGATTTCAGTCACATTCTATGTTACTCCCCATGATACACAGCTGAATAAGCAGACTTGTAGAAGCAGCTGTTTCAGCTGTCTGTTGTGAAAATGGTCACTTTTGTTAAACTCTGTTCTCAATTTGAGTCACAGGCACAGAGGTGGGGTTTGACATCTGACGAGCTCGTTGGAGCAGCTGTCTGAGCTGAGCAGGAATTTCTTCATTCACATGGAGGTAAACCAGAGGGTTGAGAGCACTGTTCAGACACACAAGGCCACGACTTATCTGATGAGCTATGAAAACTCCATTAAACCATTCACGACATATCTTCTGTTTGTCCAGAACTCTTGACCAGATGATGAGGTTCTTGAATACATGATAGGGGATGTAACACACAGAGAAGAGAAGAATCAAGATGAACAACAACTTCAAACTTTTTCTTTTCAGTTCCATATGAGTGTTATTTTTCTGGCAAAGAACAGCAATCACATGTCCGTAGCAGCCCAGAGTGATGAGCAATGGGATACAAAACCCAGTCACTGTCCATCCAAGGCTGTATTTCAGGTAATCATCAAGGTAGTCTTCACTGGTGGTATGGTAGCATTTTGGAACCTTTCCTCGTTCCTTGTTTTTGGGGTAGAACATGTCTGGAAGACTCTGAACAGCCACCAACAGCCAAACCACGACAGAGATAACCACAGAGTGAGTGACAGTTAATCTTCCCACCACTCTAACAGGATGAACAATAGCCAGGTACCTGAACACACTTATACAAGTGAGGAATCCAATGCTGCCATATAAATTCAGGTTGAAGCAGAATCTTGTTATCTTGCAGAATGCTTCTCCAAAGATCCACGTACTCTTCTTCAAGTAGTACACCACCAGGAACGGGAGCGTGAGCAGGTACAAAATATCTGCAAATCCGAGGTTGAGAACAAACACGTTGACAATCCCCAGTTTCTTCCAGTTCTGCAGCAAAGACTTCAGTCCCCATCCATTCGCCACCAGACCGACGATGAACACTAAGATCAAAACAGGAGGAAGGAATTTTCCTGTAAAGTCAAAGCTGACACGAGGACACGATGTGTTATTCATCGTCTTGTGGACGGCTCTCAGAGCAGTACTCGCTCTGAGTTTTCTGATGTTTTGTGTTGAAGCAAAGTGGTTTTGAGAAGTGGAAGTAAATTTTCTGTTGTTAGCAGATTTCATGGTCAGACTTCTCTTGCCTGTCAATTACACAGCGATGAATCATGTGTGACAACACACAGCTGGTTGTTTCACAACATGTGTTCGTAAGTTGTTCTTACGCCCATGTAGGAGTCTCTGGATATTCTCAATCATCCAGGTCATTGTTATCTTTTCCCACTGATCTTCTTACTTACAAAGGACTTGTTGCGATGTTGTTGTGATGCCATGTAAAGCCCTTTGAGACAAACTGTTTGTAAAAACGGGCTATATATTGTTAGGCGGAAGGCGGAAGTATGGCACACGCACCAAAGCGTGTGCCGGCAGACGGTAACAAAGTTTGCTCTCGTTTAAAGCCACAGATCTACAAAACTATCGATGATAAAATGATAGTGGAAGATGAATTTCTGAACTTTCTTGTGATCAAAATGAGGACGCTGAGCCAGGACGAGATTGTTATGCTGGCCTCAAACAACTTCCCGTCCGAGTGGATAGAGGAGTCCAAACGACTTCTCTTTGAAGTGTGTCCCAGAACAACACAACGCTGTGTGACACACAAAGGTCCTCAGAAGGATATAAACAATGTAAAGCCGTGCTTGAAAGTGCTAAACGAGAGCGGGGAAGACATCCCAAGATTTGTGTCTCACTACTTGGATGATCTCCCGCCTGTTACAAGCGGCAGCATTGACGTATCGGCTCTGCTTGGCAGGATTGAGCAACTCAACAGAGCTATCTCCAGCATGAAGGGGGCTCTTGATGCCCAAGTAAATGCGTGCGAGGATCTGCAAGCAGTTACTGCGGAGGTTGTGCAGCGCATTACGGTGCTTGAGAAGACCCATGAACATGCAGGCCCTGAACGCACCACTGGAGCAGCTGAGGTGGAAGAGACGAGTGTGGCTGATGCTCCACAGACAACACGAGAAACTACGGCAATGAGTGCTCCGCCACAAAAACAACCACAGTGGAACACTGTTGTAAGAGAAGGCCGGCGTTTAAAGCCGGTTCCTGGAAACCCCACGCTACAACCAAAACCCCGCACTGTGCGTAACCCACAGAAACGCGAGAGGAAGAATGTGGCAGTAGTTGGCACTGGGAATGTAAATAATATCCAAGTGGTTAAAACCAAGTTGGTCAGTGTGTTTGCAACAAGATTCTGCCCTAACCTTGACTCTGACACCTTACGCGATTATCTGGCTGAGAAATTGGGCAGGACTATTATGTGTCGCAAAATTGATTCGACGCGTAACAGATTCAGCTCGTTTCATATCACTGCTGAATGTAATGAGGTGGATGAAATGTATGATCCGCAACTCTGGCCAGCAGGAATTTATGTTCGACGCTACTACGAGGCTCGCCGGCCTCGATTTACACCTGCCGAAGGAGAATCTGGAGCCGAGGGAGCAGCTATACAGCAGCGCCAGGAATGTCGCAGCCCGGAGTCTCATGATACATGACAATGGTCAGTGAACGCAACACAGACAATAACACAGCTGATTTGATCCGGGTTGTATCTTACAACGCACGGGGCCTTCGTGTTGGTCACAGTGTGGAGGATAAATCACGCCGACTCATCATTGACAGGCTACTAGAGAACTGTGATGTACTGTGTGTGCAAGAGACATTTTTAGCAGAGCAGGACTTGGAAGGCCTAAATTCATTACATTGTGATTTCTATGGAGCTGGGGTATCCACTACTGACCTTAGCTTAAAATTAAATCATGGAAGGATACCAGGGGGAGTGGCTATCCTCTGGAAAAAGAAATATGATTCCATGATCAAAGTAGTCAGAGTGGATGTAGATTGGGCTATCGGAATAGAGATAAATTGCAATGACACAAAGTTTATTATTTTGAATATCTATACACCTTATGAGTGCTATCAAAATGAGGGGGAATTCCTCAATAGATTAGCCTTTGTTAGTTCTTTTATCCAAGATAATTCTTCCAGCTGCATCTGTGTCTTGGGAGACATGAATGCAGACATTTCTGATGAGAACTCTTTGTTTGCAAGACATTTCATACAATTCTGTACTGATGGAGGCTTAACCCTCTCAAGCAAAGTGCTTCTGCCTGAAAACAGTTTTAGTTACATCAGTGAAGCATGGCATACAACTTCATGGTTGGACCATTGTGTTTGTACATCTGATGCACATGCCTCCTTGGAAGCCATGGAAATTTACTATGACTATGCCATTGCCGATCATATACCGTTTTCTATATCCTTGAATGTAGAAAAATTGCCAATGGTGTCTACTGTGGAAAACAACACAACTACAGGTAAACTGGAGTGGAGTAAATTAACTAAAAAAGCACTAAATAAATATACCATCAGGACAGACAACCTACTGGGAAATATAGAGCTACCCAAGGATGCAATAAGATGTTGTAATATGAATTGTGATAACCCGCAACACGGGGAAGATCTATGTGTTTTTTATGACTCTATTGTGGAGTCACTTGTTACCTCCAGTAGGCCACTTTATAAAATTCAGTCTAAGGTATATAATGTTAAACCAGGCTGGAACGATTATGTGGCAGAGCTTCATGGGGCAGCCAGAAAAGCATTCAAAGCTTGGGTAGATTCAGGAAGAGGCAGACAGGGGCCTTTATTTGAAGAGAAGAAACGTGCTCATGCAAATTTTAAATATGCCCTTCAATTTATTAAAAAACATGAGAAGTCTATGCGATCTGATTCACTGGCTAAGAAGTTGCAAAACAATAGTGTTCATGATTTTTGGAAGGAAGTCAAATGTATAAATAATTGCAAAATGACTTTACCATCGAACATTGAAGGGATCAGTGATTCTGACAAAATATCCCAGATGTGGAGACAACATTACTTTGAATTGTTTAATTGTGTGAGAAGTAATCAATTTGAAGTGGGCACTGCTGATACAGATGTGAACATAGCTATAAATTTAGAAGAGGTACACTCTGCAATTTTAGGATTAGATGATAATAAATCATGTGGAGCTGATAAGATAACTGCTGAACATCTAAAATATGCAAGCAAAAAAATCTGTATTTTACTTGCTATCTGCCTGACAGGTTTACTCAGTCATGGAATCCTGCCTGACTCTATGCTGTCTGTTTTATTAGTGCCTGTAGTTAAAAACAAAGCAGGCAAAATAAACAGTTTGGAGAACTACAGACCAATTGCATTGGCTAGCATATTATCAAAAATTGTGGAGAAAATCCTCCTCAATAGGCTGGAAGAGTACATAATCACAAGTGACAACCAGTTTGGTTTTAAACAGAAACATGGTACTGACATGTGCATTTTTGCTTTGAAAGAAATTTTAGACAAATATAATAGACAGAACTCAACAATATTTATGTGTTTTATAGATGCCTCCAAGGCCTTTGACCGCATCAATCACGAGAAATTGTTTAATAAATTGCGTGTTAGAGGGGTCCCAACATGGATTTTAAGAATTCTTGTGTACTGGTTTGCTCAACAGACTTTTCAGATAAAATGGGGAAATTCTGTGTCAGAACCTTTCCCAGTTAGTAATGGGGTGAGACAGGGTGGTATACTGTCCCCGTTCCTTTTCAATGTATATATGGATGACTTGTCACAGCAACTGAATGTATGTAATACAGGGTGTATGGTTGGCTCTATGTTAATTAATCATCTTATGTATGCTGACGATTTAGTAATGTTTTGCCCATATAGTGCTGGCTTACAACAGTTATTGAAAATATGTTCACAATACGGCCTCGACTTTGACATCAAATACAATGCAACTAAGAGCAACATTATGATTGTCAGAGGTAAAGGTGATAGGAAATTAGTTTTCCCTGAATTCTTTTTATCTGGTTCTGTTCTTAAAGAATGTAATGAAGTGAAATATCTTGGTCATCATATTGTAAACGATATGTCTGATGATAGAGACATAAACAGACAGTGTCGGAGGCTTTACCTGCAGGCCAACATGCTTGCACGGAAGTTCAGTATGTGTACTAGTAATGTCAAGGTAGCGTTATTTAGAGCATACTGTACTCCCCTGTATACTGCACACTTGTGGAGCGTTTACAGTAAAAAAAAAACATGCAGAGACTAAATGTGGCCTACAACGATGGCATGAGGATGCTTTTAAAGCTTCCTCGGTGGTGCAGTGCCAGTGAGATGTTTGTTAATGTTGGAGTGCCAAACTGCTCTGCTGTAATACGCAATCTTATGTATAAATTTATGTGCAGGCTATCAGCCTCTAGAAATGATATCATTTTGTTTCTGTGTGATGGTGAGAAGAGCTCATTAAGGTTCTCCTCAAGACTGTGGAGCCACTGGCGCTCCAGTCTGTATGTGAGGGCTGATGTCTGTCCCTCTGGGACCGTATCTGGTTGATATTGATGGCTATGTTTGTGATCGATGCTTGTTTTACATTAAAGCAGATATCAGCTTCACGGCCGTTTCGGCTAATGCTGCGTTCAAGGCAGGCTTTTGAAACCGTAAGTTACAGCTTCAAGTCACAACTACGACTTGGTAGCGTTCCAGGCAACCCACTCGTGTTTTTACCATCCTGTTGTCTGTGAAAGTTCCCTATAACGGCCACTCGTAACTTCCGACCCGTGAACTCGTACCAGATCGAACTGGTATGACTTCACAGGAAGGAAAAACACAAAGTACGAGTTTCTTTGAACGCACCATGAGTTAGCAGCCCCCGCCCTTGTCAGGCATCAATTGGTCCTCGTGCTACGTCACCACATTCACGCGCATCCCTTGGCTGCACACACAGCCCTTCATGCCGTTCTCTCTCCTCATTGGATAACACTTGTATCCCACAAGGAAAATTTTCTCCTCGGGTTACAGCAGAGCAGAGTGACGGAGAGACTCGTGTTTAGGCTGAAATACTTCATGTAAGTGATTGCTGACGGAAAATAGGACTATTTAGGACTTATATTAACAAAAACATTCCACTGATATCTGCTTTAACTGTTGCCATGTTTTTATTGTCTGTCTTTTATGTATTTTTAGTCCCTATGGACCTCTGATTGTGTCCTTAATAAAGTCTTATTATTATTATTATTATTATACAAATAAAATTGCCTTGCCTTTATTTGTAATTGGTTTGTCAAATGCTAATGATGAATGCACAATTCACTTCACCCTCATACAATCATGGACAACAATTCTGTCCAGTTGAGTTTATGACACACCAAGAAAACGCAGCATGTACATTCAGAAGTTGCAATAAGATTATTGTGATTATCACTTATTTACATCTAGAGATGCTGCATCTACATATGAAGTACTGATATGACTGGTGACACATTGCACACTGTGTACTTCCTGTCCTGAACCAACAGAAGGAATAGACATAGCACTGGACCTCAACCACAGACACTGAGTATCATCTCGTACACATCAAGATTCGTCAAGACTTAATTTGACTTTTTCTGAAAATAGTTACGCAAACACACACATACACACAGGTCAAAATGTACAATTTATTTATTTGTTTATTTTGGGCATGTCAGTTAGATCAATCATCATCACACATCATCTTAGTTTAAATAATATAATACACATGGCCGAAAGGGAAAGCGGGAGAAGCAAAAGCTTATCTAGTCCCGCCCCCATTACCCACAGAATACATTATCTTCATCACACTTTTTTCTTATGACAATTTGACATAACATCACAACATTACAACATCAGGTAGTAATACAGAGCTGCAGTCTAGCTCTAGACTCTCCACTTTTCCGATCCATCCAGGATGTAGCCGGCCAGGAAGGTCCCGTCCGGGCATGAAGGTTCACCAGAAATATATATATATACTTAAAATATAAAGCCAGACGGTAGACAGTCTAAAAAACTGAGCTTTCTGAAATTTAACATTGCTATATTGATATACATCAACTACAAATACATCATCACACGTTTACTTATGTTAGATTTCTTCTGCAGTTTGAGCCACATGGCCCAGAATCAATGATGAACAGCTGATTGAACCACTTGAAGCAGTAGATGTTAAAGTTATTTGTTATGAAAATATCAATACAACCTTAATCAGAATAGCATTTATTGCCAAGTAGTTAATACACCTACAAGGAATTAGACAGGATGTATAATACAAAGAACAAGAAGGAAGTTAGCTAGTTAAATAAGTAAAAAGTACAACAACACAATAACTAACTAAAGAACGTATAGTAAAACAATATGTCCAAAATATTTATAGAGAACTGTGCAGTGTGTACAAGTATGTGCAAGTGGAAATAGTTAAACGCTGTCCTCCTCGGTTTGAGCCACAGGTACAGAATCAGGGTTTGACAGAAACTTCTGAGAGTTCAACATCTGACCAGCTCGTTGGAGCAGCTGTCTGAGCTGAGCAGGAATTTCTTCATCCACATGGAGGTAAACCAGAGGGTTGAGAGCACTGTTCAGACACACAAGGCCACGACTCATCTGGAAAGTGATATAAACTCCATTACCCCAGTAATGGCATATGCCCTGTTTTTTCAGAACTCTTGACCAGAGATTGAGGTTCTTGAATACGTGATAGGGGATGTAACAGACAGAGAAGAGAAGAATCAAGATCAACAACAACTTCAAACTCCTCTGTTTCTGTACCTTGTCAGTTCTTTTCATTGTCCATAGAACTACAGCTGTGTGTCCGTAGCAGCCCAGTGTGATGAGGAATGGGATACAAAACCCAGTCACTGTCCATCCAAGGCTGTATTTCAGGTAATCCTCAGCATAGTTCGTACTAGTGGTTTCGTAGCATGCAGACTTGTTTCCTACCGTCTTAATATGGAACATGTCTGGAAGACTCTGAACAGCCACCAACAGCCAAACCACGATGGAGATAACCACAGAGTGAGTGACAGTTAATCTTCCCATCACTCTAACAGGATGGACAATAGCTAGGTACCTGAACACACTTATACAAGTGAGGAATCCAATGCTGCCATATAAATTCAGGTTGAAGCAGAATCTTGTTATCTTGCAGAATGCTTCTCCAAAGATCCATATACTCTTTGTAATGTACACCACCAAGAGTGGAAGTGTGAGCAGGTACAAAATATCTGCAAGTCCAAGGTTGAGAACGAACACATTGACGATCCTCAGTTTCGTCCAGTTCTGGAACAAAGATTTCAGTCCCCATCCATTCGCCACCAGACCGATGATGAACACTAAGATTAAAACAGGAGGAAGGAATTTGCCTGTAAAGTCAAAGCTGACACGATCACAAGATGTGTTATTCATTGTGTTGTTGACAGCTGTAATAGTTCCTTCTTGTGAGGAGGGTGCAGACCTTTACTACTGACATGAACAGAAATGGGCGACTTCCTGCAACTGAGTTTTGCAGTCTTAAAATATATCCAGGAAATTACGCTGGTAAGCTAGGGTCAGTGCTGATTTGAGAAGCACGAGTCAGGCAGCCACAAAGATAGGCTGATCAAGTGAAGTGATGGTGACCAAGCTCACAGGCAGACAGGCAGGCAGGAAGAAGGAAGAAGAAATCTGTCTGTAAAAGACAAGCTGTTGTCAGGAAAATATGTTTTATTAATTCGGTCTGCAATGAAGCCCTTAACCCTCAGACAAAATAATATCAAAAATGAATTTTTGATGTAACTGAGGCTTCTTGATCAAACTGGATCGAAGGACACATGGCACACAGATGATATCTTCCAATACAGGAAACAACTGATGCTAATCAACCAATATGACATCAGGGACAATCACCATGGTAACTGAAAGTTTCCTTTTTTTGGGGGGGGGGACTTATCATGCGATTTTGTAAATTAAGTTTATTTAGCACCTTCCACAGTTAAAAATAAAAGATTTCTCAACAACATCGTCAGCACTCACATCCCATTAGTGATTTGCAATTGATGCTGCAGGCTCCTCAGTGTTGGTGATGTAAATATAGCAATTTGAGTTTGGTTAGGTCATGTGGGGTTGTGTGAGGAAGTCGTGCAGCAGTGTGTTACCTGCAGGATGTTCAGTTCAGCCCATTACCAGTTCAGAGATGCAGCAGGGAACACTAACAGCACAGCATAGGAAGCAGCACAGGAGAAAAATGTTGTACCAGAGGAAAGTAGAATTACACCAGAAGATAATGCTCTGAAAATATTCTAGAGGAAGCGTGCATTTAAGCAGATTGGATTGTCCCAGTGAACTTCTTTTCAAAGTGTCTGAAATATTTTTTTTCTGCTGCCCCCCTCTACACAGTAGCACATCACCCTGCTGCTGTAACATGCTCGCTGTTGATCAAACTGCACAACAGGAAACACACCACGCAGGACAACCTCACATCTGTTCACACCAAATAAGTTCCTGTGTTTCATGATTCTTATCACCAAACAGCGAGACATCAAGAGCTGTGGTTTATCTTTTGCTGTTTATTTGGAAGATTTAACGGCATCAAGACAAACACAAAGAATGCAACACAAGACGGACTGGTACTTGACAAAGTACACCCCTACCTATGATGAACAGCTGAATGAAACACTTGCAGCAGCAGCAACAGCTGTTAAAGACATTTGTTAATAGTACAGTCTTAATCAGAATAGCATTTATTTCCAAGTAATGATTTCACCTACAAGGAATTGAAAACTATATATAGTACAAAGAAAAGAAGGAAGGGTAGTTAAGTAGTTAGGCTAGCAGTAGTGGTTAAGAGTGTAAAAGTCCAACATTACAATAAGAACTAACCATAAATAAAGACAAAATAAAGAAGGTATAGTAAAACAATGTCAACAATATTTATGGAGAACTCTGCAGTATGTACAAATATGTGCAAGTGGAAATAGTTAAACTCTGTCCTCCTCTGTTTGAGCCACAGGTACAGAATCATGATTTGACAGAAACTTCAAAAACATCTGACCAGCTCGTTGGAGCAGCTGTCTGAGCTGAGCAGGAATTTCTTCATCCACATGGAGGTAAACCAGAGGGTTGAGAGCACTGTTCAGACACACAAGGCCACGACTCATCTGGAAAGTGATATAAACTCCATTACCCCAGTAATGGCATATGCCCTGTTTTTTCAGAACTCTTGACCAGAGATTGAGGTTCTTGAATACGTGATAGGGGATGTAACAGACAGAGAAGAGAAGAATCACAATCAACAATAACTTCAAACTCCTCTGTTTCTGTACCTTGTCAATTCTTTTCATTGTCCATAGAACTACAGCTGTGTGTCCGTAGCAGCCCAGAGTGATGAGGAATGGGATACAAAACCCAGTCACTGTCCATCCAAGGCTGTATTTCAGGTAATCCTCAACATAGATTTTACTGGTGGTCTCGTAGCATTTTTCAGGCTTGTGTATAAATGTCTTTTTGTAGAACATGTCTGGAAGACTTTGAACAGCCACCGACAACCAAACCACGATGGAGATAACCACAGAGTGAGTGACAGTTAATCTTCCCACCACTCTAACAGGATGGACAATAGCCAGGTACCTGTAAACACTTATACAAGTGAGGAATCCAATGCTGCCATATAAATTCAGGTTGAAGCAGAATCTTGTTATCTTGCAGAATGCATCTCCAAAGATCCACGTACTCTTCTTAAAGTAGTACACCACCAGGAACGGGAGTGTGAGCAGGTACAAAATATCTGCAAGTCCAAGGTTGAGAACAAACACGTTGACGATCTTCAGTTTCTTCCAGTTCTGGAACAAAGATTTCAGTCCCAATCCATTCGCCACCAGGCCGATGATGAACACTAGAAGGTAAACAGGAGGAAGAAATTTTCCTGTAAAGCCAAAGCTGACACGAGGACAAGATGTGTTATTCATTGTGTTGTTGACAGCTCTAAGTGCAGTTTCTTCTTGTGGAGAGGATGCATACCTTTACTACTGACAGGAACAGAGATGGTTGACTCTGACAAGACTTCCCCTTAAGAGCTGCATCTGAGTTTTTGCATCTTAATGTGAATCCAGGAAATGACCTAGGTAAGCTGGGGTCCCGGCTGATTTAAGAAGCATGAGTATGGCAGACACACAGACCGGCTGGTTAAGTGACGTCACGAAGACCAGGCTCAGGTAGACAGGTAGGTAACAGACAGCAGGTAGCAAGTAGAAGCAAGGAATGTGTCTGTAATGGCAGTCCTGATGTGAGGAAGAGATATTTCATTAATTCTAAGTCTGAAATAAAGCTTATCCCTCAGACAGAATTATATCAAGAGAGAATGTTTGATGTAACTGAGGCTTCCTGATCTAACTGGGTCAGAGGGCATATGGTCCATGTGTTCATAAAACTATTGAATACTTCAGTAAGTCACACGATCGCAGCCAAAATGACGCATTTTATCTTCCCGTACAGGAAACAACTGATGCTAATCAATCAATATAAGAACAGTGTTTCCCCTACAATTGTACAGGCCTGGCGGGCTGCCAGGCTAACGAGAGCCCCCACCAGGCCAGACAGCGAGACATCATGAGCTGTGGTTTATCTTTTTCTGTTTATTTGGAAGATTTAACAGCACCAAGACAAACACAAAGAATGCAACACAAGACAGATACTTGACAAAGTACACCACTACCTATGATGAACAGCTGAATGAAACACTTGGAGCAGCAGCTGTTAAAGCTATTTGTTATGAAAATATCAATACGCCCATTTTAATCAGAATCTGAACAACATTCATTTCCAAGTAGTTATTACACCTGCAAGGAATATAACATGACGTATAGTACAAAGAAAAGAAGGTAGGGTGGATAAATAAGTAAACGCATAAAAATATAATAAAATAAAGACAAAATAAAGAAGGTAATAGAAAAACAATATGTCCACAATATTTTTAGAGACCTGAACAGTACAAGTATGTGCAAGTGGAAATAGTTAAACTCCGTCCTCCTCGGATTGAACCACGGGTACAGAGTCATGATTTGACAGAAACCTCTGACAGTTAAACATCTGGCCAGCTCGTTGGAGCAGCTGTCTGAGCTGAGCAGGAGTTACTTCAGTCACATGGAGGTAAACCAGAGGGTTGAGAGCACTGTTCAGACACACAAGGCCACGACTTATCTGATGAGCTATGTAAACTCCATGAGACCCTTCACGGCATATTCTCTGTTTTTTCAGAACTCTTGACCAGAGGGTGAAGTTCTTGAATACATGATAGGGGATGTAACAGACAGAGAAGAGAATAATCAAGATGAACAACAACTTCAGACTTCTTTGTCTCAGTTCCTTGTGAATACTATTTTTTCGGCAGAGAACGACAATCACATGTCCGTAGCAGCCCAGAGTGATGAGCAACGGGATACAAAACCCAGTCACTGTCCATCCAAGGCTGTATTTCAGGTAATCCTCAAGGTAGTCTTCAGTGGTGGTATGGTAGCATTTTGAAAACTTTCCTCTTTGCTTGGTTTCTGGAAGACTTTGAACAGCCACCAACAGCCAAACCACGATGGAGATAACCACAGAGTGAGTGACAGTTAATCTTCCCATCACTCTTACAGGATGAACAATAGCCAGGTACCTGAACACACTTATACAAGTGAGGAATCCAATGCTGCCATATAAATTCAGGATGAAGCAGAATCTTGTTATCTTGCAGAATGCATCTCCAAAGATCCACGTACTCCTCTTATAGTAGTACACCACCAAGAACGGGAGCGTGAGCAGGTACAAAATATCTGCAAGTCCGAGGTTGAGAACAAATACGTTGACAATCTTCAGTTTCGTCCAGTTCTGGAACAAAGTCTTCAGTCCCCATCCATTAGCCACCAGACCAACGAAGAATACCAGGAGGTAAACAGAAGGAAGGAATTTGTGCTCATAGCCAATGCTGATTCCAGGACAGGTTTTATTCATTCTGACTTCTAAAAATATGTTTGTGTAAACTGTTTCCTCTGTGACTTTCTTTTGAAGACAATTTCCTGTCTGAATGTCTATCAACCACTACTCAATATCTCATTTCATTCAGGTTAGGGTGTGTGGTTTGCTGCCTTGAACCTTTTCTTAAACATGCAAAGGCAGCAACATAAGTGATCCCTCAGATTTCAGATTTATTTATTTAAAAAAAAAAATGGGAACAGTACATATTGATGAACATTGACATATAAATATGTGGGGTTGTAGCCAAGTGGCTAATTTCCATCCCCAGTCCCATTGGCAGGTTGATGTTAGACATAAAAAACAATGACCCTCAACATACAACATAGGCTACTGATCTGTTTGAAAATACTGCTGTTTTCTTTTTTTAATGCTTTATCTTTTTTTATTTCAAGCTAGAAAAACAGTCTTAAAGCAACTCTTAACTACTTTCTGGCATTTTCACACAGCACAAAAATTTGAAAATCAACAACCACCTCCACCTCCCTCCAAAATCCCACCCACCTCTTCTCCTTACTCATCGCATTTTCGGCAACCTTTCCAGTGTGTTTATCGCATCATGTTCATATCACAATGACTATGATAATGTGATTAATCAGTCAGTCCTAATTTGTACAAACATTCACTCTCGGAGGCGTTATCATGATGACCTAAGTGACCACATTGTACAGAATAGTGATGTTATGACAACCTCACATAAGCTCCAGTATTTAATGATTCTTATCACCGAACAGCGAGACACGAGCTGTGGGTTATCTGATTATACTGTTTATTTGGAGGATTTCAAAGATTCAAGACAAACACAAAAACTGCAAAACAAGCCAGACTGAGAATTTCATTGACAATGTCGACTACTAACTATGATGAACAGCTGACTGAAACACGACAGCAGCTATAAAAGCTATTTATTATGGAAATATTAATACTTCAATTTTAATTTTAACATAAGGTCTAGTACAAAGAAATTAAGGAAGGATAGTTTAATAACTAAAAGTACAAAAACGCTATAACAACTAACTACAAATGAAGAAAAAAAGAAGGTATAATAAAATAATGTCCACAATATGTGTAGAGAACTGTACAGTATGTAAGTGGAAATGGTTAAACTCCGTCCTCCTCAGTTTGAGCCACAGGTACAGAGTCATGATTTGACAGAAACTTCTGACAGTTAAACATCTGGCCAGCTCGTTGGAGCAGCTGTCTGAGCTGAGCAGGAGTTACTTCAGTCACATGGAGGTAAACCAGAGGGTTGAGAGCACTGTTCAGACACACAAGGCCACGACTTATCTGATGAGCTATGTGAACTCCATGAGACCCTTCACGGCATATTCTCTGTTTTTTCAGAGCTCTTGACCAGAGGGTGAAGTTCTTGAATACATGATAGGGGATGTAACAGACAGAGAAGAGAATAATCAAGATGAACAACAACTTCAGACTTCTTTGTCTCAGTTCCTTGTGAATAGTATTTTTCCGGCAGAGAACGACAATCACATGTCCGTAGCAGCCCAGAGTGATGAGCAACGGGATACAAAACCCAGTCACTGTCCATCCAAGGCTGTATTTCAGGTAATCCTCAACATAGTCATCAGTGGTGGTATGGTAGCATTTTGAAAACTTTCCTCTTCGCTTGATTTTGGGGTAGAACATGTCTGGAAGACTCTGAACAGCCACCGACAACCAAACCACGATGGAGATAACCACAGAGTGAGTGACAGTGATTCTTCCATTTACTCTCATTGGATGAACAATAGCCAGGTACCTGTAAACACTTATACAAGTGAGGAATCCAATGCTGCCATATAAATTCAGGTTGAAGCAGAATCTTGTTATCTTGCAGAATGCATCTCCAAAGATCCACGTACTCTTCTTATAGTAGTACACCACCAGGAACGGGAGCGTGGGCAGATACAAAATATTTGCAAGTCCAAGGTTGAGAACAAACACGTTGACGATCCCCAGTTTCTTCCAGTTCTGCTGCAAAGTCTTCAGTCCCCATCCATTAGCCACCAGACCAACGATAAGAACCAGCAGGTAAACAGAAGGAAGGAATTTATGCTCAAAGCCAATGCTGATTCTATGACAGGTGATATTCATTCTGTCTTCTGAAAAGATGTTCGTGTAAACTGTTTCCTCTGTGAATGATCTGGCATGTGAGACGTAAAGAAGAACATAGCCTCATATTTGTTCAATTTCCTGTTTGAAACTGTGCCACCCTAAATGCACTGAGGTTACACTGTAGTCCACCTCTACACGTGCATTTTCTTACTTGTGCACAACCACCACTCTTTCTCACAACTGTTTTAGGGAGTGTGGTTTGCTGTTTTGTACCTTTTGTTATTCATATTTTTTGCCTTTAAAGCCGACGTTATAACAGATTTGCTCCATTGCACCTCACCAAGAAATGCAAAATTCACTCATCTGTACTGTTTGTGTCAATTCAGCTCAGTTGGAAAGCAGCTAATGGGAAGGTAAGAGTCTCCCTCTGGTGGCAGAGCCACTTCAGAGAGAAAACACTCTCCAGGCCTCTCTGATCATAGACCTATTTAGACCTACATCATGTTCCAGGCCAACATAAGTAATTCATAAATATATTCCTTATTGCAAAAGAGAAAAACATAGGTGAAAATCCTGGAAACAAGTCAATTATTGAAGCTTTAGCAAGTCCAAAGTTTTTCACATGTGTGACAGTGAAACATGGTTTTCTTTCTGTGAATGATCTTGAAGCATGTGAGAGAAATGATGAGACCAGTTTGGGTGTTTGTCAGTTCTAAAACCAAACAGATGTGGTCTCTAAATGCAGCAGTGAAGTACTACACTAATATTCTGATGTGTAGCTTCAGTGAGGTGTATTTGCTAAAGAACTAGGTGATGAGCACAAATTTTAATAATGGTATTTGACCACCAATGGTCCATACTGAAATATCTCAAGAACTGTAGATGCATTGCCATTAACTTTTCTCCTGACCAACTTGGTCCTCAGATAATACCATGACTTTTTATCTAGAATCAACAGAAGGACAGCGTTTTCACAAATCCTGTGAAAGATCTCAACAGCTGGATGGATTTGGACAATATTTGGACAAACATTCATGATTTTCAGAGTATCCTGATGACTTAAGTGCCTACAGTACACTGTACCAAATAGTAATGCATGAAAACCTCACATCTCTTCACACCAAATAAACTGCTGTACAACCTGATTCTTTTCACCAGTGAGACTTCATGAGCTGTGGTTTTTCTCTTACCGCTTATCTAAAAGATTTAACAGCATCAAGACAAACACAGAAATTGCACACAAAAAAAAGACGCACTGAGCATTTCATTGACACTGTCGACCACTAAATATGATGAACAGCTGATTGAAACACTTGTAGCAGTAGCTGTTAATGCTATTTGTTATGAAAATATCAATACTACAATCTTAATCAAAGTAGAATTTATTGCCAAGGAATTAGATATCATGTATTAAAGACCAAGAAGGAAGGCTAGTTTAATACGTAAAAAGTAGGAATACAATAACTAACTATAGAGACAAAATAAAGAAGGTATACTAAAACAATATCCACAAATAGAGAACAGTGCACTATGTACAAGTATGTGCAAGTAGAAATTGTTAAACTCTGTCCACCTCAGTTTGAGCCACAGGTACAGAGTCATGATTTGACAGAAACTTCTGACAGTTAAACATCTGGCCAGCTCGTTGGAGCAGCTGTCTGAGCTGAGCAGGAGTTACTTCAGTCGCATGGAGGTAAACCAGAGGGTTGAGAGCACTGTTCAGACACACAAGGCCACGACTTATCTGATGAGCTATGTAAACTCCATGAGACCCTTCACGGCATATTCTCTGTTTTTTCAGAACTCTTGACCAGAGGGTGAAGTTCTTGAATACATGATAGGGGATGTAACAGACAGAGAAGAGAAGAATCAAGATGAACAACAACCTCAGACTTCTTTGTCTCAGTTCCTTGTGAATAGTATTTTTCCGGCAGAGAACGACAATCACATGTCCGTAGCAGCCCAGAGTGATGAGCAACGGGATACAAAACCCAGTCACTGTCCATCCAAGGCTGTATTTCAGGTAATCCTCAAGGTAGTCTTCAGTGGTGGTATGGTAGCATTTTGAAACGTTAAACTTTCCTCTTTGCCTGGTTTTGGGGTAGAACATGTCTGGAAGACTCTGAACAGCCACAGACAACCAAACCACGATGGAGATAACCACAGAGTGAGTGACAGTGATTCTTCCATTTACTCTCATTGGATGAACAATAGCCAGGTACCTGTAAACACTTATACAAGTGAGGAATCCAATGCTGCCATATAAATTCAGGTTGAAGCAGAATCTTGTTATCTTGCAGAATGCATCTCCAAAGATCCACGTACTCTTCTTATAGTAGTACACCACCAGGAACGGGAGCGTGGGCAGATACAAAATATTTGCAAGTCCAAGGTTGAGAACAAACATGTTGACGATCCCCAGTTTCTTCCAGTTCTGCAGCAAAGTCTTCAGTCCCCATCCATTAGCCAACAGACCAACGATAAGAACCAGCAGGTAAACAGAAGGAAGGAATTTATGCTCAAAGCCAATGCTGATTCTATGACAGGTGACATTCATTCTGTCTTCTGAAAAGATGTTCGTGTAAACTGTTTCCTCTGTGAATGATCTGGCATATGAGACGTAAAGAAGAACATAGCTGGGTATTTGTGCAAAGACGATTTCCTGTTTGAAACTGGGTCGCACTTAACTCAGAATTGAGGTTACACTGTAGTCCACCTCTATACAGTACGTGCATATTCTTACTTGTGCACAACCACCACTCTTTCTCACAACTGGTTTAGGGAGTGTGGTTTACTGTTTTGTACCTCTTGTTATTCATATTTTTTACTTTTAAACTCAACATTATAACAGATTTGCTCCATTGCACCTCACCAAGAAATGCAAAATTCACTCATCTGTACTGTTTGTGTCAATTCAGCTCAGTTGGAAAGCAGCTAATGGGAAGGTAAGAGTCTCCCTCTGGTGGCAGAGCCACTTCAGAGAGAAAACACTCTCCAGGCCTCTGTGATCATAGACCTATTTAGACCTACATCATGTTCCAGGCCAACATAAGTAATTCATAAATATATTCCTTATTGCAAAAGAGAAAAACATAGGTGAAAATCCTGGAAACAAGTGAATTATTGAAGCTTTAGCAAGTCCAAAGTTTTTCACATGTGTGACAGTGAAACATGGTTTTCTTTCTGACCTTGATGCATGTGAGAGAAATGAGAACACCAGTTTGGGTGTTTGTCAGTGCTAAAACCAAACAGATGTGGTCTCTAAATGCAGCAGTGAAGTACTACACTAATATTCTGATGTGTAGGTGATGTGTTAGTGAGGTGTATCTGGTGAGACAACTATGAGCAAAAATTTTAATGATGGTATTTGACCACTAATGGTCCAGACTGAACTATCTCAAGAACTATTAGATGCATTGCCATAAACTTTTCTCCTGACCATCTTGGTCCTCAGATAATACCATTACTTTTTTAAAAATCTAGAATCAACAGCAGGGTTTCCCGCAGCGCTTTCCTGTTAAGGCGGCCGCCTTAACAACAAAGAGCTGCCGCCTAAACTAACGTCTTAAAAAAAAATTGTAGTCGATCGATCCACTACAATCTTAATCAGAATAGCATTTATTGCCAAGTATTAATTACACCTAGAAGGAATTAGACGTGATGTATAATACAAAGAACAAGAAGGACGTTAGCTAGTTAAATAAGTAAAAAGTATAACAATACAATAACTAACTAAAGAGACAAAATAAAGAAGGTATGGTAAAACAACAATATTTATGGAGAACAGTGCAGTATGTACAAGTATGTGCAAGTAGAAATAGTTAAACTCTGTCCTCAGTTTGAGCCACAGGTACAGAGTCATGATTTGACAGAAACTTCTGACAGTTAAACATCTGGCTAGCTCGTTGGAGCAGCTGTCTGAGCAGAGCAGGAGTTACTTCAGTCACATGGAGGTAAACCAGAGGGTTGAGAGCACTGTTCAGACACACAAGGCCACGACTTATCTGATGAGCTATGAAAACTCCATGAGACCCTTCACGGCATATTCTCTGTTTTTTCAGAACTCTTAACCAGATGGTGAAGTTCTTGAATACATGATAGGGGATGTAACAGACAGAAAAGAGAAGAATCAAGATCAACAACAACTTCAGACTTCTTTGTCTTAGTTCCTTGTGAATAGTATTTTTCCGGCAGAGAACGACAATCACATGTCCGTAGCAGCCCAGAGTGATGAGCAACGGGATACAAAACCCAGTCACTGTCCATCCAAGGCTGTATTTCAGGTAATCCTCAACGTAGTCTTCAGTGGTGGTATGGTAGCATTTTGAAACATTAAAATTTTCTCTTTGCCTGGTTTTGGGGTAGAACATGTCTGGAAGACTCTGAACAGCCACCGACAACCAAACCACGATGGAGATAACCACAGAGCGAGTGACAGTTAATCTTCCCATCATTCTAACAGGATGGACAATAGCCAGGTACCTGAACACACTTATACAAGTGAGGAATCCAATGCTGCCATATAAATTCAGGTTGAAGCAGAATCTTGTTATCTTGCAGAATGCATCTCCAAAGATCCACGTACTCTTCTTATAGTAGTACACCACCAGGAACGGGAGCGTGGGCAGATACAAAATATTTGCAAATCCAAGGTTGAGAACAAACACGTTGATGATCTTAATTTTCTTCCAGTTCTTCAGCAAAGTCTTCAGTCCCCATCCATTAGCCACCAGACCAACGATAAGAACCAGCAGGTAAACAGAAGGAAGGAATTTATGCTCATAGCCAATGCTGATTCTATGACAGGTGATATTCATTCTGTCTTCTGAAAAGATGTTCGTAGAAACAGTTTCCTCTGTGAATGATCTGGCATATGAGACGTAAAGAAGAACACAACCTGATATTTGTTCAAAGTCAATTTCCTTTTTGAAACTGTGTTGCTCTGAATGCAGAACTGAGGTCCACCTCTATACGTGCATTATCTTACTTGTGCACAACCACCACTCTTTCTCACAACTGGTTTAGGGAGTGTGGTTTACTGTTTTGTACATTTTGTTATTCTTATGTTTTGCATTTAAACTGGACATTTTTACAGATTTGCTTTAATGCACCTCACCAAGAGATACACAATTCATTCGGTCAGTTCAGCTCAGTTGGAAAGCAGCAAATGGGAAGGTAAGAGTCTCCCTCTGGTGGCAGAGCCACTTCAGAGAGAAAACACTCTTCAGGCCTCTCTGATCATAGACCTATTTTTTAATTGTTTTTGGCAGGTCTACATCATGTTCCAGGCCAACATAAGTAATTCATAAATATATTCCTTATTGCAAAAGAGAAAAACATAGGTGAAAATCCTGGAAACAAGTGAATTATTGAAGCTTTAGCAAGTCCAAAGTTTTTCACATGTGTGACAGTGAAACATGGTTTTCTTTCTGACCTTGATGCATGTGAGAGAAATGAGAACACCAGTTTGGGTGTTTGTCAGTGCTAAAACCAAACAGATGTGGTCTCTAAATGCAGCAGTGAAGTACTACACTAACATTTTGATGTGTAGGTGATGTGTTAGTGAGGTGTATCTGGTGAGACAACTATGAGCAAAAATTTTAATGATGGTATTTGACCACTAATGGTCCAGACTGAACTATCTCAAGAACTATTAGATGCACTGTCATTACATTTCCTCCTGACATTCATGGTCCTCAGATAATAATACCATCACTTTTTATCTAGCATCAACAGTAAGAGTTTTCACAAATCCTGTGAAAGATGTCAGTAGCAGGATGGATTTGGACAATATTTTGTAGCATTCTTTATTCTCAGAGACTGTATGGTTAGGGTTAGGAGTAGGACTATAGAAGACTTAACTAATCAGGACAAAAGTGGTTTATAAACATTTTAATTCATTTCTACTTTAGGGCAGTAGAGCAAGCTATATTCAGTAGTGATGCATAACCACTAAACTGTAATGGCAGACATTTTAACACATTTTAACTAACAATTGCCCACAAGATGAGTGTAAAAGTTGGAATTCTGATCAGACTTAAATTACTGTTTTATGTTGTATGGCAGGATTGATAATGGAAAGACTGATAATTATGTCCATAATGATGATTACATGATGATATATGTTTAACTGTATTTGTTCCTGTATTTTCCTGTTTCACACATCAGTATTAAAAGTCACAGTGTGTCATCGTTAATTTAATGAGGCAAATTAGAGTAATGTGGAAATTATGTTTAGTTTGAAAATGTTTAATGACAGGAATGTCTTCTATTTGGTTTAAATAAATTAAAATCTTTATAAGTATTTATTTAGTTGATTTGATTGATGTCTTGATCTGCTACAGTAGGTGATGATTGTTTTTGTCTGGCAGGAGAATCTAAGTTGGATTATGATTGTTTTGATGACTTTCATGCCTGTTTTCTGATGTTGTAGATACAAATACTAGTATGTTATTGACAGATGCAACTGTTTGAAGTCAGAATATTAATATGTGCAAGTGAAGTATTCAGGTTTGGCCTGGGTGGATTCTCCTGGTGAATTTACAGCCACCGTTAACGTCAGACTGCAGCCTCCTCTCTGTACCGATACGTGACCCTGACAGTGCAACATCCTCTTAGGCGCTGCGCCTCATCACTGCCACTAGATGTCGCACTGAACCAGCAGCATCTCACACCAAAACAACCGCTTCCATGGCCACAGCATCCAGCCACAGTCTTCCCTCCATTCACCTCCCAGACACAGTCAGCAGTGGTATGAAGCTCAGAGAAACACAACAGCAGCAGCAGCAACAGCAGCAGCAACAACAACAACAACTCCTATGGGACGGGGTCCGTTTCACAGAGCAGGTTTAGTGAAAACTCTGAGTCTGTTAACCCAGAAACTCTGGGTTTCCTGTCTCAGAGTAGATCAACTCAGAGTTCAGGATTAGACTCAGAGTTTGTTGAACCTTTGTGAAACGGACCTGAGATGGAAATGAGCCGTACAGCTACAATCTCTTTTAAATGTTCATTAATAGCCTATGCATTGTCCCATTTCTTAAATAAATAAACTTGAAACTTGAAGAACAACAACACAGTAACAACACCACCCCCACCAACAACAGCAAACAACAACAACAACAACAACACCTATAGGACCTAGAGCCGTACAGCTACAATCTCACTTTTTTTTTTAATATTCATTACGTAATATGCATTGTCCCATTTCTTAAAGCAGAAGTAAGCGATCCGGTCGTTTTGGCTAATGCTGCGTTCCAGGCAGGCTTTTGAAACCGTAAATTACAGCTTCAAGTCACAACTTACGACTTTGTAGCGTTCCAGGCAACCCACTCGTGTTTTTCCGACCTGTTTTACCTGTGAAAGTCACTACAACGGCCACTCGTAACTTCTGACCCGTGAACTCGTACCAGATCAAACTGGTACGACTTCACAGGTCGGAAAAACACGAGTTACAAGTTGCCTTGAACGCACCATAACTTCTTGTCAGCCGATGGAGTTAGCAGCCCCCGCCCTCGTCATGGATCTATTGGTCCTCGTCCCTACGTCACCACATTCAGGCGCATCCCTTGGTTGCACACACAGAGAGGACTGCCCCTTTATGCCGTTCTCTCTCCTCATTGGATAAAGGTTGTAGGATACAAGGAAAGTTTTCTCCTGGGCTCAGAGCAGAGCAGAGTGACTGACAGACCCGTGTTTCAGACCAAACACTCTATAGAAGTGATTGCTGTCGGAAGATACAACTATTTAAGACTTATATTAACACAAAAATATTGCTTACTTCTGCTTTAAATAAATAAACTTCAACAACAACACAGCAACACCCCCACCCCAACCAACAACAGCAACAACAACAACACAGCAATAACAACAGCTCAATAACACCACAGTGACAACACAAGACCAAACAAACAGCTCAGCCTCCCCGTTAGCACTAGCTGCTAGATAGCCTAGCACTGCCATGATGTGCTAACCATAACAGTTAGCCAGGTAGTAACCATAGCAACATTAGCCGCAGAGCTAGCAGCTGTTGGCTAACGTTACTGTCGCTAATGGCAACAGACATGTTACACGGTGTATTTCTATGTAATAACTTACTGAGGGAGGAGGGGGAGGCTGAGGGAGGCTGGGGGAGGCTGGGGGGTCAGACTGGAGCTCCTGGGCCGCCTGTAGTCCGCTCCGTCCGGGCAGAAGCTCTGGAAACCTCTCGGTGTTTAGAAGCTCCACAAGCCGGAGCTCCACCTTCCTCTGGTCTCATCTCGGTCTTCATCTGAGGACTCTCTCTTCTTTTCTTTTTTTCCATTATCATCCTGTCTTTAGTGGAGGAATGTGCAAGATAACCAATCACATGGATGCAGCTGCTGCCTGTCCTGCACTGAGCCATTTCACCTTCTTCTCCTCTTTTTGTTGTTTTTTTGGCGGGCAGCAACCATGGATGTATTATATGCAACAGGTGCATTGCTGCCACCCTGCGTCCGCCATTTTACCTGTGCGCGGTCTGTCTGTTTTTTTTTTCAAAAGCTTTATTGACTCAGTATATTGCAATTTAAATCAATGCAACAGCGCCGCCAGGGGGCTACAACAATACGGAGGCAAGCTTTCGTACAAAAACGTTGTAAAGAGTGGCTAACATAAATTCAATGTCTTGACAGCTTTCATAGATAGATAGATAGATAGATAGATAGATAGATAGATAGATAGATAGATAGATTTTTTAAAAATAGTTTTATTATATTGTTTGACTTCATTTTCAAAGATGAGAAAGAGTGGTTTTTGATTTGTGTAACACATGCCATTTGGCTAAATGTAGCTTATAATAAGATTGACGATATAGAATTGTTCTTCTTTTGCAGATGGATTGTCAGTGAAGCCAGACAATAGGCCTATATGTTCAAAGCCCAGGGAAAAATGAGGTTCAATCGACAAAGAAAGAAATCAGGTTGCAAATATCTTCCCATAATTTGGTGGAGAAAGGGGCGGTCTGTCTTTACAGGTGGGAAGGGATGGTTAAGGAGGGACTCAGGTGCACTAACACCCGCACACCTCCGCCCAGGATGCCAAAAGAAAATAGGTCTTCCTTATTCAGATTTCAGAACTTTATTGTCATTTTACAGAAGTGCAGGAGTGCAAAGTGCAGGGCATTGGAAGCAAAAAGTGCATATAAAAACATAAAAACATAGGCTACAACCTACATAAAACAAACATGCACACAACTGTTTCACATCATAAAAAAGAGATCCTTAGCCTACTATAAAATATTGCACTGTGGTGGTAAAATCTGTGGCAATAAATAAATACTTTTTGGTAAACGGTTCAGTAGCAGTGGAGGTTAAGCCTACTGTGTATTCATGTGTGAGTTCAGCAGGGCTATGGCTTCAGGGATGAATCGATTTTTGTGTCTGTTTGTTCTTGATTATTATTATTATCGTCTCCCAGAGGCCAGGAGGTTGAACAGATGATGGTTGTATTATAAACCTTTTATCTTTTTCTAATTTGTAACGATGTAATTCCTCTTCAGACTGTGTTTGATGAGTGTTTTTGTTGTTATCATTATTATTAGGAATAAACAACATCTTCTAAAATATATATATATACATGTTACTTCTGTTGCATATGGGACCTTGCAAAGTCTCTCTAGTAGTTTTTTTTTTAAATTTTATTTATGAATATTTCACTGATATATTTTACAGTTATCAAATTATGAAAACTAACTCTTGTTTTACCTGACCAAACAATCTGTAATTTAGCTGGTAGTTTTGACTGTCTATTTCCTATTTTATTTTATTTTTACCATTTTGTACTAATCTTGAAACATTCTGTTTATTCTAAACCACTGATTTAGTAAGCTGAGCTTTAGGCTGAGTGAATTTTTGTGTCTGTCACAGATGTTTAACAGTCCTGGGCAGCTGCACTTCGCAGACAGAATTAAACCTCTAAACACAAAAGAGATACATGATCATCGCTGCAAAGGTGTGAATGCACTTCCTACACTTCCTGTGGGGTAGCCTCTACGCTTGTGTCTGTTTAGATCTCCTTCCTGCTCTAACGGTCCACAGGCCCTGCAGAGCACTGATCCCCACCACAGTCACAGTACGTGGTCTGCAACCATACAGTAAGAACAAACCTACACAAAGTCATTCTTGGTTTAATTTTTTTTTTATATCTTATAATAGTGCACAATAAAATAAAAGTATAGAAACAGTACAATTATCGTCTTATATCAGGTTAGATAATAGATCACAATACAATACAATGCAATGCAATACAATACAATACAATATGATGCAATTCAATTTCATTTAATTAAAAGACCATTTACAGCGGGGGAACATGACTTGAGGTGAAGGACATCTGCGTGACAGCTTGACGAGCTCGTTGCAGCAGCTGTCTGAGCTGAGCGAGAATCTGATTATTTCCATGGAGGTAAACCAGAGGGTTGAGAGCACTGTTCAGACACACAAGACCACGACTTATCTGATGAGCTATGTAAACTCCATCGGCCCATTCATGGCATATCTTCTGTTTGGTCAAAACTCTTGACCAGAGATTCAGGTTCTTTAACACATGAAATGGGATGTAACAGACAGAGAAGAGAAGAATCAAGATCAACAACAGCTTCAAGCATTTCTGTGTCAGTACCTTGTCAGTGGTGGTTTTGGAGCAGAGAACTACAATCACATGTCCGTAGCAGCCCAGAGTGATGAGCAGCGGGATACAAAACCCAGTCACTGTCCATCCAAGGCTGTATTTCAGGTAATCCTCAACGTAGATTTTACTGGTGGTCTCGTAGCATTTCCCAGGCTTGTCTTTAAATGTCTTGGTGTAGAACATGTCTGGAAGACTCTGAACAGCCACCGACAACCAAACAATGATGGAGATAACCACAGAGTGAGTGACAGTGATTCTTCCCATTACTCTCATTGGATGAACAATAGCCAGGTACCTGTAAACACTTATACAAGTGAGGAATCCAATGCTGCCATATAAATTCAAGTTGAAGCAGAATCGTGTTATCTTGCAGAATGCATCTCCAAAGATCCATGTACTGTTCTTCAAGTAGTACACCACCAGGAACGGGAGTGTGAGCAGGTACAAAATATCTGCAAGTCCAAGGTTGAGAACAAACACGTTGACGATCCCCAGTTTCTTCCAGTTCTGCAGCAAAGACTTCAGTCCCCATCCATTAGCCACCAGACCAACGATGAACACTAAGATCAAAACAGGAGGAAGGAATTTGGCCGTAAAGTCAAAGCTGACACCCGAACACAACGTGTTATTCTTCATCTTGTGGACGGCTGTCAGAGCAGTTCCTTCCTCAAACAAGAGTGCAGATTGTGTGTAGCTTAGATACAGAAAGATACAAGATGTGTAAGTGACTTCCTCTTTTATACCACAGCCTCCACATGCGACATTTGAGTTTTTGGCCCCTTTGCAAAAACCCAGGAAATAACATTGGTTATCTGGGCTGATGTTAGAAGCATGAGACAGGCTGGTAACAGACAGCAGGTAGAGCAAGAAAAATACTCAACAATATAATGAACAAAGGGAGACACATTTAGACATGAAACAAGACCAGTTTAAGGGAAGTGAGGGAAATGATGAACCAGGTGTGTAGGTGGGAAGGTACCAGAGATGGAAACAAACAAGCAGATCTAGGAACAGGAGGAAAATCAAGGGACGTGCAGAAGCATCGCAACAAGCCGGCTGGTTAGATTATGGAAAATATATAAAATCTAAAGAGAATCTAAAGGTCTGTATGAACTTTTGTGACGACAACAACAACAACAACAGGCAACAGGCCTGTGAATATGGAAACTGAAATAAGTTTGACTCTAGATCAGCAGAATATGCTTCAAATCTTATGTTCATTCTATGTATGTAAAACAGTCGGTAACACTTTACAATAAGGGTCCCTTAATTAACGTTAGTTAAGCATTGATATATAAACTAATGTGTTAATTAATGCTGAGTAATGCATACATAATGATAACTAATTACATTATTCAACTTTTAAATTCATTAACTAACTTTGAGTAGTGAACATTAATTAACTGCTTACTAATAGGCTGCATTAATTAATGTGTTTCCCAATCCTAAGTAACACATAATAATGATTGTTAATATATCTGTAAACAGTTAATTAATGCTTAATAATGTACTGACTAGTGTTAATTAAGGGACCCTTATTGTAAAGTGTTACCAAACAGTCAATAATATTATTAATAAACTCATTATTATATAAGTTATTTAGATGAGTTAAAGATAAAATTGCACAGTGACAATGATGCTAATGATGCGTGACTTATTACAGAAATGAGTGGTATTACCTAATGTACCTAATGTTACCTAGTCATTAGTTTACGTCAGTCAAGGTTTACCACATTCTGAGGTAAAACACAAATAAGGAAGTAAACTTGTTTGGGTGTTAAACACACGCTGCAGCTGAATAAACCCCTAAATAAACCAGTTCATCACAAATAAACCACAAACTGAACATCAAAACTGTCATGAAGGATTTCAAAGGAGGTTAAATCGAAAGCAACTGAACTTAGTTATTTGTCTAGGAAGACGTTTCACCTCTCATCCAAGAGGGTTTGGATTATTAGACTAAATTCAGTCTTCCTACTAAATTGGCAGTTAAGTTTACAGCAGCATTGATGAAGGCAGTTATGAATCTGTTTGTTTTTGTGGCCCAGCCTCAAGCTGCCTCAACAGGTTGGCAGATGTGGTTTTCACAGGAAAAAGAGTGAATCTAAGAATAAATCTATGTACAGAATCACATCTGAGTGTAGACTATTTCTGGCTCATGGTTTGATGTTGACGATGACGATAAAGATCAAGTTCCCCTCAGAAAGAAGAAATGAAACAACTTTGATGCTGTTGATGTTGGATTTTTAAACGAGTTGTAAAATGTTTACTAGACATACAGTATATCTGTGTGATTATGGGAAATAAATCATCTTCCTGAGCTAGTGTTGAATATTAATATCCACAAATACTGTAATATGATGATGAAGTTTACCATTTACCATCTGGATATAAAACACATCATCATTTTATTCTATTAGATATTTGTTTTAGAGGTCTCTGTGACCTTTGTCCAGATTCAAAGGGATTTCCTTCAGGAGTTCCCAGTATATTGTGTTCATGAGGCCAAAACTTGAGGTTTTTTATGAGGTCACCATGACAATAATGTTTTGACAGAGACTGACAGAATGATCTAAAACATAACGACCCTTGATCTGGATCTCTGCATCATTACCGCGGCGGAGAAGGAGGATGTGAAAGGTTTCAAAAGTCATAAAAAGCTACAGCATTGACCAGCATTTATAAAATCTGTGAGTACTGTAATGACATGAAATATAAAATATAAAATCACAAACACAAACATTATCAGGAGTACAGCTGCAGGACACATGTTAAATATTGACATTTTTCACTATACATAAGACACATCTGTCCAGAATTATTTACAGCAAACAGAAGATGGAGAAATAAGTGCAATGACTACAAAACACAGAAACAAAACTACACACGGTGAAGGATGCCTCACTCCAGTCAGAAAACATACAAACACAGATCTGTCAAACAAACGAGTCCTTTTATCTTTATGACCAAATTAACATCATGGTCAATTGTCTTTAATTCATACTTTAGGATTTTTTTGGGTGGAGTTCTGTTTTTCCCCCCAAGATGACTCAAACTAAACCAGAGTAAAGAAAGAAAATATTTTGTATTATTTGGTGTCAAACCATCAACTTGACAGGTTCAGTCCTGATTGTTTCCAGTTGAGGAACATTGGAGAAATCAGACTCCAACTTCTATTAAAATGTTGAATATAAAAAGAACCAACGTCACAGATGAAGCTAGTTCTATACTGCAGGTTTTCACTACTGGCTTCCTGTCTCTTCCTGTGACCGAAGAGACACAATCTCTTGAAGGAGTCGTCGTGCTCTTTAATATCTGGGAGGGAAAAGTCTCAGAGAAACTAAATCAGTGCACATCTTTAACAAGAGTCTTTAACTCTTGTTTCTCTGTTTCTCCCTGTATAGTAAAGCACTATGGACTTCTGTTTCTAAAAAGTGCTACGTATTCTCAGTAATGGCCCTTTTCCACCAGCGCTACCTGGCTCGACTCCATTCAGTTTCTTTGCTTCTCCACTAGAGGCAGTAGCCCACCTGCTACCTGCTACCTGGTACTTTATTTGGTACCGAGGTTCCAAGCGAGTCGAACCGATACGAAAACATCACGTCAACCAACTGCTGGCCACTGATTGGTCGGAGAGTGTCGTCAATGGAAGACTCATGACAACTGTATTGGGAAAACACACTCTTGGAGGTTTTCCTATAGGACGAATCTCCTTGTTGTTTACAACTACTTCCAGGTAGAAAACCAGCATTCGAACAATAGTGACGGACGAGAGTTTCACTATATCTACTTTTTCATGTCACTATATCACCGTTTAGACTAATCTGATGTTTGTAAAGTCTATAAAACCAATGATTGGACAAACATTACTATTTACGTGTGCACATTTTTGTAATTAGTCATGGTTATCAGAGATTAGCCGGGCTAACGGTTAGCTACCTGTTTAACTTTAATAACTCAGTGACTCAATAAACGCTCCATGAAAAAATATTTTCTCCAGCGGATATCTGAGTTCCAACATGACTGAGCTAACTGGAGTAGTTTCATGTCGTGTCCCACAACGGGAGGGTTTTAACAGCTGACGTCCTGCTGTTAGCTTAGCTGCCGTCGTTAGCTTAGCTACCGCCGTTAGCTTAGCTACTGTTAGCTGTCCCTGTCAGCTGAGCCACTGATGCTTTCTAGACACCGTGATTCCCCCAAACTGAATAAATACAACACATAGCAACACAAAACACACACACAGAAATAGTAATGTTTCTTCAATCATTTCAGATTTGTCTAAACGGTGATAGGGCGTGAAAAATATGATATATAGCTAAACTCTCGTTCGTTACTATTGATCTCATTCAAATTACGTGCTGGTTTTCTACCCGGAAGTAGAATGTAAACAACAAGGAGATTCGGTCTATATGGTCTGTACTCTGTTTTAGCGTCTTCCCTGTACATCCTATGTATGGTAAAACCTTGAAATGTATGTTTAGTGTTTTGACACTTTACGACCCCCGTGGCTGTTTTTGTTACACTCAGCACGGTGCCATAGTCTGGTACCATAAGCAAGTTCTTTGTCAGAGACAGTGCGCATCTTTCCAACTGGTGACTTAGTAACTGTTGCTGTTCGGGAACGCCCACTTGCAAGTGAATAAACTGGCAAGACGTTCATCTTGTTTGAGAGTTCTCAGTTTTAGAAAGTTCCCACTACACAACTGACACAAGAATCAATCAATCTGTTCTGCAGCTGTTGTTATTCTAATGCGGAAAACTACACCGTGGTCCATCGCGGAGGAGCAGACGAGTGAGTTTGGAGCTGGTGAAAGACGGAAAATGACCGAAACCGAGTGGAGTCGAGTGGAGCTGTAACTGTGTAATGGAAAAGGGCCGTAGATGTGTTTACATGCTTGATTTGGCCGACGTCCAGATCAACATTCATCCCACCTCAGTCACAGTTTATATCCAAAAAGATCAATTTCTCCTTCAAAGGTCCATTGATTAGAAGATGCGCTAACACTTTACTTGAATAGGTATTCATCAGAGTGACATAACAGCTGTCATAAACATGACATAACAGCTGTCATAAACATCAATGAATACTTATGACAGCTGTCGTTAAGTGTCATTCGGTAAGTTATGTCACTTTTGATGCAAAGTTGACATTGTTTGAGATGTTTCTGTTCTGACAACTTGACATAAAGACAATTTAAACGGTCATAGCAGACCTAATGGCCAAACTTTAAAAATGATGTCAAGTTCTCATAACAAGGACATCTCAAATAATGTCAACGTTGCATCAAAAGTGACATAACTTACCGAATGACACTTAACCACAGCTGTCATAAGTATTCATTGATGTTTATGACAGTGTTATGTCACTCTGATGAATACCTATTCAAGTAAAGTGTTACCGAAGATGCCCATGAGGATCCACCTGATGATGGATCAGTCCGACTGTCCTGATGGAGCCCCCAGCCCCCCCCCCTCAGGGCCTGTAGGCCCAGAAGGCGGGGTTTCTGTACGGGGAGTAGGGGCAGTTGTTGTGACAGACGCAGGAGTGGATCATCATGACGGCTCGCTGCAGCAGCCGGCCGGAGGAGCAGCGGAAGGTCACGTCGGCCGTGGTGGTGTGGTACGGCGTGCAGCAGCGGGAGTCGCTGCACTGACCGCAGTACCGCAGCCGGTAGGGACGGGTGCTGTAGCACCCGTGGTGCAGCAGCCGGACCGGCCCCGGGGACGAGAAGCTGGCCTTACAGCGGCCCTGCTGCTGGGGCCACTGCAACACACACACACACAGTCAGATGAGATCATATATAACAGAGTCCAGATGTTTACTGTCATATACTGGATAGTTAAACATTTAGTCAAATTGGCCCATTGCCATAATCCCTATAGTCATAGCAGTAGGTTTGTTACCTTTAATTGTCGGTGCAAGCTATTTTTAGAACGGCGGAGCAGAGCCGTGAGCTGCTCAGAGCTACGCTACGGAGGCTCATTATGGGATTTCTTGGTTTCCCTCATCAAACTCATCAAATACACAATCCAACAACTCCACAACGCTCTGGTGGACAAGTTGTGAGCTGCACATTCACCACGCTATGAGATAATAACACAACGTTACCACACAGAGTTGTTTTAGAGGGAAATTCATGCAAAACCACTGATGCACGTTGCCTTCAGGGACAGTTTTTCATCAACAGTCTCTGTATTTCCCTCTACAACAACTCTGTGTGGTAACGTTGCGTTATTATCTCATAGCGTGGTGACTGCTATGACTATAGTGATTATGGCAATGGGCCAATTTGACAAAATGTTGAACTATCCCTTTAAAAAAACATGCAATTAAATTCTTACTTGCATTGCCTCCCTTCCATTACAAAAAGAGAAAGGGGAAAGAAATTAACTGAAGAAACTAAGAAAAATATTTAAGATAAAAAAGTGCCTGAATGCATTAGATCAGGGAACTGGGGTATACAAAGTGACTTAAGGGTTTCACACACAAAAAACACAATCTTACTCGTGCAAGAGAAAGTTGAAACCAGAATAAAGAAGTTGAACCTCTGATTAAACTTGTTGGACAACAGCAAAACAGAGGCGTTTCTGTACTTTCATGGCTTTTTGTGTGCAAATGAACTCTGTTTGACAGAGTGAAACATCATATAACTGCAGACCCTTTTAAAGACAAGGAAAGTATGCAGGAGTT
Organism: Trachurus trachurus; assembly: GCF_905171665.1. Classification (NCBI taxonomy): domain Eukaryota; kingdom Metazoa; phylum Chordata; class Actinopteri; order Carangiformes; family Carangidae; genus Trachurus; species Trachurus trachurus. The sequence goes on along the minus strand of NC_139901.1, from coordinate 34,035,675 downwards.
TGGGAACCACTGCATTAGATCATTGTCAAGGTCCTACCAGATCATAATACCTGAAATACCGTCCAAAAGTCAAATGTGATCTAGATCCAACACAAACGCCTCGTCTCAACCGGTTTTAATCTGGTCTCTTGACCTACAAACCAGCAGATCAGTGCTTCACTGAGAAAATTATATTAGTTATATAACCACATTTCAGCTACAGCTACAGCGACTAAGACCATGATGATAAAGATACAATTAAAGTTGGTCAACATATGTAATGTCAGAGAAATCCTGGTTAAGGCTAATAAACACTAAATCATGAGGTTCAGAGTCGTCCAATAATTCCTACTGTTTGGATTCTGGGCTCTTATTTTTTTCATTCTAAGCATGACCTTCACAATAAAAGTCTGTTTTGGTTCTGTCCTGTTTTGATTTGGTGTTGCAGATTTTATTTAGATTTGGTTGTGCAACAGTCACTTAATCTTATTTCATATCTTTATATCTGGTAGGCAGTGTGGCGTGGTTAGAGCTGTGTAAAAGAGAGTAAGGACAGCGTTGGTCCAATGGAAGCGCCTCCTGGTGGAGGAATATGGGTTTTGCAAAAGCGCCCAAGAACTGACATCTCTGCATTGTTGGTGAATGAGCAGTGTGGTGTTTTCAATAATTTAAGGACATTTATAGATCACCCACGTTAATAGCATCATTGAGGATCCTTTACAGATAAACATTAACACAGGCGAGTAAAAAAACAACAAAACAGTTGTCTACATGAATGTTTCAATCTACATTTTGTAATAAACAAATTATAAGTATAATCTGATATGACCAAGACACCTAAAAACAAAAACACGGCCGTTTTCATCAATTTACAAGCAAGTGGGCAACACACATACATTGGAGTGAATGGGTTTTCTGGGCGCTTTTGCAATAACCATATCCTGCCACTAGGGGGCAAAACCCTTAAACCCTTAAACCCTTACCACGGGAGTCAATGGTGGTGTCCTTACTCTCTTTTACAGTGCTCTAGGCGTGGTGTGGCGTGTTGTGTTGTGTGTTGTGTTGTGTTGTGTTGTGTTGTGTTGTGTTGTGTTGTGTTGTGGGCGGAGCTCACCGTGTGTTTCCTGCGCGGCGGCGGCTGAACTGCGCTGCAGGGTCGGACCTTACAGAGTCTCGTCTCCATCTGCAGCTTGCAGGCCGGGTTCTGGTTGGAGACGCGTGTGGAGACGCCGGCGCCGCAGCTCTGGGAGCAGGCGCTCCATTGGCTGCTCTGCTCCACACAGGGAGGGGGGGGCGGGGCCGGCTGGTTCAGGGGGCGGAGCCTCGGGAGCGACGGCCACAGCCGGTTGTCGGGCCTCATGGCTGCTGGGAAACCAGATAAACCAAATAAACACTGAGCAGTAATTTCAATCTTTTTGTTTCTCCACCAAGATATCGTGGGCCGGATTAAGAAATGTCTTAAAATTTAAAAGTAAGAAGTCCATAAGAAAGTTCTCAGGTGCGATTCCTCAATATTTTCTTAAGATTAAGAACAGTCATTTCTTATTTTCCCTACTTAAGAACTTCTTAAAATTTGTCACTGCATTGCATTGCACGTGCCATTTTAAGACAGGTCAAGGTTGTCTTAAGAAAAAAGTAAAGAACAAATTTGAGAACTTAGATTTCAAGAATACCATTTATTCTTACGTTTTTTCTTAAGAATAAACTTACGAAGAAAGTTGAGAAAATACTTAAGAACTTTTTTGGAGAATATTACTTCTCATTTTCTTTTTAAGACTTAAGTTAAGAAAAAAATGACACTTTTTTTCTTAAGAAGGTTTTGTGAATCTGGCCCCAAGTCTCCCTTTTTTTGTTGTTTTAATCATTTATGAATGTGATGTTTAGACCTCGTAACTTTTCATCTAGATATAAAACCCTTCAGGATATCCCAAGTGTAAAACACACCCTCGGGCCGGGTGCCGCTTCCTGCAGCAGACGACATGTGTGAAACTCTCTAGAGACGTTGCTCAGATATAAATGTTTGGCTCTCCCCATGCCGAACGGTCTTTCCTTTACCATCACTGATCTTTCCTTGAAAGGAAATAAAAACTTGTTATCCGGCAGAAGTCTCTGCAAAGGAGTGTTAGGGCCATCCAAAGAAAAAAAAAGGCAGGCAAAAAAAAGAAAAATCCAGCACAAGAAAAAAAAGAAAAAAAAGGGGAAAAAAAGGGAAAAAAAGAAAGTTAGGGGAAAAAAAGAAAAATCCAGTATAAAAAAAAGGCAAAAAACAAACAGTTAAAAAAAGAAAGTGAGGCAAAAAAAAAGAAAAATCCAGTACAAAAAAAACAAAAAAAGGCAAAAAAAAAAAACAGGCAAAAAAAAAAATTTGGCAAAAAAAAGAAAATTCCAGCACAAGAAAAAAAAGGCAAAAAAAAACAGGTAAAAAAAAATTAGGCAAAAAAAAATAAATTCCAGCACAAGAAAAAAAAAGAAAAAAAAAGGCAAAAAAAAAAAAACAGGTAAAAAAAAATTAGGCAAAAAAAAGAAAATTCCAGCACAAGAAAAAAAAGGAAAAAAACAGGTAAAAAAAAAAAAAAAGTTAGGCAAAAAAAAAGAAAAAACATGCCCATGTGGATCCTTGTTTTTTCTTGTGCTGGATTTATTTATTTTTGGCCTGGCTAATACCCCTTTGTAAGTCTCTATTATTCACCAACAGCAACAGAGAATTTCCACAAGATGTGTAATGATTCCCATGTTATGAATCAGCTACGAACAGACAAGACGTTATGGTGCGTTCAAGGCAACCCGTAACTCGTGTTTTTCCAGTCAGAAGTTACGAGTGGCCGTTATAGTGACTTTCACAGGTAAAACAGGTCGGAGAAACACGAGTGGGTTGCCTGGAACGCTACAAAGTCGTAAGTCGTGACTTGAAGCTGTAATTTACGGTTTCAAAAGCCTGCCTGGAACGCAGCATTAGCCAAAACGACCGGATCGCTTACTTCTGCTTTAATGTGTCTGTTGTCTGCAAAACTAATTGCCCCTTGGTTGAACTTCCTGTTTGCGGAGGAGCCGTCACTGGATAACTTTGATAATGATGAGATGATAGGAAGGCAGGTTAATATGGTTTCTATTCATATTTCTAGACAAGTATTCATAATGGAAATGAACGGTCGGAGAGTCAGAGCTGACTGGAACTGGATTAAGAAGCGTCGGTTTCTCCAACTGAGTCACAGCTCCACTGATAATGAAACCAAATGACTGTGACCAGGCTGAAGGAGATGCTGAATGAACTTCCTTACCCCGGTGAATCATTTCCAGTAACTTAATCGTCTCGTTCGATTGTTCTTTTCTCTTTTTTTTTTTTTTTTTTTGCTTTACAAAAATCTCCATTCAAGTCCAAAGCTTTGAATTTTTGTTCATACAAAAATCCAAAGCAAATTTTTTCTGCAGCCAAAGCCAACACGTAAAAGTCATAACAATCAGCTGCTTTTCAGGCATGACATGGCAGCATTTGTATTCAAGAACAAAATGTTCCTTTGCTGTTCTCATAATGTAGTTTGACTCAGACACTGTTTGGAATTCCAGATGTTTTTAGAGTGGCTTCATTTCCCCAACACACACACCCCTCCCTCCCCCTCCCTTCCTCTCACACACACCCCTTTTAATGGAGTAATGTAATCTCAACATGGCTTCATGTGTTTAATTGTCACACAGCTGCGGTTGGTTTGTTGTTATGAAACTAGGAAACTTGGTGACGGCTGAAGAAGAAAAAATGTTTTGACTTGGCCAAAGAAATCTGGGTTATATTTGGACTCTGGGAGTTTTTCCTTCTGCCCCAGACCACACCCCAGTTTAATGCATAAAAAACGCTCCAGTAAAAACTTCCAGACATGACCACCAGTGACAGAGGAGGGGCCGGGCCGTCGATCGTCAGCGAGAAACAAACCAAGATGTGGAGACACATCTGGAAAATATGTCGTAAATATGAGGATCAAAACTAAAGGAGAAGTTCAACAGTTTGGGATCTGAACTGAATTTGTGTCTCTTTAATTCACAAACTCTTCATTTAAAGTCTTTCTTACATGTATCTTTTAACAAAATAAAAACATATTTGAAACCTATTGTACATTGGAACATATGTCTAGCCAATGAAATATGAAGTTTATATTGCAGATCATTATTATATCCTGTTTATGTATAAATTATGGTTCAAAAGTCTGAGACCACTTTCCTAAAACAGGAAAATAGATGATAGAATTTTAAATGAATAATAAATGAATCAGTTTATTAATTGAGAAAAACAGAAGTATAAGAAATTGTATGTATGTTGTTTGAAAAACTATAAATATAAATTGAATATGTATCGTTAACATGATTGCAATGTGGCTACCATATAGAAATGAATCATACACTGCAAAAACTCAAAATCTTTCCAAGAATATTTGTCTTATTTCTTGTCAAAATGTCTCATTTCTAGTCAAAACTAAACTCTTCCCACTTAAAATAAGACTCATCACCTGAAAATTAATTTGTTTTTAGATCATTTTCACTTGTTTCAAACTAATCTTCACTTGAAATAAGTAGAAAAATCTGCCAGTGAAAGCAAGTTTTTTTGTGCTTGTTATAAGAAAGAAAAACTTGCTCCACTATCAGATTTTTCTACTTATTTCAAGTGAAAATCTGCTTGAAAGAAGTAAAAAGTGTCTAAAAACAAGCTGCTTTTTAATGTGATGAGTCTTATTTTATGTATAATGAGGTTTGTTGCAACTAGAAATAAGACCAATGTTCTTGGTAAGAGTTTGAGTTTTTGCAGTGTAAAAGAATTTCACGGTGCGCGGAGGCTCATAAATGTAGTGTGAAAACACTTTGCTTTTCCAAAACTCCTCGTTGTCCCTTTAACACAATATAACGTGGCAACGAATTCCACTCTAGGATGGCTCTGAACAAAACAGATTTCCTCATCACATTAGTGTTCGCTTTAGGCAAAGTAAACCTCCCTTCTATAGCATGTCTTGTCGGATAATTATGTTGACTCCACTGATGTGAAAACAAACAATACAAAAAATTTGGAGACTTGTTTACAATAATATTCCTAAGGAAGTTCAACAAAATGTAAGAGCTTATTTGGGTGACAGTTAGCCAACCCAGTTGCTCATGCATATGTGCTACATTAGTTCTGTAGGAGCACTGTAGTAGACAGCGTGCTGCTTTATTTTGTGACACTTGTAATTTGTTTAGATCCTTCATTGAAGCACTAGACCAAATTGGAGAACAATAATCTAGCTGTGACAGAACTAATGCATTTGCAACTTGTTTGGCGATGTCTTGTGGTATTTACCTGTGATGGCGTCCTGGATGACGGTGTTGTCCAGGTTCTCACAGACCCACTCCCTGCAGCACTGCCCCGGCAGGCGGACCAGCTGGGGGCGGGGGCAGTCGGGGGAGGGGAGGCGTCCGGTCAGGGGACAGGCCGACACGCAGGACACGGCGCCGCCATGGCAACGGCAGTAGCTGTCACAGGACGGCTGGAAGGACTGGCCCTCCTGGTAGCTGACGCCGTTCACCTCACAGCCCAGATCCTCCTGAGCTGAGGGAACACACACACAAGGTCAAGGTCAAGGTCAGGGTCAACTCCGACTGCAGTGGGAAACTTAAAGGGATAGTTCACCCAAAATTGAAATGTCCCTCATTATCTCCTCTCCGTGGCTTCTCTGAGTTACAGGGGGTCTCGGCGTAGCACTGCATGTCCATATGACGGTTGCAAATGGATACCAACTGTCTTCGTAACAAAAAGACACACCAAAAAACATCCAGATACCTCCATAGGTACAAACAAGTCTATATTTCAAGCTTGTTTTGTAGCGGAAGCTTCTCGAAGCTCCTCTTCCCAGTTCGTCCAAATTTGACGACGCCGAGACCCCCTGCAAAAACTCAAACTCTTTCCAAGAATATTTGTCTTATTTCTTGTCAAAATGTCTCATTTCTAGTCAAAACTAATCTCTTTCCACTTAAAATAAGACTCATTGCCTAAAAATTAACTTGTTTTTAGATCATTTTCACTTGTTTCAAACAAATTTTCACTTGAAATAAGTAGAAAAATCTGCCAGTGAAAGCAAGTTTTTTGTGCTTGTAATAAGAAAGAAAAACTTGCTCCACTATCAGATTTTTCTACTTATTTGAAGTGAAAATCTGCTTGAAAGAAGTAAAAAGTGTCTAAAAACAAGCTGCTTTTTAATGTGATGAGTCTTATTTTAAGTAGAATGAGATTTGTTTCGCCTAGAAATAAGATAAATATTCTTGGTAAGATTTTGAGTTTTTGCAGTGTAACTCAGAGAAGCCACGGAGGACTCTGAAACTTCTCCCAGCCCTTAGTCCACATGAGGGTGAGGAGATAATGAGTGAAATTTCAATTTTGGGTGAACTATCCCTTTAATCAGGAAGTCAAAGGATTAATTTTGGGTGGGGGGGGGGGCACAGTGGAAGGAAATCAAAGAGAGAGAGAGGTGAGGACACTCTGTCTTCTCTGCCAGTGGTTGTTGGAGTTTTTCATGGGGAAGCAGCACGGCCTCTCTACTGAGAAACTACTGAGCAGTGTTGTCTCTGCAATCTATCACACTGCAGCAGCAGCCTGGAATAGAACTGGTCTCACATTTAGGCTTACTGTGACAAAACGGTAACTCCTATCAGAACAAAACACAGATCACGTTGCTCTAAGGACTTCCTGAAAAATGTGGTAGGATTTGGTGTTTCTACAGTAAATATTTTGGCGACGCTGGCAGTTTTAAAACATCAGGCCGTTCTGCTTCTCTCAGAAAATATTTGTATTGGAGTCAATGAGGAGCAGAGACAGACGTGGCCGCACTTAGAGGCTGATAATTCAAATTCTGTAAGTCTCTCTGATATTTTGAGCACATTGTGAGAGACAGAACAAGATTGTCTACAAATCTGGAAAAAATTATGTGTGTGAAGTGTAAATTGTGGCCGGGCCGAGTATAGAAAGAGAAAAAATCTGGAGTTTTTCTGGGCTCTCTCCCACTCTAACCGATGATGTCACGCACTCTGACACGAACATTCCGTGCAATACACACCCATTATAATCTCATAATTTCTCCAAAAATGATCATGGTCATTGATCAGGGATTGATCAAAAACTATATGACCTATCAAAACGTGGAGTAATACGCCAATACACAAGACTTGTGTCTACTGTTTAAAGTTTAAATGGAGTCTCTAGGTGAAAGTATGCCTGAGCAGTAGACGTTTGTTAAAGCAGAAGTAAGTGATATATTTGTGTTAATATAAGTCTTAAATAGTTCTATCTTCCGACAGCAATCACTTACATAGAGTGTTTGGACAGAAACACGGGTCTGTCAGTCCCTCTGCTCTGCTCTGAGCCGAGGAGAAAACATTTATCGTATCCTACAGTTTTTATCCAATGAGGAGAGAGAACGGCATGCAGGGCTGTGTGTGCAGCCAAGGAACGCCGTGAATGTGGTGACGTAGCGACGAGGACTGTTATGGTGCGTTCAAGGAAACTCGTATTTTTCCGACCTGTGAAGTGGTACCAGTTCGATCTGGTACGAGTTCACGGGTCGGAAGTTACGAGTGGCCGTTATAGTGACTTTCACAGGTAAAACAGGTCGGAAAAACACGAGTGGGTTGCCTGGAACGCTACAAAGTCGTAAGTTGTGACTTGAAGCTGTAATTTACGATTTCAAAAGCCTGCCTGGAACGCAGCATTAGCGAAAACGACCGGACCACTCACTTCTGCTTTAAGCTCCAATGATTGTTCTTTTTTGCTCTTTTTTTGCGCAGTTGGCCCGTGGCCCTAATAATAAAAGTGGTATAAAATAATCCTATAACTTCTAGAAAAAAGAGGCAAAATTTCAAGAAAAAGTTGGAGACCCCCTTGAACCGTCTCAAGGACCTGGACCAGACTCTGAGAACCGACTCCTCAGGGTCAGAACCGGTTATTGTTTCCGTCTGTTTTCCGGCTGGTTGGAAGTGGCTTCAGGAACCAGAACCAGAACCAGAACCCCCCCCCAGCTATCTGTGACCGTCTTACCGACACACTCCCCCGGCTCTCCAGGGAAGCTGGCGCTGTAGTCGCAGTGCAGCTCCTTCTGGGCGTCGCAGGGCGACATGTCGCTGCAGGACTCGCCCCGCTGGCGGGAACACACCGAGCAGCAGCTGCAGCCGTCCAGCACCACGGACACTCCTGGGGGGCACTGAGGGGGGGGGCCGGGGCAGAGGCACGGCCGCTCGCACAGCTGGCACAACACCTGGAAGAGACCAGGACAGGAAGCATCCAATCAAAGAGATAAGATTAAAGGGATAGTTCACCCAAAATTAAAATTAAAAGTCCTCCGTGGCTTCTCTGAGTTACAGGGGGTCTCGGCGTAGCAGTGCATGTCCATATGACGGTTACAAATGGATACCAACTGTCTTCGTAACAAAAAGACACACCAAAAAACATCCAAATACCTCCATGCTGCTCGTATGTAATGTCCGTCTTGTATTGAAGCCCCGAAATGCGAAATTGTCCCGAAAAAAATTAATTTGTCAAATTTGACGAACTGAGAAGAGGAGCTTCGAGAAGCTTCTGCTACAAAACAAGCTTGAAATATACTTATTTAATTTTTTTCGGGACAATTTCACATGTCGGGGCTTCAATACCAGAGGGACATTACATACGAGCAGCATGGAGGTATCTGGATGTTTTTTGGTGTGTCTTTTTGTTACGAAGACAGTTGGTATCCATTTGCAACCGTTATATGGACATGCACTGCTACGCCGAGACCCCCTGTAACTCAGAGAAGCCACGGACTATCCCTTTAATCTCATTTCTGCATATTCATGTGAGAGAGTTAGAGAATGTTGTTGTGTTCTTCTCAGGAACTGGATCCGGCTCCGTCGGCCAAACCACTGGTTCCAATTACACGAGTCTGGTGCAGCCAGAAACACAAAACCCAGAGCAGCACAACCCCACCAGGACTTCTACTTCACACACTCACACTGTCCAGCACGGTCACACACACACACACACACACACACACACACACACACACACACACACACACACACACACACACACACACACACACACACACACACACACACACACACACACACACACACACACACACACACACAGCCCAACACACACCGCTACACTTTATTTCCACTATTACTCATCAACTTGTGAAGCACGGGGCGATGCGAGACATGATCACACTGGAGAGAAACGTGAACATGCACAGTCAGAGTTACATAAACGCTGCTGGCTTCACTTCCACTGGAGCGACTCCACGCCTCGTTACAGCTAATTAATTCATCATCAATTAATATTTTTTTTGTTTCAAAGAAGGAAAAATACTCAAAAAAAAAAAAAAAAGTCTGTCTGAAGAATGTTTGTCTTCTTTTAATGTGTTTTGAGCCACACCAAAGATGATTTTAAGTGAACTGAATTAAGTTATTCTAATCTAATCTGATCTAAAATAGATAAATGAATAGATAAATAAATAAAAACTCCATGCAGTTCCAGTCTGTGAGCTCATTACACTGCAAAACTCAAAATCTTACCAAGAATATTTGTCTTATTTCTAGTCAAAATGTCATTTCTAGTCAAAACAAATCTAATTATACTTAAAATAAGACTCGTCACATTAAAAAGTAGCTTTTTACTTGTTTCAAACATATTTTTACTTGAAATAAGTAGAAAAATCTGATAGTGGAGCAAGTTTTTCTTTCTTATTACAAACACAAAACAACTTGCATTCACTGGCAGATTTTTCTACTTATTTCAATTGAAAATTTTGTTTGAAACAAGTGAAAATGATCTAAAGACAAGTTAATTTTTAAGTGAAAAGAGTTTAGTTTTGACTAGAAATGAGACATTTTGACAAGAAGACAAATATTCTTGGAAAGAATGAGAGTTTTTGCAGTGTATTTCTGTTCTGGCTCCAACTTTTCATCTCAAAATGAGAACAGACAAGAAGCTGTTCAATCACCATGGTAACTACAAGTCCTCAACAAGCACATCCTGGAAACAGAGACTGGTAACTCAACAGATCTGATAAACAAATAAATGAAAACAGCATTTCAACACTTGTCAACAAACTGAGCCATGAGACATGAAGTAACAGGAAGTGAGAAGCAGCAGCAGCAGTAGTAGTAGTAGTAGTTACACTGCAAAAATTTAAAATCTTACCAAGAATATTTGTCTTATTTCTAGTCAAAATGTCATTTCTAGTCAAAATAAATCATATTATACTCAAAATAAGACTCATCACATAAAATTCTGCTTGTTTTTAGACACTTTTTACTTCTTTCAAGCAGATTTTCACTTGAAATAAGTAGAAAAATCTGATAGTGGAGCAAGTTTTTCTTTCTTATTACAAGCACAAACAACTTGCTTTCACTGGCAGATTTTTCTACTTATTTCAAGTGAAAATTTGTTTGAAACAAGTGAAAATGATCTAAAAACAAGTTCATTTTTAGGTGATGAGTCTTATTTTAAGTGAAAAGAGTTTAGTTTTGACTAGAAATGAGACATTTAGACAAGAAATAAGACAAATATTCTTGGTAAGATATTTGAGTTTTTGCAGTGTAGCAGCAGTATTTGACTCTGGAGGTGAAGTGAGGCCTCACCTGTGTCGCCAGGCTCAGCAGCACAGCCACAGTGATCACACAGTCGCTCAGCGGTCGCTCCATCGAGGCTGGTGTCTCTCTGTCTCTCTGTCTCTCTGACTCTCTGACTCTCTGTATCTCTGTATCTCTGACTCTCTGACCCTCTGTCTCTCTGTATCTCTGTCTCTCTGACTCTCTGTCTCTCTGTCTCTCTGACTCTCTGTCCCTCTGACCGTAGCGCAGCAGCTGTTTGCTAACTGCTCATTCTTGCTCCTGCTGACATTTATAAAGTCTGGACTCTGATGTCACGGGCTGACTACCGTGTAAACAGCCGCTGGACCGGCACCAGAAATGTTTCACATTCCTCCTCCTTGCTGCCCATTTCCACTTCCAGACACACACAGAAACACACACACACACACACACACCTCCACCCCCGACTCTTCCCCCTCTTTTTCCTTCTCCTCCCTCTCTTTCCAGTCTTGTGGCGCTCTGAGTTTACACAGCTTAACACGAGCTGAGCACAGAAAAATACATTAGTCCAGTCGTCTAGAGTCAAACAACCTCCAGGGCTTCTTCTTTTTTCTTTTTTTTTTTCTTTTTTGTGGTGATGACTCTGATTCCAGTTGATGAGATTTGTTGCTGTTTTGTTTTTAAAAAGCTGCAGGTCAGTCAGATCAAGTAGCTGATATTTCCACTGTTTCATTTGTCATTTCCCTCCAAAACTATAAATTGAATATGTATCGTTAACATGATTGCAATGTGTATTACCATATAGAAATAAATCATACTCTGCCAAAAACTCAAAATCTTTCCAAGAATATTTGTCTTATTTTTTGTCAAAATGTCTAATTTCTACTCAAAACTAATCTCTTTCCACTTAAAATAAGACTCATCACCTAAAATCGATTCTGTTTTTGGATAATTTTCACTTGTTTCAAACAAATTTTCACTTGAAATAAGTCTTGATAAACTTTATTACCCCCATGTGGGGCGGTTACATGCTGTCATTCCGACATCCCACCATTTAGACCCCCCACCATTCCGACATACCGCTATTCTGACATGCTAACGTCCCACCATTCCGACAAGGCTTTCAATATGAGGACATGTGCGTTACTCAACAGGTGACATGCTGATAGAGTGATACCCACATGGTTGTGTGTGTCTGCCTGTCTAGCCTCTACCTGCTCTTTTTACTAAACTTAACCAACTCCTTTCTTCATTGCCTAAACCCAACCAGCGCAAAATCTTTTGGGAAATAAATACGCTATTAAAGGAATTGTCGGAAAGGCAAGATCTTTAAAAAAAGAAAATTATATCGTCATTACGACCATAGGAGGCAAGAAGTGGAGACGTTTGATAGAAAATTAAGTGTTGCCATTTAGACAATAAGAGGCCGATGTCGGACTGGTGGGATGTCAGAATGGTGGTTGCCCCCCGTGTTGTTGTACGGCCAGCAGAGAATCAACAGCTAGCCTACAGCAACAAACAAACAACAATACACACACACGATTACCACAATATATGACAGATACAGTGCACTAATGTTTCGGGGGCATCGTCACAACCCAGGTGAGGAGCTGAGAATCTGTTGGAAGTGTAAAATAAAAAGGTAAACCATCCCGTTGGTGCGTTGCCTTCGTTGACCGCATAGATTCCGTCCTCTGAAGGATCCAGCTCCTGGATTGGGACACAGATATTATGATAGTAAAAACATTATGGTCCTAAATTTGGCCCAAAACTGGCTTGCCACTTTGGTGGATGTACGGCCCCTTAAATGGCCCATATTGGTCGGCCGCCAAAACAAAAACAAACAAAAAATAATTGCGGACTTCCAAAATACAGCCCCAAGAAGAGCCCCAAATCCTCATAATCCAGCAAAAAAGGAGCCAAAACTGACTCAAACTGAGGCCAAATGATTGTGTGGCAAGGTGTAGAGGGCCCAGGCGGGGATTGAACCCACACCTCCCGGGTAATAGTCATGCACGCTTGCCAGTCACCCAAAGGGACATCCCCTTGGCCAAGTAGCAAGGGCAGATGATCAATTGGAGGCATAGTGACAGGAACCTGGGAGGTGTGGGTTCAATCCCCGCCCGGGCCCTCTTCACCTTGCCACAATTGCTCCCACTGATAAACTTCAAGTGATAAACTTAAAATTAATTGACTTTGCCAAAGACACCTCGAGGCACAGAGACACAGCTGCTCAACCAGACTGAGTTACTGTGTGTAGGCTACTAGGCTACAATGGCCGATGCTAACACGTTGTTTAGCAACTGTAACCATTGGCAATGTCACAGTTTAGCCTAACCTAAGTGCTAACTAGTAAATCCAGCCAATTCTTTGTTTGTTGGTCTTGTTTCCCATAATAAAAAAAAAAGCAGGGTGGTTGTGCGCACATCCAATGCCTATTTTAGGCCAGGTGCCGCACAGTCAGGATAATTGCAAAGAAAAAAGGGAATATCCGCACACTGATTTAAGCTCCCATTTATTGGATAGCCTACTTGCTTACAACGTTTTGACTATCGGCTATCCAATAAATGGGAGCTTAAATCAGTGTGCGGATATTCCCTTTTTTCTTGTTTCCCATAATGCCACAGTGCTCGGTCCCATGTGTTAACCCCCCCACCACCACCAAGAAAAAGAAAACAGTTTCTGTTCTGTTTCTGTTGATACCACTTCCTGTGTGAAAGAGCAGAACAGATGGTTGTGGTTGTTAAGGTGAGTTTCAATTCTTTAATGACTATGAAACACTTTTGGTTTCAGTTAAGTTTAGCCGGCAGCTGCTAACATTAGCCAGCTGCTAACATTAGCCAGCAGCTGCTAACATTAGCCTTAGCTTTTACAGGTTCTGTTGTTGTTGTTGTTGTTATTGGTTTTCCTGATCCCAGCTCTGGACCTGGATGTGGATTACACATCAGACTCAACTAACGACCAGCTCCTTCTTGACAAATTAAAAATTTGACATGATGAATCACCACAGTGAATAATCACGAGTCGCCTGTGACTGTTTGAACACACAGAAATCAGATCATAGAGCCAGACTCCAGTTGTGACATTAATGGGCCGAACTCCGGCCAAGGAGAATACATGTATTTCATGTAAAATTCCTTCATTTATTTTAATTTTTGGATCCTTATCAGTGATAAAGCGTGATTAATTTCTGTGTAAGGTCCTGACGCTTTTATTTTAAACATTGCTGGTTTGCTGGTTAGTTTAATCTACAACAGTTGATCACATTTTATGTTTTAAAAGGTTTCAAATAAATGTAGTGGAGTAGAAAGTGTAGTATTTGTATTCCCAACAGAACTCTAGTGAAAGAAACACAAAACCAAGATCAACACCAAGATCAACACAAAACCAAGATCAAATAACATCGGAGACAAATTTCAATCTGGATTTCGAAAAAATCACTCCACGGAGACAGCACTGCTCAGAGTGACAAATGACATCATGATGTCCTCAGATGCAGGCAAATGCTCTGTGTTAGTCCTGTTAGACTTAAGCGCCGCATTTGACACTGTGGATCACCACATTCTCATTGACAGACTTAGGGACTGGGTGGGTGTAACAGGCACCGCCCTAGCCTGGTTCACCTCTTACCTCAGTGACAGGTGGTTTTCAGTGGCTGTAGGCCCGCACAAGTCAGACCCCACCCCCCTTCACTGTGGTGTACCCCAAGGCTCCGTTCTGGCCCCTCTCCTATTCGCCCTCTACCTGCTCCCCCTCAGTCATATCATCAGAAAGTTTCCAGGCATCTCCCATCACTGCTATGCTGATGACATCCAGCTCCATTTCTCATTCAAACCTGAAAACCTACAGAGCCTCAGCATCCTCAGTGATTGCCTGGCAGCTATTGAGGGCTGGTTGGCCAATAACCTCCTGCAGTTAAACACCACAAAAACAGAGGTCCTAATCATCGCATCTGACAGTGTTACAGCCAAAGTACAAGAACATCTGGGTCCCCTCAAAAACCACATCCATACCGACATCAGGAACCTCGGGGTGCAATTCGACCAATCCATGCAACTAGACAAACATGTAAAATCACTAACCAGAAACTGCTTTTTCCATCTGAGAAACATCTCCAAACTCCGCTCCATAGTATCTCACCCGGAATTAGAAATGGCAATTCACGCCTTCATCTCATCTAGACTGGACTACTGTAACTCTTTATTCACATGCCTCAATCAGTCATCCATCGACCGCCTTCAACTCATTCAAAACGCAGCAGCCAGACTTCTCACCCGGTCAAAAAAGTCCTGTCACATCACTCCCGTACTCGCCTCACTGCACTGGTTACCAATATCCTTCAGAATTCAATTTAAGGTTTTACTGCTCACTTACAAAGCTTTCCATGGCCAAGCCCCCAGCTACATCTGTGACCTCATTCACCATCACACCCCCAGTCGTTCCCTCAGATCAGCAGACCAGGGCCTCCT
This sequence comes from Trachurus trachurus, assembly GCF_905171665.1. NCBI lineage: Eukaryota > Metazoa > Chordata > Actinopteri > Carangiformes > Carangidae > Trachurus > Trachurus trachurus. Next base: position 34,020,646 of record NC_139901.1, on the reverse strand, counting down.
GTCAGTCCCTCGGACCCGTCTGAAAACCAAGGGGGACCGGTCCTTTGGGGCAGTGGCCCCGAAGATGTGGAACTTGCTCCCACTGGAGATGAGATTTGCCCAGTCGGCAGACTGTTTCAAAGGTCAACTGAAGACTTTTCTGTTTAAAAGGGCTTTTGGGTGCTAGATACAGTGGGATGTGACTCTCCTCTCATTTTAACACTGTTTTTGCCTCGACCCCCTCGGGTCGATCAAGTGCCACTTGATGTTCTCATATGTTGTTACCTGTACTATTACTATGTAATATGCACAGTACTTTCTTTATTTTATTGCATATTGTGATGTAGTGTATGATGGTTTTATCTATGATGTGAAGCACTCTGTGTATTCGTACTGAGAAGGGTGCTATACAAATAAAGTACTTACTTACTTACTTACTAAACAAAGCCTTCTAATTTCCAGAGTGTCAGATAGTTGTTGATAAAAGGCCGACTGGTGGATCAACTAGCACGGCTGAAAACACGTCAAACAAAAATACAAAACCATGTATTTTACAGCTCAGTCCCGTCCACACACACACACACACACACACACACACACACACACACACACACACACAGTAGGCTATTAGAGAGAGATGCTGACGCAGCCGCTAACACGCCTGTATCCAAACTCTACAACAAAGAGTCTGCAGCCGCTGAAACGGAGCGTCAGCCGTTCACGGTGAAAGGAATTCAGTGAGAAGTAAAACTAGATTCCTGAATCTCAACATCAGTCATTTGTCACAGAGCTGGGTGGGCAGCAGAGATAATCTATAAATAGAAATCTATAAATAGAAGAAGGAGACAGACGGATGGATGGATGGATGGACGAGAGGAAAGTATGTGTGCACTGCAAAAACTAAAAATCTTTTTCTTATTTCTTGTCAAAATGTCTAATTTCTAGTCAAAACAAACCTCTTTCCACCTTAAAATAAGACTCATCACCTAAAAAATTAACTTGTTTTTAGAACATTTTCACTTCTTTCAAACTAATTTTCACTTGAAATAAGTAGAAAAATCTGCCAGTGAAAGCAAGTTTTCTGTGCTCGTAATAAGAAAGAAAAACTTGCTCCACTGTCAGATTTTTCTACTTATTTCAAATGAAAATATGCTTGAAAGAAGTAAAAAGCGTCTAAAAACAAGCTACTTTTTAATGTGATGAGTCTTATTTTAAGTATAATGAGATTTGTTTTGACTAGAAATGACATTTTGACTAGAAATAAGACAAATATTTTTGGTAAGATGTTGAGTTTTTGCAGTGTGTCCCTGGCAGGTGGGCTCCATGTGGCTCCATGTGGCTCCATGTCCGTGTAGGACTTCACTGCTTTCTCTGAAAACTATGCCTTCCTGGCCCTCGTCTCCATGTGTTTTCCATGCTCTCCAAGAATGACAGAGACTGGAAGGATTGTACTAAAACACTGAATAGCTCCACTATAACATGCAGCAGCAGCAGTAAGTTTGGAAGACAAAACTTCTCGAATATTACAAATACCACTCAATAAAAAACCACCTTAAAGCTCCGAAACCTCTGAACCGTGTTGGAAGGACAAACTGTATGAATAATGCAGCTTCACCGTCTGGGATCGCTGCTGCTGCTGCTGCTGCTCCGTCTATGAACAACCACTGTGTGAAAGAAAGAAAAAAAGAAAAAAGGATAAAGTCAAGTCACAACATCAACAACCTGCAGCCAGTATCAGTCATGGTGAAGGAGAAGCTGCCAACTCAAACCTTAACCAGAAGAGCCAGAAAAGGCTCAACACATTTTTTCCAGAGTGAAACAGATGTTGGAGAAAGTTTCACTTGACAATCCTCCCCGAAAGAATCCTGTACAATGACGCTCATTCACTCACTCATGGGTGAATATTGTTTTGGTATGTGCTGGTATGTAGGAAGAGCCCACCGGATTCCCCTGTTGATTCATGAAACTGCAGCGGGAGAAGTAATGAAAATATTATTTGTCCTGTAAAATGTTAGAAAAGAATGAATTGATCTGAGATCCCTTCACCAGAATCTGTCGCTGTGGAGCAAAAGAAAGAAAAAAAGAAAAGAAAAGAAAAGAAAAGTCTAACACATGTTCAGAGAAGTCGTCCAATAACCCAGAAATACCTGAGTGGAGTGGAGTCGGCATGAAATACAGCGAGGACTCTGTGATACTCAGAGTTATGTGGAGTTTAAATCACAGTCACAGATGTTGAACCCTGCAGCTCTGTGAAAAATAACAGCTGATCGATTCATATCCAGAAACGAAGTCGCCAACAGTTTCACAGTCAATACTGAATGTTTATTGTGGCATTAGAGGAAACACTGAAGGGATACGTCGACAACTGCTGAACGTACTGACGTGAACGTTTTCTCGACAGGTTTCCATGGTTCCCAGAGGATGAATCTCTGGTTCTGGTTTTAAAGGAGACGTATTCTGTCTCTTCTCCACAGATTAAAACAGTCCCCAGGTTCTTAAAGTCCTGTCATATACTATACTATACTATCTATACTAAGACTGGAATAATCTTCCTTTAAATTTACGCTCATTGACCTCTTTTCATAGGTTTAAATATTCTGTGTCTTCTTATTTTGAGTTAAATTGCACGTTTCAGATGATTTATATCTTTTTTTTAATTTTATTTTTACACTGTAATTTTTTATTTGAATATTATGTTATTATTTTACATTTCTTGTAGTTTATTTAGGCTATTGCTATGGCCATTTGCGGCCATCGACAGGTTGTGTCCATTTTTGTACTCATTTTTTTTATGTCTGTGTTGATGTCTGTTGTCTTTGTTGTTGTATGTTTGTAGATTGTTGATTGTGTCTTGTCTCTTTTTGGTTTGTAATGTATTTTAGGACCTCCTCGAAAACGAGAGGATTCCTCTCAAGGGGTTTATCCTATTAAATACAATTTCTGAATGAATGAATGAACTATACTATACTAGTAGTAGTAGTAGTAGTAGTAGTGCTTTATTCAGGCACACAAAATCATAATTACTTTTGTTGGATCTTGTGGAAGCTATCTAAAGCTTATAGTAGGAGCCATTTGACATACATTATACACTTAACATTTGACACACAGTGTATACACATTTTACACGCACTTGACACTTACATACATTTAACATGCAATTTGTAATCCCAGGATGTGCATTTATGTATATGAGTTTAGCAATTCTTCCTTTAGATGGTGTTTAAAGGGACAACGAGGAGTTTTGGAAAAGTGAAGTGTTTCCACACTACATTTATGAGCCTCCGCGGCCTTATGAGTAAGAGGCGGCGAGGTCGACGATAAAACCGTCAACGGCAGGAAAAGGTGGAAGCAGAGAAAGGTCAAACACACCGGTAAAAGAGAGTGATGACGAATATAAAGAAAAGAAAACAGAGCCCAGGTTTCAGGATGAGACAGGCAGAAAGATAAATCACAGAAAAACCGACAGTGACATTAAAAAATATCTCCACAAATCAAAGCAGATTAAAAAAAACAGCTTTCAGATTCGACACCTTCTAAACCCCCTACACACACACACATTTTTAGCCGTGTGCTTTTTCTGAAAAGTCCATTTCCACCACGGTGACCTCAGCACACCCAGACAATATTCATGTCTGCCAGTCTGTGGTTTTGGGTTTTGCCAACTAGCTGTGACTGATTTGACTGTGACTCAGAATAAACAGACCTCTGCGGCCTCTGTAACAGCCACAAATAATACTCTAATCTTCTCCCCGGGACAATATTTGACACATACATAATAACAACACTGCAGGGCCAATTAGTGTGTCTCAGCGTTCTGCTCCCCGTGTCGCCGACAGTTTTCCGGTCAGTGGCGCGTCGACGCTGCCAGAGCTGCAGGTATACGGTTTCAGCTGGGACAGCGGGTGTTCACCATGTTGATGCTCTGAGCTGCACTGACTCATTGTTCCAGTAAGACGTTTCACAGAGCTAATATAATGTAATGATCACACCACCGCGCCCTGCAGAGCTCACAGCCCGACACCACTTCATCCACTCACAACAGCTGCAGCAGCTCAGCTCTTCCTCCTCCTCCTCCTCCTCCTCCTCCTCCATCTTCCTCCTCTCTTTCATTTATTTCATTTATTAGTTTATTTCATAGGGACAGTGCACCACTAATCAACAGAGTTAAAAGAAAAACTGTCATTGGACCAGAGTTAGCCAACAAGGCTAGTTTTCTTCCGTTGTCCCTGGCCAGATGTTAAAGGCAACCTAAAAGACAAAAAAAGGGCAACAATTAAGTACTTTCAAAACACAACTTACATAACAATCTAGCTAGTAAAAGCTCATAATAACAAGTAAAACAGGTAAGAAGTCTGACATACAGCATAACAAAAGCTGATGGCATGCAGACATAACATGCAGAAAGTACAGCTAGAAACACATGCAAGTAGCACACAGAGCTAAAACATTAGCACAAACAATATCAGACATTACAAGGCGGGACATGAAATGGCATTAGGCAAGAAAACAAAAGCTAACAAACAAGCAAACAAACAGGAAAAAAAACAAAACAGGACATATAATTACAAGCATTGAGAAACAGCACAAGTAATGATTGATTAGTGATTTACATGATTAGTGATTACATGATTGATTATTGATTAACCACTCTCCTCCATGAGTCTCAGATCAAATAACAGAATCACAGCTCTGAGATTCCTCTGTAGATAATTACATACTGGCTTTAAAAGGATAGTTCAACATTTTTGGCAAATTGGCCCGTTGCCATAATCCCTATAGTCATAGCAGTAGGTTTGTTACCTTTAATTGTCGGTGCAAGCTGTTTTTAGAACGGCGGAGCAGAGCCGTGAGCTGCTCAGAGCTACGCTACGGAGGCTCATTATGGGATTTCTTGGTTTCCCTCATCAAACTCATCAAATACACAATCCAACAACTCCACAACGCTCCGGTGGACAAGTTGTGAGCTGCACATTCACCACGCTATGAGATAATAACACAACGTTACCACACAGAGTTGTTTTAGAGGGAAATTCATGCAAAACCGCTGATGCACGTTGCCTTCAGGGACAGTTTTTCATCAACAGTCTCTGTATTTCCCTCTAAAACAACTCTGTGTGGTAACGTTGTGTTATTATCTCATAGCGTGGTGAATGTGCAGCTCACAACTTGTCCACCAGAGCGTTGTGGAGTTGTTGGATTGTGTATTTGATGAGTTTGATGAGTTAGAAACCAAGAAATCCCATAATGAGCCTCCGTAGCGTAGCTCTGAGCAGCTCACGGCTCTGCTCCGCCGTTCTAAAAATAGCTTGCACCGACAATTAAAGGTAACGAACCTACTGCTATGACTATAGGGATTATGGCAATGGGCCAATTTGCCAAAATGTTGAACTACCCCTTTAAAGGAGACAAACGGTCACAGAGAAGCTCAGCGACCTCTGTTTGTTCATCACCAACCAGAACACGTGGAGTTGTTTTTATTCCGTATATTCGTCCCTGAAGAGTGGAAACGCAGTTTTGAGTCATAAAACGTTTTTAATAGGGAGGAAAAAAGACAAGATGAAGACGTAAATGTTCAAACAGACGGAGGGAAAAAAAAAAGTTTCCGAGCATTTACATAACATAATGAACAGCAGCAAAGGGAACGAGATGTCCAGGTGTTTCCTCTGAAAACACCGGGCAGAGGAAACCCTGCAGGTGCACCGCTGCAGAATGATGAAACATTCATCTTAAACGGTCGTGAGTGAGTGATCTAAATATATCCACGACGGAGAAGTGAGACGTGAGTTAATTCCACCGAGACGTTCAGCCAGAGACTAAATATGGTAATTACCTAAATTCCACACACACACACACACACACACACACACACACACACACACACACACACACACACACACACACACACACACACAGGAGGCTAAAAACGAGTCGGAAACCACGAAGAGGAAAAAGAAAAACATACCAGAGGAAAAGAATTCTTCAAGGTCTGATTGTGTAAGTCCTATGTGTGTGTGTGTGTGTGTGTGTGTGTGTGTGTGTGTGTGTGTGTGTGTGTGTGTGTGTGTGTGTGTGTGTGTGTGTGTGTGTGTGTGTGTGTGTGTGTGTGTGTGTGTGTGTGTATAAGATGGATGTGTGAAGATGTGCTCCAGATGTAGCAGCAGCAGCAGCAGGACAGATACATAACTCCGGCAGCCGCAGCCAAAATGTTTTCCCCCTAGAATGACACCTGCATTCCCGGCATTCCGGCCCGATGTGTGAAAATCCATCCCACCGTGTTGCCACGGGAACGCCCAGAGCTGACGAGAAGGACGTCGTCTACGGCCAAAGGTCAGAATCTAATGACGTAGACGAGACGAGGCCGAGGTCACAGCGCCGAGTCTCCACGGACAGAAGAACAGAACAGGTCGACGTTCACGTCACATCACATCTGGTTCACACACACTCTTCATTTTATGTCATTTATTCAGATCTCCATTAAAAAGCTTTGGCAAAGGCCATCACTATTCTTCCTGGAGTCTACCTTCACAGATTAACCGTCCATTGCAGTAGATACATACAGAAACACATCCAGGGCCGTTGCTAGGAATTCTGGGCCCCCTTAAAGAATACTAAAGTGGGCCCCTCCCTCTAACTTTTCCACTACGTATGTATTATCATTTATTATTTAGCCTTCTTTGTTTTGATGCTAATGCAGCATTACACTGCAAAAACTCAAGTATCTTACTAAGAATATTTGTCTTATTTCTGGTCAAAATGTCATTTCTAGTCAAAACAAATCTCATTCTACTTAAAATAAGACTCATCACATAAAAAGCAGCTTGTTTTTAGACACTTTTTACTTCTTTCAAGCAGATTTTCACTTGAAATAAGTAGAAAAAATCTGATAGTGGAGCAAGTTTTTCTTCCTTATTACAAACACAAAAACTTGCTTTCACTGGCAGATTTTTCTATTTATTTCAAGTGAAAATTAGTTTGAAACAAGTGAAAATGATCTAAAAACAAGTTCATTTTTAGGTGATGAGTCTTATTTTAAGTGGAAAGAGATTAGTTTTGACTAGAAATGAGACATTTGGACAAGAAATAAGACAAATATTCTTAGAAAGATGTAGAGTTTTTACAGTGTACTATGAGTATTAGTCAGGGTCTTGTGCAGAATAAATCAGTCATACAAAGATTAGACTACTGGGGTTTTTTATGGCCCCACTGGGCGCTGGGCCCCTAGAGTTATCATCACCTTTCTCCCCTATACAACGGCCCTGAACACATCACACATCACACCATAAACACAATAACAACATCCATAACCACAACAACTCACAACGATCTACAAGACAAAACAACCAAACAAAAACAATACAAACAACATATACATATTACTGGACCTTATTCATTTCCACAGTGCAGCTGTTACCATAGTAGGCTAGCCTAGTGAAATAATCAGATGTTCAGCAACATCCGTTCCTCATAATGACATTAACTTACAGAAACAGAACCAACTCACAAGCAGACTGAAGATATTTCAAGTAAATCAGACAAACACTAATTGATTGGACCAAATAGCTTCAGCTAGATAGAGAGCTGCTGTTTGACTAATAAATGTTCTTACGTTCTTGGATAAGATGTTCCATATCACCACGGCCCTAAACATGACCGTACTTTTCATCTTGTTTGTTTTCACTTTGGGTAAGGTGAATTTACCCTCCGCAGCATGTCTTGTTTTGTAACAGTGTTCATCTGAACTGAAAGACAAACTCATCATCATCTTCTTCTCCCCGCTCCCTTCCAACCAATGGAAGAAATGTTGTGATGATATTGTCAAATTGTGAAATTGCCTTGGTTGGAACAAATAAAAAGAAAGAAAGAAAGAAAGAAAGAAAGAAAGAAAGAAAGAAAGAAAGAAAGAAAGAAAGAAAGAAAGAAAGAAAGAAAGAAAGAATCATCATCTTCATCATCATCACAGCAGCTACAGTGACACAGGAGTCAGGAAGAGGAAGAACAACCCAGGAGGAGTTGTTGTTACAGCGACTGAACTAATGAACTGCTGCAGGTTCAGATGAAGTGGTTTTAGCTCCAGACAGGAGGTGAACAGAGATGTTGATGGAGGAGGAAGAGGAGGAGGAGGAAGAGGAGGAAGAGGAGGAGGAAGAGGAGGAGGAGGAAGAGGAAGAGGAGGAAATCTAGTTTCTCATGGGATATCTCCGTCCTTCTGTCCACAACTTTGTAGTCAAACAGCCTCTATGTAGCTGAAGCTATTTGGTACAATCGAGTAGGCTAGTGTTTGTCTGACTTATCTTAAAGGGATAGTTCAACATTTTGGCAAATTGGCCCATTGCCATAACCCCTATAGTCATAGCAGTAGGTTCGTTACCTTTAATTGCTGGTGCAAGCTGTTTTTAGAACGGTGGAGCAGAGCCGTGAGCTGCTCAGAGCTACGCTACGGAGGCTCATTATGGGATTTCTTAATTGGTTTCCCTCATCAAACTCATCAAATACACAATCCAACAACTCCACAACGCTCTGGTGGACAAGTTGTGAGCTGCACATTCACCACGCTATGAGATAATAACACAACGTTACCACAAAGAGTTGTTTTAGAGGGAAATTCAGAGACTGATGATGAAAAACTGTCCCTGAAGGCAACGTGCATCAGAGGTTTTGCATGAATTTTCCTCTAAAACAACAAATGAGCTTCTGAACTTTGCAGCGTTTCTTCTAGACTGGTGAGTAAACAGCTAAACGCTGATGTTAACTTAGTTGCTCGGACGCTGATTTGCATTTCGCTCCCTCGTCGTCTCCTTGATCCCGGTCACGGCTCGGCTCGGGGGTTCAGGAGGTTAATGTTTGCGGAGGAGTTCGATTGCAGCAGCGCGAGTAGAAAATAGCGTGCTGCATTCGCTGACACACCTAAACCAACAACATCTCCATTTCTGGCTCCTTGGTTACTAAAAATAAGATCAGAACAAATAAATAAGGAACAAGTGCTCCGTTCATGAAGCGAAGCCACTTCCTTGCGCTGGCACACACCGGCAATATTTTTATCCCAGATTGTGTCTTGACTTCAGGCGAAGCGACGACGCAGACAGATGCAAACAGCTGCAAACAGCTGGAGACGTCTGAGGCTGCTACAGTCAAACATCTTTTTTAGCTGTGGACACACGATGTCGTCTACTGACAACAAAAGCAGAATAATAATAACAGACTTCCTCGTGTTGTGTCACCGACAGGGAATTATTCCGGTCGATTTCCAGAAACAGCAGCAGCAGCGTTGTGAGTTTATAAAGTCTCGACCGCGGCTCTGAGATAAACACGCGGCCTTGGACACACAACAGTAACTTAATTACAGGTGAAATGGTTCAGTGATGGCATGAAGTAACAGCTGCCAGACTGGGAGTAGTCAGGATGTGCTGTTCCTTTCCCACCGCTCCTTTGGGGAAAAATAGTCTGTGAAAAGTTTAAATTGCATTCAGCACAAAGTTTGGGTTCAAATTCTGGTAAATATTTTTCTTTTCTTTTTCTCCCTGTGTTATGTTTGTGAAGATGAGTCTGTAGGACTGACCGGCAGCTCCCCTCCCTTCGGTCTGTTTCCACAGCTTGTACCGGTCTGAGTGACTGAGTTACAGCAGCAGAACCACATCGTAAAAATATAAAGCACAAGTACGACATTCAAAATGTACCTAGTTAAAGCTGCACATTTAATAAGTCAAGATGAAACTGTGCAACCAATCAAACAGATATTCAGGGTTTGTTTTTGCTTTTCCTTTCAGTATAGGGAGTCTCCTCCTGTAAGGCAATGTAATGCAATTTTATTCGTATAGCCCAGTTTTACCAACAGTTCATCATAACAACATCCTCTGACCTCTGACCCTCACATCGACTCAGGAAAAACTCCATGGAAAACCCTTTTAACAGGGAAAACCAGGAGAAAGCTCAGGGTGAGCAACAGAGGAGGAGACACTGTGAAGGGTTTAAACATCCCATAGTCTCTGCACTTGTTCTTGATCCTGCAGAGACTTTTTTTAAAACATGGCTGGAGCCCTCTAGTGGCCAAATGAGCAAAGTGCAACAAGGTGACGTTACTTTACACTCACTGTTCTGCTTTTACAGTACAGTAACAATCCATATTTGTTTTTTTTTTTGTGATAATTACTTGTAAAAGTTCACAACCAGTTTCTGCACAGTATTGTGTGTAACATCCCATAATAATCAACATATACAGGATGTCAGTTTACTGGAATTAACCGGGCTAATTATATTAATATTAATAAAAACCTTTGCCTTTTAGTTTTCTGTTATAACAACCTGTCAGTGCAGTGAACCTGACAGAACAGACTCCAGTGACATCATCGTGTGTGTGTGTGTGTGTGTGTGTGTGTGTGTGTGTGTGTGTGTGTGTGTGTGTGTGTGTGTGTGTGTGTGTGTGTGTGTGTGTGTGTGTGTGTGTGTGTGTGTGTGTGTGTGTGGTATCAGTTTCAGGGATCTGGTTGTTCAGTATGTGTGCAGCCTCATGTCTGGGATTCTCACAGAAACACAATCACACTGGAGTCATGACCTCATTATTAGCTTATTATTTTCATTTCATTTCATTTATTGGCTCGCTATTAGCATTAGGCTATGTGTGTGTACGCCGATAACGGATCAGACAAATAATAATAATAACAAATTGTATTTATAGAGCGCTTTTCACCTGAAGAACAAGTCTCAAAGCGCTTACAATAAAATTTTGAAATAAAATAGAAAAATAAAAATAAAATAGAAATAAAAAATAGAAATAAAATAAAGCTAAAAGCAAAAAAAAAAAAAAAAAAAAAAAAAATTGAATGCCCAGAAGAAGCAGCACAATTTGATGTTTTAATTGTTGAAGTAGCAGAAAGTATACAGGACTAGTCGGACTGCAAAAAATGCCGGAAGATGTGAGAATTCCTAGAAAGAGCATTTCCATAAGGAAAATGCGTGTGAATGCTGAAAGCTGAAATGCTAAATTAGCAGAAGAAATGGACAAAGAGAGGAAATGTAGGAATGAGGGTCAGCGTCAGAAGCTGTGGAGACGTTGTGGAGACTCGTGGATGGAGTGAGGACGACGCTACAGTTTTCTCTGCTTCTATTATTTATTTTCTTTTTTCTATTTTGATTTACCAGTGCAAACATGACCCGGAGTCAGATCATTACCAGGTCAGAACCGGGTCAGCAGGTGGCAGCTCTATCACCACCACTAACCTGTGTGAACTGAAGTCTCCCTCTCTGCCCATATTTGGACTGGCTGGGTTTAGGGGGCGGGGCCTCATGCTGCCAGGTGTTGTGATGTCATCACGGCCACGAGGCTCAGAGCAGGTGAGACAGCTGCTGACAAACTGACCCGGAGTCAGTTCCACCTGGCGTTAACATGCGTCTCCATGTCCACGCTGAGATCCAATCACATGTTTGCACTGGTAAATCAAAATAGAAACAAGAAAATAAACAGTAGAAGCAGAGAAAACTGTAGCGTCATCCTCACTCCATCCACGAGTATCCACAACGTCTCCACAGCTTCTGACGCTGACCCTCATTCCTACATTTCCTCTCTGTCAATTTCTTCTGCTAATTCCGCATGGCTTCAGCTATGGCTTCAGCATTCACACGCATTTTCCTTATGGAAATGCTCTTTCTAGGAATTCTCACATCTTCTGGCATTTTTTGCAGTCCGACTAGTCCTGTATACTTTCTGCTACTTCAACAATTAAAACATCAAATTGTGCACATTCTTCTTCTGGACATTCAATTTTAATACTCTTTATACTTTTTTTTCAAATATTAAACTTGTTCAGATTGTTTTGTCCCATAGGAAATGCATTGGAATGGTTCTCAAAATGTTAGGACAGGACACACCTGTTAGAATTCACCTGAGACCACGAGAATCTCTGTAGAACCATAAACACCTCACTGCTCTTTGTATCAGTCGCTGTAGCGACTAGAACCAGGTCAGAACCGGGTCAGAACCGGGTCAGAACAGATGCTAGATTTAAATGCTTTTCCGACTTTAAAACTCTGATTTATGAGTACAACTGAACGCACCACTTGCTTCCCAACTCAGCAAGGATCTGCTCCAGGCTCCAGCCTTTCCCCTTCTTGAATCGTTGTAATGTTTATTGATCAATTTGGGGGTGACGGATCAGGGCCACTATAAAACGTCCAGGCACTGACAACACACATCCGAGTCCGACTGGCAGCACAAACATCTGGTTTCAGCGGCCACTGGCAGGCAGTGACCTCTTGATTCCCCCATGTCCAGCACATACATTCCACCGGGTCCAGCACATAGACTCCACCGGTAGCTCTCCCTCTTTCACTTTTCTCCTCCATTTCCTTCAGCTTGTCTTCAGTAAGCTCAAACTGGTAGTGGCGCCCATCGAAATGAAACCAGTCATCATTGTTCTCAAACTGCATCCGTGTTGTCCCTTCTGTGATGTCTGCTTGTTACTGCCATGGTTACAGGTAGTCCGCTAGCGTGGAAGTGATAGAGTCCCGCAGCTCAAGGATGAAAATGTGTGTGTATTACTCCATAGGGGAGAGTGGGGCAATGTGAGACACCGGGTAATGTGAGACACCCCCTATATCTAGAAAACGGAACACATTTATGGTCATCAGACCATTATGTTTTCAAGCCCCTTCCATTTCCCAATGGCTATGAAGGAGAGGACCTCATGATGCTGTGGAAAGCATGTTTTTTTCACAAAAATATGATTTTTGCATGTAAAAGTAAATTTTCTTGCGGTCAACTTAATCAACTGTTGTGCCAAAGCAAATTGATTCAGGTAGAAAAACTTCTATGATACATGATGATGAACTACCAACACATAAAACCATGTGATGATGCTGGCTGAAAATTAGCCTGAATTTCTAAGAGAGGTTGTTTTTTCTAAAATGGGGGTGTTGGGGTAAAGTGAGACAAATGCAGCGGGGTAAAGTGAGACCATGGATGTATTATAATAAATCCATGAGTGAGACACTGTGAGCACCACACACAAAGATTTACACTAGAATCTCGTCCCCCAAGCCAGAAATCTTGCGTGATCAATGGTCTGTAGCCACACTGCTTTGTTATGCTATGTGCTCTCAGTCAGCTCACTTTTTTATTGGTTAATTAACTCAATTTTAGTCACATTCCATTTTGTCGGCTCCCCCCACATACAAGAGGACTTTTGATCAAAATGGTCATGATTGTCGGGGCCTACAACCTGACCCCCAGACTATCTAACTGATTCTATCTGTCATTTGAATGTTAATTAAAACATTTTGTGTTGTATTTGATTTTGGTCTTGAGTCACTTTGTGCTGAGAAAACAAAAGTGCTTAATTGACCAATCCCCATGATTCTGTTACTAGTCCAACATTAGTTTTGGGATGTGTGGTTGTCAAGCTGTCAGGACTCTAACTGTTACAACATGTGTAGTTATGGTAGTTTCAGAGTGGAAAAAGTAAGTGGATCAGTTTACCCCACTGATTTTTCTAGTCTGTCTCAGTTTACCCCTGACCTGGGGTAAAGTGAGACACGAGACCACTTTTTTTAAAACAATCATATTTTCACTGCCCTTCGTCCTAAATACATTCTGATAATTTCCATTGCTAGGCAACATCCTGAATTAATGGGAAATTTGTAAATTTTACTGATAAATCATTTTAGCTCGCTTAGAGGGGAGCAAATGTAAAAAGTGTCTCACTTTACCCCACTCTCCCCTATAATGCAGTCAAAGTTCCTATGTATCTTGCATATCAGTTTATAAAAGTTATTATCGAGTGTTCACAGGGAAATGAACAGAATTGGGCATTTCTAACTTTATATATTTGCAGGAGAAAATCACGTAAACAAGTGCGAGATTAGACGCGACTTCACACGCGAGATCATCACGTTCGTTGCCGGAAGAGACTGTCTGTAACATAGTGAAGCAGACATCACAGAAGGGACAACAAGCACGAGAAATGTGAAAGAGGGACAGCTGCCGGTGGAGTCTATGTGCTGGACCTGGGGGAGTCTATGTGCTGGACCTGGGGGAGTCTATGTGCTGGGCCTGGGGGAATCAAGTGGTCAGTGTGGTCAGTGCCTGCCAGTGGGTTAGGGTTAGGTAGCTAAGTAAGGGATAATGTATAGTTGGTCGGTTGTTATGGAGAAATAAACCCCGACAGGTTGTATGGAACCCCGACGCGAAGCGGAGGGGTTCCATACAACATGAAGGGGTTTATTTCTCCATAACAACCGACCAACTATACATTATCCCGCTTAGAACACGGCTTACAACTAAATCATTCAATAATGTAACACAAAATACAAAATAATTATTAAAATATATTTTATTCGTGTAAAATTATGCCGTTGCTAGGGACGCCGCTCTGATCAGCGCAGCACAGAAAAGAGAAACTATGCAGGATATTTACTTTGTTTCATTTTTACCGTCATTAAACAGCTTCGGAATAATTGTGATGTTGATAAACGACTTGTAACCTGTTACAGGGAGAGTGGAGGCCGGAGTCTCCTTATTTCCACATCGTGGCTGAAAAGCAAACTTGCATCAAAGCCTCTGACCCGTGTCACAGCTCCTCTCCTCTCCTGTCCTCTCCTGTCCTCTCCTCTGCGACACAAACGCACCCCATAATCTCTTGTTTTTGACAGATACGACTACACACAATACATGGTAACGTGTATTAGGGGTTGCACAGACTAGTCGACTAATCGACTAGTCGACTTTACTGCTCCACAATGACGTTTTCAGCTTGACGTCGACTAGTCGCTGATCATGTAACAGTAGGCTACAAGAGTAGCGGCTTGAAACAACAGCTGAGTGGCTGAATGAAAAAAATACGAGCGCAGTCAAGCTGGATGGAACGAGCACGTACCAGACAGGAAGTCGGGCACAGAAAAGGCGAGAGAATCCGGTCAATTTTCAAAATAAAATAAATGATGATTAAGTTTGCTTGTCCGCCTAGATATTTGTCAGTTGCGTCTGCACACAAGACACACATCCATACACACAGCGCTAGAGACAGACCTGTAGCCTACAGACGGGTCGATGTTTGACCGGCGCGGAGAGAGCAGGAGAAGCTGCTGCCTGCGAGACGCCAAGCGCGGCGCGCCTGTGAGGCGCTGCGCTGCCGCGGCCAGTGTGTCGGGCTGTCGGCAATTAAAAAAAAAAAAAAAACTCCGCTCATATCGACAGCTTTACGTCGCGCACAACGACAACCAACAACAGCAACAACCAACCAGAAAAAAAATGTGAGTGAAACTGTGAGTGAGCAGGACTGTGACGGTGACGAGGCCTGTGTGTCGTTTTCCTCCCTAATTGTTTAACGGACAGTAGCTACAGTATTATCTTTTGCACTTGTATAGGAGTGCATATTACAAAAAAAACAAACTGATTTACAGCTTGTTGTTTATAGGCTAAAGCTGCTGTTCTGTGGACTCATTTCTGTGCATGAGCGTCTGTCAGTGAATAATCTACAGATTGTTGCCAAGCATTTCCCTCCTCCTGTGATTTATGATGGGAAAAATATGAATGACGTCATCAGCGACTAGTCGACGTCGACTCGACTTTCATAACATTAGAGTCGACTTTTAAAAATCTGAAGTCGTGCAACCCCTAACGTGTATGGTAATCCATCGATCCACTGATTGATTATCAAAGGCTTCAAATGCACGAACGGGAGGAGGCTCAGCAAAACAGCGGCCGTGACCGCCGGACATGCAGAGTCGGCCGTTGCTATGGAGTCCCTAGCAACGGTCCGCTCAGCGGTGGTCTATCGAGAAATAAACACCGCAGAATATTGGTGATTGACCAATCAGAATCGAGTATTCAAGAGAGCCGTGTTCTAACTAACCCTAACCCACTGGCCACACTGAAACCCGATGAAACCAGATGTTTGTGCTGCCAGTCGGCCTCGGACGTGTGTTGTCAGTGCTGGACTCTATGCTGGACACGGAAAGTTGCTGCATAGCGTATAACTGGAGCAGAGTGGGTGAGTTGTTTTGGTCTCTTTTCAATAGAAACCAGGCTAAGCTAACAGATGTTTGATGCCTCGTATTATGGGCTGGTGCTGTTCTGAGCATTATTTGTGGCTGTAAGTGGCTTTTTGATTGGTTGCGCTGTTTGTTTTGGTGCGGTCATTGCTAAAGTTGCTACAACTGGAGAAGCTAGCGGTTATCAGACTTCATCTCTCGAGGGGGGGGGGGGGGGGGTCTAACTCGGTGTTACGGTGCGTTGGACCATGGGTTAAACTTACGCCAGAAAATCCCTTTAAATGCAGCCCTTCAAATCGTTTTACGCCAACAACAGAAGTAGCTACACATTGTCGGTCGCCACTTGATGCTTGAAATCAAATCTCCTCCTTTGGCTTCTGACGTGAACACAAACAGTTGTTAACCCTTTAATTTACAGGCCGCTAATTACGTGATAATGTCTAGAAATAGCCCAGAAATATCGGTCAATTGCAAAAATTCTGGCCTTTCCCAAAAAAAATTCAAAGCATGAGTAATATTTTGCCTTTATGAAAAACATGACATTACTATAACATTGATCGCTATTTGTTGGCTATTTCTTGACATTACCACGTAATTAACGGCCTGTAAATTAAAGGGTTACCAAACTATTTCTTAATATTCTCAGGCAATACTTTTGTTTTTGGCTTCAAACACAAATGATGAACTGTGGCAGCTTTTAAATCTGCTACTACACTAATGTTGGAGCCACCACATGACTGACTCTCATCAACAACATTTTAGCTTTAAAAAACACTGTGTGGCTTTACTAACTCTACAGTCGACAGAACAGAACAGAGCAGAGTGAGCTGGTGAACATGTGTTGAGAGTCAGATATTTCCCATGGGAGGAACCAGACACCAGAGAGAGATCAGACTGACGATCATCAGGATGAAACCTGAGTCTGAATCAATGTGAACGATGCTCTGCTTCAACTCAAGACCCAGAGAGAGAGAGAGTGGCATAAAAACATCAACGAGGATCAACTCTGCTCCTGCTGCATGAGCAGACTAATAATGATTCTGAATTTTATTTTTCTCAATGTTAATGAATGATTTTTAATGGACTTTGTTATGGAAATGTTTGTAAATAGACTTGTTGGATCAGGTATCTGACATCTGTTTTATGTGGTTTGTCTTGTTTTTGTCATGAAAATGTTTGTAAATTGACTCAGATAACTGATAATCTATTATAATGTACAGAGAGTTGGACTTTCTAGATGTGTGTTACTATTAATCTAGAATATACAGGTCACAAAAAGACATTTCATCCCCCAGCGGTGGATGGATGGACACTCGGCCTCCTCCTCCTCCATCTGTCACGTCTGTTTTATGATGCTCAGACACAACAAAGGCTGAAACCGTCTTTGAACAACAAAGAGCCGCTGAGATCAATGAGATGCTGAGGATCAAAGAACAGGTAGAAACATCCTCCTTTGATTCGATAGCTCTAGGTTTTTAATTTCCAGAAGGATTTTTACTGGTCAGGAACCAAAACCAACAACAATAAACATTTCGAGTGTAATCATGTTTAAAAAGAGACATAAAGAAATGATTCTCCAGAGGTAGCCTACATTGAATAATTCACACAAGGTGTTTGCTTAGTCACTATTTGGATTAAAATGTGTAATGTGTAAAATGTTTAATTAGAACATATAGTTAAAATGATAGGGGTAGGATTAGATAAGCTTATACTTCTTCCTGCTCCTTTGCGCTCATGTAAACTGCGTTGCTTA
Organism: Trachurus trachurus; assembly: GCF_905171665.1. NCBI lineage: Eukaryota > Metazoa > Chordata > Actinopteri > Carangiformes > Carangidae > Trachurus > Trachurus trachurus. Next base: position 34,002,933 of record NC_139901.1, on the reverse strand, counting down.
TGAGATGTTACTTTTTTTGTGTATACATTTTTGCTGTTCACTTATTTCCTTATTATATTATTATTTTATCTTATTTATTTTATTTTTTTCCATTGTTGTTTACATGATCGAAATAAGATATCAATCAATAGCCCATGTGTTTCTGTTTAACACCCAGAACTGATGGGACGGGGGGGGGGGGGGGGGGGGGGGGGGGACACAGTTTAGTTTAAATATTATTGGAGGAGTTTTGTTGAATGTACAGAATGAGTCAGTGAGGTGACGTCTGCCAGACATGTTTAATAGCCGGGGGGGGGGGGACCTTCAACCTCCGACTAAAACCAACACTCACTGACCCATTAACAGTCCAGACAGATGTTTCTTTAATTAAAGAGACGTGTCACCGTGTCCACTTCACTGGCCACTGAGGAGGAAGAAGAGGAGGAGGAGGAGAAATATACATCGTTAGAAAATGCAATTGACGGCACGGTGGCGCAGTGGTTAGCAAGAGGGCTCTGGGTTTGAACCCACCGGCCTGCGTTTCTCCCTGTTGCATGGATGGGTTCTCCGGCTCCTTTCTTATTATTCTATTATTTTATTTTGCCTTTAGTTAACCAGGTCGGTCATGTTGAGACACAACTACACTGCAAAAACTCAAATATCTTACCTTACTTATAAGAATATTTGTCTTATTTCTAGTCAAAACAAATCTCATTCTACTTCAAATAAGACTCATCACATTAAAAAGCAGCTTGTTTTTAGACACTTTTTACTTCTTTCAAGCAGATTTTCACTTGAAATAAGTAGAAAAATCTGATAGTGGAGCAAGTTTTTCTTTCTTATTACAAGCACAAAAAACTTGCTTTCACTGGCAGATTTTTCTACTTATTTCAAGTGAAAATTAGTTTGAAACAAGTGAAAAGATCTAAAAACAAGTACATTTTTAGGTGATGAGTCTTATTTTAAGTGGAAAGAGTTTAGTTTTGACTAGAAATGAGACATTTTGACAAGAAATAGGACAAATATTCTTGGAAAGATGTTGAGTTTTTGCAGTGTACCTCTTTTTCAAGGGAAGCCTGGCCAAGACAGCAGCATAGAAAAGTTGCAACAATTACAAGACACACAGAAACCACACAGCAACACAGATAAAATACATTAAAGATAGAAACAATAGGACTAAAGCTCCGGATTCACTTTAAAACAAGGACAAGTGCGGTATGAAGCTGCTCCAATTTCTCTCACACGAGTTTTCAAAGATCCAAGGTTGATGAGCTCCTTTAACTTTAGAGTTTTCTGCAGTGCATTCCAAGCAGCAGGTGCAGCGTACTTAAAGCAGCACTTACCAAATTCCAAATACCAAAGAATCATTCACTTGGTGATACAAGCATGAAGTTCGTTCTGATCAAGGTCTGATGTAAAACGCTGCAAAATCTATGTATAGAACCAAAAACTCTTTCATAGATGATGAGTTATTCCAACTAGTTTCACGGCGGCCATCTTGGACGCCATCCTCAAGATAACATTTCACACACACCGCTGTTGTTCACAAAAAACAAACAACAATGATGAAATGTGAGACCCATAAAATACTTTAGACCCAAATGAATTGGATTTTTAATAATTACATGCAGATATCAGACACACTGGTACAATACCCGAAGCCCATCTTGAAAAATGGTCTCCATGATGACTTTTTTTTCAGTGACCCTTAGAGAGTACTAGCCTATCTGTGCTGAATTTCATGCTGCATCATCAACTGAATGATTCTGATGAGAAACACCATTAAAGGAGAATTCCGGTCATTTTTGACCCCTAAATATATGAACTTGTTTTTGTCTCCCTTCTCTTTCTTTTATTTGTCTTTTAATGAAACTGAGTCTGCTAAACCGAATTGCCCCTTGGGGATAAATAAAGTTGTCTGAATCTGAATCTGAATAAATCGTTGTCCTGATGGTCACCCAGTGTTGGGGGGAGCAAAAAGACGGTGCTAGGGATACAGCAACGCTAACCCATGGGGGCAATTCTTTCAACCACAAACAAACACCCAGAAAACAATCAAACATCTCTGGTACATGACTGGAATCCTTAGAGACACCACTGAACTCATATAGTGTAGAGTAGAAACAGTATAAACTTTGTGTTTCTGCATGTAGCCACTCACCTCAGATAGCCCAACTCTGAAACATCCCAGAAAGACATTACTATCCCATCACAGAGAGAAATTAACACTTTGTCCTTGTTGTGATGATTTCTTTACTAAAATAAACGGTCAGAGATATTCTGGACATTACCGCTGCTCTGCTCCACCGTTTATTTACAGGCTAAACTGAAGATGAATGAATGACTGAAAAATGTGATTACAGGCCCATTTTATCCTTGTTACAGTTCATAAAGTTCATAAAGAGGTGGTTTGACTTCGATGTGAGAAGTTGAGGGTTGTGCACAGATCTGTGTGAGGACTCTGAGGATGAACGGAGTGGGACTTTATCAGCCTGAGCTGCTCTGAAAGGGAAAACGTCTCTGCAGCTGCAGGATCGTTGTTATGGAAAAGTCTGTGAGGCGTCTGATCCGATGTGACGCTGCATTAATGTCTCTGAGTCTGGAGTTCCACTCAGTAACACTCAGCTCAGCCTGCCAACGTAGTCACACACACCGGCTCTAATCTTTAGATAAGTGGCTATAGATTATTTATATGTTGGTTGGTTCCTTCATTAGTCTTTTCAAACAACAGATGTTACCATCCTATTCTTTCTTGATTGCAGCATTAAAACTAAAATGATCTCCTTGTTCAACCAGAACTCATGTGACATTGTGTTTCCTTCTCTCCAGTTTTGGTTTCATGCAACAAAAATCTGTTTGTGTCTCCTCAGCACAATAAAAACTGCAGGGTGTCTTGACCTTGACCTCAGTTCCTCTCTCTGTCTCTCTGTGACTGCAGCACATGCTGTTCTGACAAAAAAAAACATGGATAGTAAAAATGAGTCGTTGTAAAAACTTGGCAGAACAAAAACCTCCAACAGAGATTTGGAGAAGTTAGCGCACAAAGCCGTTGCACAATATCTGAATAAAATATTAAAATACAATTTTTTGAATATGAAGATTATCTCTCAGGAATAAGAACTGATCTGTAACCAGTGAACCCAGCGCTCCCTCTCTCTCTCTGATAAGAACAGACTCGTATCAAGAGTCAGCCGTTGCACAATATCCCTTATCTTTGCTAATGTAATTAAGGAAAGCCGAGCTGGGCTGTTTAAACACTAATAGCAGAGTATTGAGTTCTTGTTTGCACGGTTATTTTCCATGACCACCACGTCGTTGTGTATAAACCAACCAGACAAGCTGCTGATGGAAACACTGCTGAGCTCCGACCAGCAGATGGAGCTAATGGACCAAGACGACGCAGTGAAACTACAGTCTCAGTATGACAAGCCATTTTAACATTTACTGTAAAAACCAGACTGGATGTGTGTTGTAGATATCTGTAATTCCGTTTTGCCTCTTGTCAAAAAGAACATTTCAGATATCTGCAACTAAATTCTTCCTAGGACAAATGACGTCACTTTTGCCATTCATGTGTATGGGGTTTGTCATCACAGATATCTACAGTTCAGCTGCAGATATCCGCTATGTGAATTACAGATATCTGGAACTGAATTATGAATAGTAGTAATTCCAGTTTGAGATATCTACAATTTGATTCTGACTCGTCATAATTCCAGTTCAAGATATCTTTAATTCACCTCAATTACAGATATCTACATGTCCCTGTTCAGATATCTGTAATTAAGTTTTGACTTTAGGCGAAATGACGTTGTAGATATCTGTAACTGGAATTATGACTAGTTGAAATGACGTTGTAGATATCTCAAACTGGAATTAGTACTAGTCGTAATTCAGTTACAGATATCTGTAATTCACATAGTGGATATCTGCAACTGAATTATAGATATCTGTAATGACAAACCCCATACACATGAATGGTTAAAGTGACGTCATTTGTCCTATAGGAAGAACGTAGTTGTGGATCTGAAATGTTCTTTTTGACAAGAGGCAAAACTGAATTATGGTATCTTGAATAAAAAATCCAACTATTCAAAATGTAGTTAGGACCAGTCAGAAAGACGTTGTTGATATCTACAATGTTAATCCCAAAGAGTCAAACTTGGCTTTTAAATGTTAAATCCGCTTGCCACAGTCTGAGTCCTGATGGAGACGTTGGAGCTCTGAGCTTCACACAACAAATCAAATCAAATGCTCCGACTCTGCAGCAGGAAACTCAGAACACCGACAGGAAGTCACAACACGTAAAAAGGCTGAAGATCTGCAGAAAGAAGAAAAGAGAAACATGCAGAGAGACGAAATCTGGTCGAAGGAAGTGGAAGTAAAAGTTGCACATGTCACTGATGTGGTTAGGTCACTGCAGGCCGCTGCGGGGGGGTCGAACCCTCCAAGCTGCTTTGGATCGGCTCAGCACAATGAAAAGCTGAATGTTGAGCTGTTGTTTGTTTCTTTTCTCTGTTTCTGTCGCCACAGAACACGCTGTTCTGGAAAAACCCTTCAATTTGCTCACGAGAGTCTTATATAATAATAATAATAATATAATAATAACACACAAGTGTGACATGTCAGCTGCTCACAGATGTTAAAGCTGATTCCAGCTCTGTGGAATGATGTTTTATAATCTCCATCAATAACACGGACAGAGAGAAAAGTGCTGAGTCTTCACTTTGCACCAAACTCAGCTTCCAAGTTTGATGGCGACAAAACTGGGAAGATTGTTATGAACATTTATTAATGATGGAGCAAACACTGCAGGGAGAAGTCGAGGCCGAGGTCCAGGACAGGACGGATCGTCCAGAGGAAGCTGGAGGCTGACGTGGTTCCTCTCTGGGGGGTCGGAGGATCAAGGAGACCGGTTCCCTCAGGAGATCAGGTCAGGAGGGTTTGGCCGACGCCCGTCTCCTCTCTGGACTGTAACTGAGAGGTTGGTTACGTCTGCAGAGACCGCTGTGGTCTGTAGACCAGAGGTCAGACTGGAGGTCCTGGAGGTCCTGGAGGTCCTGGAGGCCGGCAGCTGCAGGCTGGACCTCCGACAGGGAAAACCAAACTGTGGAGCAGACGAGGTGTTGACAGAACTTCATCTGAGTTCCTCAACTCAGGAACAGATGAGTCACTGGACAGAACCTCCAACCCAAGAACAGAGCAGAGCAATATTGGAGTGGTTTTAGGGGTTATTGATGATGCTGAATCCATTTCTGACATTTTCAAAATTCAAAATGGCTGTCTAAACCGGAAGTGACCAGATTTTAACCGCCAGTGGGCCGATTTTGATGGATTTCAAAATCTGGTCACCAGTTTAGACAGCCATTTTGGATTTTGAAAATGTCAGAAATGGATTCAGCATCATCAATAACCCCTAAAACCACTCCAATATTGCCCAGATCAGCCAAGTCAATTTTGTTGAAATATTGCCCATATAGGAAATTATGCTAATTTATGCTAGTTATGTCAATTATGCTGATTGTCCAATATATATAAGTTAGCATCCGGCAGTTTCTGAATACTGGGGACCCATACTATATATTTCTAACATAAAACTTTGGGGTACTCAACATTTCCGGGTACTCATTGTTGGCAAGTAGACTATTTTCCTTGGAACTAGTTACAAGGCATTGGTTTAACCAGAACTAGGACTCAAGGGGCACATGGAGCTGAGTTAAGGTGGAAATACTACAGAGTTAAGGTGGAAATACCAAAGAGTTCCACTTTGACCCAGTGTTGGAGACCTTCAGGCTCAGACTCTTCATCTAGTTCCTCTCTCAGTCTTCTGGCTCAACACGTTTCTTTAAAGGGACAACCAGGAGTTTCTCCAGCGGCAGAACGAAAAATTCTGCGACAATAAAAATATTAATGTATCATATTAATGTGGATGAATCTACGTTACCACTTGTTAATGGTCCATTTTAGATAAATCTATGGTTTTGTCTCTATGGTTATTTTGTTATTATTAGTGGTGGTGGAAATGCTGGGCGAGCCGACCAGCGTTTCTTTACTTTCGGTTTCGTGGCGAGTCATGAGAATAACGCCGCCGAATCTCCGTTTATGGTGGGAACTACGACGGTATGTGATCGTCTTCCAACCTCTGACTTTAATTCTTGATGAATGAAAACATGAGTCTGTCTTGCACCGGTCAAAGAATTTCACGGTGCGGAGGCTCATAAATGTAGTGTGGAAACACTTCGCTTTAACAAAACTCCTGGTTGTCCCTTTAATACTGTGATGGTTTCTAGTCCCTGCAGTCTAATCTGTAGCTAAATGAGCGCAGACAGGAAGACGAGGGGAAGTTACTTCACTAACAACCTCAGGGGTCCAGAACCGACCGGCTGGTCCGGAGGGAAAACAAAAAAACTATGCAGGGATCCTTGGAAACACAGGAAGTAAATACACAAAGACAAAAAACAACACAAATTTAAAATCATAAATAAATGAATTGGACTGAAAACCACCCAAATAAATAAAACATAACAAAACATTAAGAGAAAAACAACTCAGCAAACAGAGGAACATGGATCATGTGACAGTGGGAGAGCAAGGCAGGCGATCAGGGAGAAGAGAAGAAACACCGGAAGTAAAGAACCACACAGGAGCAGAGATACGTGATTACCAAAATAAAACAGGAAGCACGTGGAGTTAGTAAAAATAGATAAATAAATAAATAAATAAATAAAAAAGCAGACACATGACACAAAAAGAAAATCAGAAAATCAAACCCAACTCTCATATCTCACCTTTACATGACCCAAAAAGATTAATTTTGAATTTACACCACTAAACATTCTGTTGGGAATACTGGAGGTAAAATACCCGCAGATTGTGAACACCCTCATGTTTTTGGGGAAAATATTTATATTTAAGACCCAAACAAAAACATTTTTGAACTTGGTTTATTTGAGAAATACAGTGCATCATCGCCAATTTCTTTTGGAAAAAAATATCGCAACAAATCGAGATAAGGTGGAAATGCCAAATGCCAACAAAAAATGGGAAAAACTTATATTAAGTAGGCTAGTTACTGTCAATTTAATTGTAGTAGTTTCACATCCTTTTTGTTGTAGTTGTTTGTTTTTGTTTAGTTTTTTCTTATTTCTCTGTCCAGTTTTATCATGTCGTGAGGTTTGTTCTGCCCTTTGTTTTCTGTTTGTCTGTTTTGGTTAGATAATGTCAGTACATTATCTGTACATTGTGCATGCTGTTGCCTGTTTCCAGAAAAAACCACAGTCACGTGTTTGTCACTGCAGAGAAAAGGAGAAAGTCCCTCGTTACATCTCTGACTTGATTCAACTCCCCTCTCCCTCCCGTAGTCTCAGGTCATCAGGCTAAATGCTGCTCGTGGTCCCTCACTCACTTTAAAACTAGAGGCGACCCATCTTTTCAAGCAGCTGCAGCTATACGAGGCTTTGGAACGGCTTTCCTCTCTCGATATGCTGCTGATTGAATTCTGTCGATTCCTTTAAAAAGCACCTAAAAACAATTTTATTTGAGTGGGCGTATAGTTTAAAGGGATAGTATCATTTTTTTAAAGTGGGGTTATATGATCTACAAATAGCCCCTAAGTACTTTAATTGCAGTAGAAGACTCTCTGCACTCCTCCCGTTAGCAACGCCAGCCCATAATAGCCCTGCCCAGAGATTTACAACATACATTGTTGTGAACAGACCCAAAGAAACGGCCTATTTTCACGGCCTAAAAGAGGTTTTACCTGAAAAAAAATACACAGTTCCATTGTTCACTATAATATAATTTTTTCCAGCCCTTCAAAGTGCAGGAAAAACACAGTTTTTATTTGGACCGAACCAACTCACGTATCCCTCCGCCCAGGGTTAGCGCCCGCCGATCAGTAGTTGGTTAGGTCCAAATAAAAACTGTGTTTTTCCTGCACTTTGAGGGGCTGGAAAAAATTATATTATAGTGAACAAGTGACTCTAATTGTTTGTAAATGAATGTAAGGAGCTTTTAACTCTTGTTAGTGAGAATGAAGTCTTTGAAAGCAGCTGCACTGATGTGCTGCTTTTAGGGGTTAGGGTTTCCTTCTTTGACAAACACAGCTTGTGTCCAATAGGATTTTAGAAAAAGACCTGAAAGTAACCAGTACTTTTCAGCCGTACTACTAATTAACTCCAGTAAAAGTACTAATATTTGTCTTGGAAATGTATTCAAGTAAGAGTAATAAGTACCAAAGAAATCTAATACTCAAGTAAAGTACAAATCCTCTGGATATGTACTTAAGTACAGTCAGGGCCGGCCCTAGGATGTTGGTGGCCCCCTAAACAAGGTTTTTGTTTGTGGCCCTGCACTCTAAGACAAACACCAAATCACTGGTTAAAACTGAATACAGACGTGTTTATCCCTCTGAGGTTTGAGGCCATTTTCTCCACTTTTACATATTTTCTTAAATGTATCTTTTTAAGATACTTGCAGATGTAACAATACTCAAGTGTTTTATGTCTAAATATTAGAACCTCCGCTGTAAGCACACTGAGGCCAGTTTGTCCTACAACACTGTAGAAAGAAATAATTTAGGCCAAATGCTGGAAATTTGAGGTCTGCTTTTTGAAAAAAAATGTCAAATCCCTTGTGAAAACACTCCTTCAGTCATGAGAATGAACTGTTTTGGTGCTTGAAATAGGATATGAATACAGTAATAGATACGTGTAGAAAACAAGTCTAAAATGACATTTTGTAAGATTGTTTTTTGAGCACAAATGTTGTTATTCTGCCGTTCTATTTTCACCAAATGTCTCAAATGTGAGATAAAAGAAGCTGAATATTGACTTCACATTACATATAAAGCTCATAGCTGCACGTGCAGACCTCAGGATGTTTAAATGACTTGATGAACCCGGTACCTTTCTGATCATGTGGCCCCCCACCTAACGGCTGTGGCCCTAAACAACCGCATAGAGGGGTTATACCAGGGACCGGCCCTGAGTACAGTACTCGAGTAAATGTACTCCGTTACTGTCCACCACTGCTGTTGACTGAGGTTGACAGAGTTAATTACCCCGGAGGTATAAAGCTCTCAGTCATCACATGGGCACAAAGCTGCTGCTGCTGCTGCTGCGGCCGCCGCCATGATGAAGGAGCGTTAATCCTTCACCTGCTGCACTGACCAGGACTCACACACCGGACCAGAGCCTCCGCATCTCCAAACCATCTCCACCGTCCTCCGCTTTCTCATTGAGTTTCTCTCCCTCCCTCTCCCTCTCTCTGCTGTTGCGTAGAGACTAGAGGCGTGTCCGTGTCCGCGCGGGGAGGCAGCATGCTGCTTATAAGCGGCCGCGGCGCCGCGCTGCGGGGCATCGGCCCTCTGGTCCTCAGCGCTCTGTGCAGCAGCACCAGCAGCCTGTCAGCCACCAGCAGCCTGTCAGCCACCAGCCGCAGACTGTCCACCAGCAGCAGCCTCCTCTCCGACAACATGGACCACACCTCAGCACCGGGACCAGTGGTGTTCGACAAGCCCAAGGTCTGTGACTGTCTGACTTCTCCTTCTCCTTTTACCTCCTCCTTTACCTCCATGAATCATTTAACACGGAGCAGCGGAGCAGAGCGGTGGAGGAAACCGAACCCAGCGCACTTGTTGAGAGGTTTTTACGCACGTTGTGTCCCAGCGAGCAGAGAGACAGAGAGACACTGAGACATAAACTGTCCCACGGAGAGACACATTACAGACTGAGACTGTACAGATATAAAAGCTTCTCTCTGCTGCTTCTCAACTCAACCACTCGTGTTAAAACGAGGAAGGTTTCAGGCTGGAGAGGAGGAGACCATGTGACCGGCAGCCGGCTTCAGCTGAGTGTGTACAGTGTGTGTGTGTGTGTGTGTGTGTGTGTGTGTGTGTGTGTGGTATGTAACAGTGTGTGTAGACCTGTATGAGCCTGTCCTCCTGTCTACATGAATACATGAAGAGAACAGAGTCTGAACACACTGTAAAAACTCTGAATCTTACCAAGAATATTTGTCTTATTTGTAATTTCTGGTCAAAACAATAATAAATAAAATAATAATTAAAAGCAGCTTGTTTTTAGACACGTTTTACTTCTTTCAAGCAGATTTTCACTTGAAATAAGTAGAAAAATCTGACAGTGGAGCAAGTTTTTCTTTCTTATTACAAACACATAAAACTTCCTTTCACTGGCAGATTTTTCTACTTATTTCAAGTGAAAATGAGTTTGAAACAAGTGAAAATGATCTAAAAACAAGTTAATTTCTAGGTGATGAGTCTTATTTAAAGTGGAAAGAGATTAGTTTTGACAAGAAATAAGACAAATATTCTTGGAAAGATTTATAGTTTTTGCAGTGCAGCAGCGTTAAAGCTGCAGGTGATAAAGGAACAATCCGCCCTTTGGACCGAGCAGCACCTGCACATGTGTGTGTACATGTGTGTGTGTGTGTGTGTGTACAGCATCTAGTCAGTGCTGATAAGAGGAAACAAGTGGTTCAGTGTTAGAGAACAAGGAGTGTGTGTGTGTGTGTGTGTGTGTGTGTGTGTGAGGGAGGAGTGTGTAATCTCATTACATATTAATTTGTGTAGTAGAACTGATACCAGCTCATTATCTGCTCCTGCTGCACAGTCATTATTATTATTATTATTGGATGTCGTCCTGGTGATTGATGAGAGGGAGGAGCAGTTTGATTATTGATCAGTCTGTTTATAAAGTTTATAAATGATGTCGGTTCGTTTAACTTTCAGCCAAAACTGAGAGGAAGGAGAACTGAGAGGCTGGAAATAGAAACTCATCACTGGTCAGATTATAGCCAGAGCTGTAACTCATGAAATTCCCCTTTATCAATAATTTAATTTGGTTAATTGTATAATAAAATATGGATTTAATGGTAAAAAACCGTCTTTGACATGTCTCTAAATCAACATGTATCATATTTATAAACATACTGTAGATATTATTCTGTTTTTAATCACTGTCTCGTCCTCAAACGTCCAAAATCTGCAGTTTTTACGACTGTGTAACAGAGAAAAACAGGAAATGAAAAGAGAGAGATGGTGTTATGATGAGAAGGAGCTGAGAAGATGAACCGATCGGGACGTTGATCTCTCTCTGCTCTCCGATATGAAATATGAGCGACCATGAAGCCACATGAACCGATCCGTGATATCGACTTCATGCAACAGTCGATCTGCGGCTCCATCGCTGATCAATGATCAATATCAATGATCGGTTTCTTATAAACACTGTCAGATATTATCGCACATGTGTCTGCAGCTTCTCAGCCAATCAGACGCTGTTACACGATAACACACACTCAGACACACTCTCGCTGCTGTGGTGTCGATGAAAACTACGATAAATTCTACTAGCGACTTATATAAGTAACAGGAAGTGTGTGTGGTGTCGTATACAGAACACACACTGCTGCAGGATTTCCTCATGTTGCAGATGAGTAATCCAGATGTTGTCGGTCTGTTATAGCAGCTGCAGCGTCGCACACACACATCAGGCTTTCAGCATAAGACAAACAGCAGTAAACCGATGAGATTCACTAACAAACTTTGTTTTCTGCCGTAAACAAGAAGAGTAGAAACATGATGTCAGTGTTTTAACATCTGGACCACAGCTGGATGAGGATGTGCTGTGGCTCCAAACTGACCACGTTTATTTATTAACAGGTGATAAATTACAATCAGTTTCTTTATGAGTCACTCAGGTTGTTCACATCATCAGAACAAAACACAAAACACCTTCAGTTTCCAAATGATCGAGTCCAAGAGACAGGAAGTAGATCCTCCAACATCTGGAGCAGCTGATGAGAGACCAAAGTTTTAAAGGGTTAGTTCAACATTTTGGCAAATTGGCCCATTGCCATAATAATCCCTATAGTCATAGCAGTAGGTTTGTTACCTTTAATTGTCGGTGCAAGCTGTTTTTAGAACGGCGGAGCAGAGCCGTGAGCTGCTCAGAGCTACGCTACGGAGGCTCATTATGGGATTTCTTTGTTGGTTTCCCTCATCAAACTCATCAAATACACAATCCAACAACTCCACAACGCTCTGGTGGACAAGTTGTGAGCTGCACATTCACCACGCTATGAGATAATAACACAACGTTACCACACAGAGTTGTTTTAGAGGGAAATTCATGCAAAACCACTGATGCACGTTGCCTTCAGGGACAGTTTTTCATCAACAGTCTCTGTATTTCCCTCTAAAACAACTCTGTGTGGTAACGTTGTGTTATTATCTCATAGTGTGGTGAATGTGCAGCTCACAACTTGTCCACCAGAGCGTTGTGGAGTTGTTGGATTGTGTATTTGATGAGTTTGATGAGGGAAACCAAGAAATCCCATAATGAGCCTCCGTAGCGTAGCTCTGAGCAGCTCACGGCTCTGCTCCGCCGTTCTAAAAACAGCTTGCACCGACAATTAAAGGTAACAAACCTACTGCTATGACTATAGGGATTATGGCTATGGGCCAGTTTGACTAAATGTTGAACTATCCCTTTAAAGCAGCTCATTATCAACAACATCGTCTGGATTTAATATGAGAAATGACGATGTTTGTGTTTGTGTTTGTGTTTGTGTCGCTCAGCAAAACTCTTCTGGTTACTTTAATGATGTTGTTGTGGTCGTTCTCAGGAAACAGTCGAGTTAACAGCTCATGGACACGTGTGTTTGGTGAAAAAAAATCTGAATAAGATTAAAAATTTTTAATGAATTCGTTGATGAATTTACTGATTGTGTCACAAACACTGGTGGGTCTGTATCACCAGAGGCAACAAACCAATCAAACCTCTTCCCATTCAGTCTCTATGCACTGCAAAAACTCAAAATCTTTCCAAGAATAATTGTGTTATTTCTTGTCAAAATGTCTAATTTATAGTCAAAACTAAACTCTTTTCACCTCACCACCTATAAATTAACTTGTTTTTAGATCATTTTCACTTGTTTCAAACTAATTTTCACTTGAAATAAGTAGAAAAATCTGCCAGTGAAAGCAAGTTTTTTTGTGTTTGTAATAAGAAAGAAAAACTTGCTCCACTATCAGATTTTTCTACTTATTTCAAGTGAAAATCTGCTAGTGTCTAAAAACAAGCAGATTTTTATGTGACGAGTCTTATTTTCAGTATAATTTGATTTGTTTTGACTAGAAATAAGACACATATTCTTGGTAATATTTTGAGTTTTTGCAGTCTGGAAGAATATTCACAGTTTCACATCAGTTATTTGCGTTTACCACTGAGAAAAGTCATAGCAGCGATCCCAATGAAGCCGGATTTTTATAGGCCTATATACTGTTTTCTTTCTCTAAACTGTAGGAGGAATCAAATCGAGTCTTTTACAGAAAATGAATAACAAAGATAAGAAGAAGGAGAAACACACAGGATTACGACGTGGCACTGACACTTCCTCATACAATCCTGCTCTTTAATTAAAAGGCTGTTATGAGTTATGATACGACGTTGTTGAGTGATGTTGATTAAAAGCAGAGAATGTAAAAGACGAGGGGGTTTTAACAGAGTCTGGTTCTGGATGGAAACATGCTTCCCTGATTAAAGGGATAGTTCAACATTTTGTCAAATTGGCCCATTGCCATAATCCCTATAGTGATAGCAGTAGGTTCGTTACCTTTAATTGTCGGTGCAAGCTGTTTTTAGAACGGCGGAGCAGAGCCGTGAGCTGCTCAGAGCTACGCTACGGAGGCTCATTATGGGATTTCTTGGTTTCCCTCATCAAACTCATCAAATACACAATCCAACAACTCCACAACGCTCTGGTGGACAAGTTGTGACCTGCACATTCACCACGCTATGAGATAATAACACAACGTTACCACACAGAGTTGTTTTAGAGGGAAATACAGAGACTGTTGATGAAAAACTGCCCCTGAAGGCAACGTGCATCAGCGGTTTTGCATGAATTTCCCTCTAAAACAAAAACAGCTTGCAGCTTGCACAATTAAAGGTAACGAACCTACTGCTATGACTATAGGGATTATGGCAATGGGCCAATTTGCCAAAATGTTGAACTATCCCTTTAAAACAAGTTCAACAGCTGCTTCACTTCACTTTCATATCAGATTTAAACAGTAAACACTCACACACACACACACACACACACGCAGCTTTGTTACCTCGGTGTGTTTTTAGAAACACAACCAAAGACCAGAGTGTTTAGACTTTGCTTCTTTGTGCTGATTTAAACGATAAACACGGTGATTCCTCGATGGACTTTGACTTTTATTCTGTAGTTCACAGTTTTAAAACCAGAGTCAGAAACTTCAGTTTGTTTCTATAGAACAAGTTTAAACGTGTTCGACACTGAAACACATGATTAATATAATAATGTTCCTGTTGTTGTTGAGACAAACATGTGAACAGGTTGATCAGTGACTCTGAACTGCCTGTAGGTGTGTGTGTGTGTGTTTGTCTGTCTGTGTGTGTGTGTGTGTGTGTGTGTGTGTGTGTGTGTGTGTGTGTGTGTGTGTGTGTGTGTCAGCACTTTGACAGCCAGGTGACTGTGGCAGGTGAACCACACCTCGCCTTATATGGCCCTTGTGACCATATAAGGACGGAGCGGTAACAGCAGCTGGATGGATGAATGACACAACACACAGCTTCATACATTTGTGACAGTTGTTGTTTTTTAGTTGTGAGTTTGTTCTCTGTTACTGTCACTGACTCACTCACTTCACATGAATGAAAAGACAAAGACACAACATGAACACATCACAGGACGGTGACTGAGGGGGAGTCCCAGTTACTCAAGTCTGAGTCATCGTCTTCTTCCTCTCAGATCTACACGACTCATCACTAAACGACACTCTCTGAACTTGAAATCGGATTCACACTGCAAAAACTCAACATCTTACCAATAATATTTGTCTCATTTCTAGTTAATATGTAATTTCTAGTCAAAACAAATCTCATTATACTTAAAATAAGACTCATCACATAAAAAGCAGCTTGTTTTTAGACACTTTTTACTTCTTTCAAGCAGATTTTCACTTGAAATAAGTAGATAAATCTGATAGTGGAGCGTCTTGGATGAAGGTGAAACGTCTTCCTAGACAAATAACCAAGTCCAGTTGCATTCGATTTAAATTTCCTTGAGATAGTGGAGCAAGTTTTTCTTTCTTATTACAAGCACAAAAAACTTCCTCACTGGCAGATTTTTCTACTTATTTCAAGTGAAAATTAGTTTGAAACAAGTGAAAATGATCTAAAAACAAGTTGATTTTTAGGTGATGAGTCTCATTTTAAGTGGAAAGAGTTTAGTTTTGACTAGAAATTAGACATTTTGACAAGAAATAAGACAAATATTCTTGGAAAGATTTTAGTTTTTGCAGTGCATGAAGTTGTTTTTGAAGCTGCAGCTTCGTGTCGTGGTCAAGAGACCGAGTCCAAGTCCACCACAGTCTCCAGTCCCAGTCCTCATAACAACCATGTGTCTTGATATTTACATTATTCCTCCTCAGCTACAAAGAAAAGATGATTGGATCTAAAATCTAAACCATCTTTAAAGGGATAGTTCAACATTTAGCCAAATTGGCCCATTGCCATACAAGATAATAACACAACGTTACCAGACAGAGTTGTTTTAGAGGTAAATTCAGGAAAAAGGAGGTTTTTATACGCACATCATGCTGTAGGCTATTGAGGTGCAGGGCAATAAAAAAGCAACGTAGAAAAAGAGAGGGTTGCCCGCACACTCTTAAAGGAGGTAACAGTGATTTATTTAGCACTTGCACAAACGTTTTCGACCATGTGTGGTCTTCATCAGGTGCCAACAGAACAAAGGAACGCACACACCCATATATAAGTAAGCTGAAGGATGTGCCCCTTACCTTCAGGCTTGCCCCTCCTCACCTAATTGGACCTCACACACCTGTGACCCTATATACTGTATGGGTGTGCGTTCCTTTGTTCTGTTGGCACCTGATGAAGACCACACATGGTCGAAAACGTTTGTGCAAGTGCTAAATAAATCACTGTTACCTCCTTTAAGAGTGTGTGGGCAACCCTCTCTTTTTCTTAGAGGTAAATTCATGCAAAACCACTGATGCGCGTTGCCTTCAGGGACAGTTTTTCATCATCAGTCTCTGAATTTCCCTCTACAACAACTCTGTGTGGTAACGTTGTGTTATTATCTCATAGCGTGGTGAATGTGCAGGTCACAACTTGTCCACCAGAGCGTTGTGGAGTTGTTGGATTGTGTATTTGATGAGTTTGATGAGGGAAACCAAGAAATCCCATAATGAGCCTCCGTAGCGTAGCTCTGAACAGCTCACGGCTCTGCTCCGCCGTTCTAAAAACAGCTTGCACCGACAATTAAAGGTAACGAACCTACTGCTATGACTATAGGGATTATGGCAATGGGCCAATTTGCCAAAATGTTGAACTATCCCTTTAAGGCACAAGAAGAAGGTAAAGTCAGCAGTGTCTGAATCTGAAGAGCCGGGCTGAGGGCGTTGCTGCTGCTGCTGCTGCTGCTGCTGCCGGCGGAGGAGGAGCAGCAGCAGATATTTCTGGGTGTCATCTGCACAGATCAATCAGCTCTGTGTGGGTGAAGTGCAGCCAGGACTCTCACTCCTCTCTGACCCTTCGCTGGCTCCTCCGGCCTCCCGCCCGCCGCTCGCTGCCCAGTCACGCGCACACATGCATTCATGATGGAGCAGAGCCAGAGCAGAGAGCTGAGCTGCAGCTCAACTCACTGCTGCTGCTGCTGCTGCTGCAACATGACTGAGAGTCTTTATGACATTAACCCGGCAAAAGGATATGGCGAAGTTAAACGCGGCGAAGGCTACAGAGGAGACGGATGAATATATAAGAAAGAAAAATGGCATAAAAGGGCTCTCACACCATCCCAACAAATAATCAGTACACTGGACTTTTGCTCTCTGTCGATTGGACCACTCTGTGACTCTGTGACTTTGTGACATGTCAGGCTACAAGATGAGACTGTTGTTCACTCAGGACGGACTAATATGGACACACATGTAATCTGTATGTACTGTCTAGAGCTAGACTGCAGCTCTGTATAGGCTACTACCTACTGCTGTAACATGTTATGTCAAAATGTCATAAGTAAAAGAATGTTATGTCAAAATGTAAAAAAGCAAAAGAAAAGAAATGATTATGATAAAGATTTTTATTCTGTGGGTAATGGGAGCGGGACTAGATCAGCTTTAGCTTCTCCCGCTTTCCCTTTCGGCCATGTGTGTATTGTATTATTTGAACTAAGATGAAGTGTGATGATGATGATTTAAATTGACATGACCGAAATAAACAAATTGATTGATTGAACCCACATTTATTATCATTTATCATCCGCAGGTGGAACTGCACGTGCACCTGGACGGAGCCATCAGAGTGCAGACCATCCTCGACGTCGCCAAGTGAGTCGCTTTTACATTTCATCTCATTAGACGACGAGAAGCTGAAGTATTACAGTAATGTTGCAGCTTCACTAGCTCTGTTTCCATCTCCACACCTTTTAATGCTTATTAAGTCGTCTTGAATTAAAAATGTAAAACGGTAACACTTTACTTGAATAGGTATTCATCAGATTGACATAACAGCTGTCATAAACATCAGTGAATACTTATGACAGCTGTGGTTAAGTGTCATTCGGTAACTTATGTCACTTTTGATGCAAAGTTGACATTGTTTGAGATGTTTTTGTCCTGACAACTTGACATAATTTTTAAAGTTTGGCTATTAGGTCTGCTATGACAGTTTAAATTGTCTTTATGTCAAGTTGTCAGAACAAAAAAGTCTCAAACAATGTCAACTTTGCATCAAAAGTGACATAACTTACCGAATGACACTTAACCACAGCTGTCAGAAGTATTCATTGATGTTTATGACAGCTGTTATGTCAATCTTATGAAAACCTATTCAAGTAAAGTGTTACCAAAATGTCTGATGGAAACAGTAAAATTAGATTAAATGTCATGATAAAAGGATTATTATGTGATAAATACTGATGGAAACAGTGCTTTTCTGGATAAATGTGAATTGCGATCACGTTTTATGTCAGTTTTGCTGCGTATTTCTGGCTTTTCAAAGACATGGTGGCGGGAGAAAGAAAAAAGAAAGAAGGCGTAACAAGAAGAGTCTTAACTCGAGGTGTTTTCACACCACCGACAGCTTGGTGTGTCGCAGTTAGCTGGTACAGTACAAACTGTAAGCATTGTTATAACTTCAACTTAAAAACTTAAAAACTATAACTAGCAATATCACCATGTTTGCTAAAAAGCCAATTTAACTTAACTGGCGTTCGTTTTGCTCAGTGGTTTCCAAGGCTCGTCACACTTCAGTGCAAAAATGACTGGAAACACCTTGAAATGCAAGAAATGTATTAATGTATAAATGTGTTACGCACAGATTTTAATTTGATTCAGAGCTCCGAGATGGAAACACACTTTTGCACTTTACTTTTCTAGTGATCTTCAGATAATTCGATTGACAAGTAAATGGAAACAGAGCCGCTGTGAAACCAGAATAACGAGCTGAAAGATCACTCTCTGTGTCTCTTCAAAGGGATAGTATCATTTTTTTTAAAAGTGGGGTTGTATGATCTCCAAATAGCCCCTAAGTACTTTAATTGCAGTAGAAGACTCTCTGCACTCCTCCCGTTAGCAACACCAGCCCATAATAGCCCTGCCCAGAGATTTACAACATACATTGTTGTGAACAGACCCAAAGAAATGGCCTATTTTCACAGCCTAAAAGAGGTTTTACCTGAAAAAAAAATACACACATTCCATATAATTTTTTCCAGCCCCTCAAAGTGCAGGAAAAACACAGTTTTTATTTGGACCTAACCAACTGCTGATCGGCGGGCGCTAACCCTGGGCGGAGGGATACGTGAGTTGGTTAGGTCCAAATAAAAACTGTGTTTTTCCTGCACTTTGAAGGGCTGGAAAAAATTATATTATAGCGAACAATGGAACTGTGTATTTTATTTTCAGGTAAAACCTCTTTTAGGCCGTGAAAATAGGCAGTTTCTTTGGGTCTGTTCACAACACTGTATGTTGTAAATCTCTGGGCAGGGCTATTATGGGCTGGCGTTGCTAACGGGAGGAGTGCAGAGAGTCTTCTACTGCAATTAAAGCACTTAGGGGCTATTTGTAGATCATACAACCCCACTTTTTAAAAAAAAAGGCTACTATCCCTTTAAGTGTCAATTAAAGCAGCTTTATCTCTCTGTATGTGAATCTGCTTCAACATGTTCAGCTGCAGCTCTACAGTTAAAATATAAATATAATCTCACTACCGGCCAAATAAAAGCCGGTGTGGTAGTAAATAAAAGCTCTGTCCTTGACTCTGTGGTGTGTGTCTGTCCGTCCATCCAGGAGACGCGGTATCTCGATGCCGGCCGACTCGGTGGAGGACATGACAGCGCTCATCATTCTGGAAGAGCCGGCCACACTCACCAAGTTCCTGGGAAAGTTCGCCGAGTACATGCACGTGGTTGCGTAAGTGTCGACTGATCTACGACTACGACTCACGTTTCATAACTGAACTGTCCGAGGTGTTTTCTCTCTGGTCGGGCGACGGCGAGGGGGCGAAGAGTCATGGTCGACCTCGTTAGTGTCTCAGGAATGTTTACGATCGGGCTCGAAGTCCAGTCACACTGATTATCTCACACACACACACACACACACACACACACACACACACACACACACACACACACACTGACTCTGGTTATGATGCAGCAGGAGTGTGTAGTCCCCCCCTCCTCTCTATCTAGTGACCAGTTGTTGTAGTGGCGTCTGAATGTTCAGTGATTATTAATGTTCACTATCTAGTGACTGAATCTATCCCACAATTCACCGCGAAATGTAGTGAACATCCGATGGTCACTAACCGGAGCAAGATATCCCATCATGCATTGCGGTCACAGATGGCCGTTACCACAGCGACCCAGAGCGACCGGTGTAGCTACCAAATAAATGCAGTAGTGACCGGTGTAGCTACCAAATAAATGAAGTAGTGACCAGTGTAGCTACCAAATAAATGCAAGTAGTGACCGGTGTAGCTACCAAATAAATGCAGTAGTGACCGGTGTAGCTACCAAATAAATGCAAGTAGTGACCGGTGTAGCTACCAAATAAATGCAAGTAGTGACCGGTGTAGCTACCAAATAAATGCAGTAGTGACCGGTGTAGCTACCAAATAAATGCAAGTAGTGACCGGTGTAGCTACCAAATAAATGCAAGTAGTGACCGGTGTAGCTACCAAATAAATGCAGTAGTGACCGGTGTAGCTACCAAATAAATGAAGTAGCGACCGGTGTAGCTACCAAATAAATGCAGTAGTGACCGGTGTAGCTACCAAATAAATGCAGTAGTGACCGGTGTAGCTACCAAATAAATGAAGTAGTGACCGGTGTAGCTACCAAATAAATGCAAGTAGTGACCGGTGTAGCTACCAAATAAATGCAGTAGTGACCGGTGTAGTTACCAAATAAATGAAGTAGTGCAGCAGCCTCAATAAATGTGTCCAGCTGCCAGAGTTGTCCGGTCGCCGCTTCCACAGACTCCCACAACAAACGTCAGAACAAATTTCCTAAAAAGCGTTATAAACTGACCACAGACTCTGGATAGCGAGGCTAATTTCTGTTAGCCCGTCTATGGTGTTTTACATTATACGTTAGCATTAAGCTAGCGGACTTTATGCTTAATTGTGACACTGGCTGTGTGTGTTTTGAACATTGTTTCAAACTGTGTGGGTTTGATTGAACATCTTTGATGCTTAAATATATATACCGCTTAATATGTTGCTTTACTCCTCTTTATGTTGGTACATACACATCCGTAGGTCTATGCTACACCGGCCGTTACCATGGTTGTATCCATGGTCGGAACGTTTTAATTACACGATGTAATACGTCATTAACTGTTAAGGGTCCGAAAGTGTTTTTTTATTTGACCAGTGAGTCACTATATTGAATTCACTATATAGTGAGGAGGGAGGAGGGAATGAGGGAGGGATTTCAGACACAACCATGGAGGAGGGAGTGATTTTAAATGCCAGTCATGCAGGACAGAAACACATCATTACTGTCACCATGGAGAAAGAGGAGGAGGAGGAGGAGGAGGAAGGAGGAAGAGGAGGAGGACAGGGAGGAGGGGAGAGTGATTTTAAATGCCAGCCATGCAGGACAGGAGCAACATCATTACTGTAACCATGGAGACCAGACTAAAGGGAGAGTGAAGCTGTTTGTTGGGGCTTTTCCGGTGTCGTTGTGTCTTACAGTCGGTGGTCGTCCAGTCACAGAGAAAAGACCAGAACTCTCTCAGTCTCTAAAAGCCTCCAACAACGGCCGCCTAGACTCAATACAGGAATTATAGGTCACTAGCTCAACTGGCTGATTGAGAATGATACTAATAATGATTGGTCCTTTCTTCTTCTTCGCACTTTAATTGCACTGATCAGTGAGCACTTTGTGATATCCTATGTACTTGAATATTCTGCACTTTATGTAAAACTCATGCACTTGATTCCCTTTTTATTTCACTTGAATACTTTACTCATTTAATTACTTAGAAACATCTTAGCGCACTTCAGGTAGGCTTTCAAACTGTCATGTTGTTATGTACTTACGTAGTTTCTAATTGCCATGTTTGTCGCAATCGTTTGTCTGTCAAAATCCTTGTTGTATTTGTTAAAGCAGAAGTAAGTGATCCGGTCGTTTTGGCTAATGCTGCGTTCCAGGCAGGCTTTTGAAGTCGTAAATTACAGCTTCAAGTCACAACTTACGACTTTGTAGCGTTCCAGGCAACCCACTCGTGTTTCTCCGACCTGTTTTACCGGTGAAAGTCACTATAACGGCCACTCGTAACTTCTGACCCGTGAACTCGTACCAGATCGAACTGGTACGACTTCACAGGTCGGAAAAACACGAGTTACGGGCTGCCTTGAACGCACCAAAACAGTCCTCGTCCCTACGTCACCACATTCACGGCGTCCCTTGGCTGCACACACAGAGAGGACTGCCCCTTTATGCCGTTCTCTCTCCTCATTGGATAAAAACTGTAGGATACGATAAATGTTTTCTCTTCGGCTCAGAGCAGAGCAGAGTGACTGACAGACCCGTGTTTCAGACCAAACACTCTATAGAAGTGATTGCTGTCGGAAGATACAACTATTTAAGACTTATATTAACACAAATATATCACTTACTTCTGCTTTAAGTACCCCATGTTACCCCAGAGGACTACAGTGGCTCCGCTAAATCTGGTGCAGCCAACTTTTTATTTTTCTCAATAATTAATGTCACTGCACACTGTCCTTTTTAAATAAATAAATAAAGTAAAAAATAAGACACTACATTGATGAGCTGGAGATGGAGGTCTATGGAGGTCGTAGAGGTCTGTAGTGGTCTGTAGAGGTCTGTAGAGGTCATAGAGGCCAGTTGCTGAATCGACTCTTCTCTGTATCAAGGCTGAGTGGAAGCTGCTGGCTGAGTGCAGCTCATGCAGGACTGCTGTATGAGCTTGGTCATGGTGTGTGTGTGTGTGTGTGTGTGTGTGTGTGGTGTGTGTGTGTGTGTGTGTGTGTGTGTGTGTGTGTGTGTGTGTGTGTGTGTGTGTGTGTGTGTGTGTGTGTGTGTGTGTGTGTGTGTGTGTGTGTGTGTGTGTGTCATTGAGAGGAACAACAGGCTTTCAGTGTGTGATGAGCATTCAGCAGCTGCAGTGTAACTGCTGGAAGCCGTGTTGTTGTGGAAACAGAAACTGATGCTGAGTTAAAGGAAACAGAAGCAGACAGACGTGTGACGTAATGATCTCAGGTTCAACAGGGACGTTAGGGATGTTAATTACCAGCTGATTATTCTATCAATTAAATGAATCGGCCTGTAGGTTGTGTAGTTCGGTCGTCACCATTAAAGATGCAAAAATGATCCAGCTTCCCTACACAAGCTCCTGATTCATTCTCTGAGTCTACACTGCAAAAACTCAAAATCTTACCAAGAATATTTGTCTTATTTCTAGTCAAAATGTCATTTCTAGTCAAAAAAAACCTCATTATACCTAAAATAAGTGTATTTATACATATACATATACATATACATTAGGGGTGTCACGATTCTCCAAATCCTCGATTCGATTTGATTTTCGATTTTTTTTCTTTTTCTTACAGCACAGAGGCCTTTGCTATTTTCAGACTAGTCTAGTCTACGATCATTGGTTTTATTCATCAAATTTTGTACAGTAAATCTTATTTCAAAAGATGGGATACATATAAGTGATGCAATTTCCATAATGTATCACATTAGGCACTAATGGTCACATTTAAATAATTTCTTTACATATATAAAGGTAACATGCCCCCAAAAATCATGATCCAGGGGCCAAAATTGCCCCCAAGGTTTTGAAACAAATATATTTATATCTGTACATTATCATAATTTTATTTTCATTAATTTACCCTTGCGTCATTATTCTCCTGATGTCGGCTTAATGTAATGTAAATGAGATTGCGCTGATACGCGAGAGTCATGTGACAGCGGGGCAGTGCTGCAGCTGCAGCGCTGCCATGGACCATGATCAGGTCCTGATCAGACTGGTGGTGCCCACAGTCAATCAGTCCCGGATCCTCCACCGTCACCAGATCCCCCGAAAGCCCCCGCAAATAATACATCGACAAAAAGTGGCAAGTTGCACCTTTTCGTCGGCTTATTATTTGCGGGTTCTTTTTAAATGTTTTTATCTCATAACGTCACCACAACATGCGGCTCTCAGTGCTTGTCGGTGTTGTGTAGTTAGAGCTGTGTCTCCCTCCTGTTCCCAGGTAGGAGGGGGACAGTAGCCCACCAGGGCTGGGTGATAAAACGCTATAAATTGTGAAATAACTTTTCTTCGATAGAAATATGAGACGTGGTCGACAGGTTTCATTCATCCATGTTTTGGCAAATAGCCAATGATATTGAGAGTTGCGCTGCGCCGAACCAATCATGTGGCTGGAATAGAGCCGGTCAACATGTGCATTTGTTTGGGTTGCTGCAGACGGGCACATCAGCTGACACCGCCGGTAAAAAAAAAAAGAAAAGAAAAAAGAGAGAGAGAGAGAGAGAGAGAGAGAGAGAGAGAGAGAGAGAGAGAGAGAGAGAGAGAGAGAGAGAGAGAGAGAGAGAGAGAGAGAGAGAGAGAGAGAGAGAGAGAACGAGTGTTGTCTCGAAATAAAAAGTAAAGGAGAACTCGGACCAGTGACTGACAAGACTCTTGGTGCGCAATGGGGACAACGGGCAGTTGTAGCTTTGCGGGGGGGGGATCGTCGATCCTCTCTTTGACTTCGATGCTCGAGATCGTGACGTAATTTCGATCGATTTCGATAAAAAATCGAAATCGTGACACCCCTAATATACATACATAACTATGTATGTTTTTAGACACTTATTTCAAGCCTATTTTCACTTGAAATAAGTAGAAAAATCAGACAGTGGAGCAAGTTTTTCTTTCTTATTACAAGCACAAAAAACGTGGTTCACTGGCAGATTTTTCTACTTATTTCAAGTAAAAATTTGTTTAAAAAAGTGAAAATGATCTAAAAACAAGTAAATTTTTAGCTGATCTTATTTAAAGTGGAAAGAGGTTAGTTTTGACTAGAAATGAGACATTTTGAGACAAATATTCTTGGAAAGATTTAGAGTTTTTGCAGTGTAGTCTGATTGATTAACTGATCGCTTGTTGGATTTTAACATAATCAAGAATGAAACTTCTAGGTCAAAGAGAGAGCTGACATCATGTGCTGCCCTGTGTGTTTTCAGATCCAGGACATTAATTAAATAAGGATATTATTAATATATTAAGTCAGTGGTTAGTAGAAAAAGATGACAAGCTGTGACTGTGAACTTCTATTTTTGGATAGCGTTATATTTATCTTTCATGTGTTATATTTATTTAATCTTTAATATCTAAGGGTTGGGGTCGGGCTTATTGACCTGTTTATAATCATTTAGCAAAAGCAAAAGCTGAAATAAAGTGATGAAATCCAGAACATAGACAACCGGTCCCCTGCTGCATCTCTCCACATCCTGCAGCAGCTGACAACAGTCTAATAATCCATCACAGTTTATATAAGCGATCAGCTTTGACTAATGTTGTCTTTTATTATCACTGGGACTGACCGGTTGCTCAGCAGAGCCAGAGGTTATAACATTGTTTTTCCTTGTTGTGTTTCAGTGGAGACAGAGACGCCATCAAGAGAATCGCCTACGAGTTTGTGGAGGACAAAGCCAAGGAGGGAGTGATTTATGTGGAGGTCAGATACAGCCCGCACTTCCTGGCCAACACCCAAGTAGAGCCCATCCCCTGGAACCAGACAGAGTGAGTGAACTGTGCTTTTCACTGCAAAAACTCTACATCTTTACAAGAATATTTGTCTTATTTCTTGTCAAAAATGTCTCAATTTTAGTCAAAACTAATCTCTTTCCACTTAAAATATCATCATCACCTAAAATGAACTTGTTTTTACATCATTTTCACTTGTTTCAAACTAATTTTCAATTGAAATAAGTAGAAAAATCTGCCAGTGAAAGCAAGTTTTTTGTGCTTGTAATAAGAAAGAAAAACTTGCTCCACTGTCAGATTTTTCTACTTATTTAAAGTGGAAAATTTGCAAAGTGTATTTATACATATACATACATAGTTATGTATGTTTTTAGACACTTCTTTCAAGCCTATTTTCACTTGAAATAAGTAGAAAAATCTGACAGTGGACACTTATTACAAGCACAAAAAACTTGCTTTCACTGGCAGATTTTTCTACTTATTTCAAGTGAAAATTAGTTTGAAACAAGTAAAAATCATCTAAAAACAAGCTACTTTTCAATGTGATGAGTCTTATTTTAAGTATAATTAGATTTATTTTGACTAGAAATGACTGTTTGACTAGAAATAAGACAAATATTCTTGGTAAGATTTTGAATTTTTTGCAGTGTTTAAAGGAAGGAAACTCTGTATTTTTGTCTCATGTTGTGTTTTGTGTCTGCACCCAGAGGAGACGTGAGTCCGGACGAGGTGGTGCAGCTGGTGAACCAGGGCCTCAGCGAGGGCGAGAAGGCCTTCAATATCAAAGCCAGGTCCATTCTATGCTGCATGCGCCACATGCCAAGTAATGAACTGTTCACGCTCCCGTCTACCAAAACAACCTTGTGAGATAAGGCTCCTGACTGAACTGTTTTCTTTCCTGAAAGCTCTTCCTCGCTCAGGCTTCTTACATAACGAGCGGGAGCAGAAAAACACAGCACACCAAGAAAAGTTCATGTCTATTATAAACTTATTTATGTTCCGATTATGGCTGATGATTCATATTGTTGCTTCAGAACATCCAGTGAAAACCATGCATCTCCTAATTAGGTCATGTTGAATTTTTTTAGAATGAAAATAATGGATTAAAAAAATACTTTTCCTTCTTTTTGTAAGTAAGTATGTTTAATTTATATAGCACTTTTCATAGATAAAATCACAAAGTGCTTTACAACAAAGATAAACTGCAATAGTACAGAGATCACAACAAAATATAACAGCACAATTACAGGTAACTTAAGTCTAATTCATTAACGTAATGTTTTAAGCAAAATGCTGCCATCAGTATAGTTTAAACAGCAGGTGTAATTTTACTATCTTAGTTTAGTCAAAGTCGAGTCAAACTGTCAAAGACATAGGCTATATTATGCCCCTTTTCCACAAATTAAAATAGTTCCCAGGTGTCACAATGGACTGTCAAGGAAGTGCAGATGTAAATTGGCTCCTATAACTCTGGTACAATGCTTTAAATGGTGTCATTTAAGCTTAATATTATTATATTATACATCATCCCTTTACAAGTACCGGTAGGCCTAACGTAGTGTTTTAAGCAAAATGCTAGCATCAGTATGCTAACATGCTCATGATGACGAGTTTAACATGTTGAAGCTAAAAGGTGCAATGTTTTTACTATAGCCTACTTTAGTCAAAGTCAAAGCAAACTTTATTTATAAAGCACTTTTTTTTTTAAGTTTACCAAAGGTGTAAAAAAGTAGGCTAATAGGCTGTATTCGAAACCGCATACTATACTGCTAGCTATACGTACTGATTTGGCCAAAATGTAGTATGTAGTATGCAGTATGCGAACAAAAGCAAAATCTGCAGTATGCGAAAAGTTCCCGGATGTCGTACTGATTCGGAAAATATTTCCAGTATGCATCTGACCAGTCTACATGGCCTACTGTATCCCACAATGCAATGCTCCCCTGACATCTAACCGTAACCAGAGCGTAACCAAAGACAGTAGTGTAGCCGTGTACCGTAACTATAGTTTAATAAAATAAAACTTAATGCAGACTGATCGGTTCATTGTAAAATATTTATTTTTTGTAAATGTGGTGATTTCTGTACGTAACGTTAGGCTCCAGAGCCCCGAGGCAGCGCTGCTCACACACAAGAAGCTTCACTTTACATTCAAACAAACTAATGCTACAGCCACAATTGTTAGATTTCATCAATGAGACCAACATTTATCTCCTAAAAATAATTAAACCAGCCGGTGGTAAACCTTTAAAAACCTGCGGGTAAGTTAATTAGCGATGGTTTTCTCCCCCGGGATGAGGACGGAGGTTGGCCGGCCGAGCAGCTCTGCTGCTGTGGAGCTTCACTTCTCTGAAAAACATCGGAGCAAACTTTTAAACAGCCGTCGTTTGGATCAACTGGCCGTATATTTGGGATCTAAACAGTTACTTTCTCACATGAAAAAATATTAAAACTTAAAGTTACATAATAACAGCTCTAGAGCAGGAAATAAAACAGCTTTTAGCCTGTTTTACAGCTACTGCTACCGGTTGCCGTGAAATGCATTCTGGGAAACTCGTATACTGCATACTGCGATGATAACGGCGTTGGTCTGCTTAAGTAGTAGACTGAATCCCACATTCAGTATGCAGTATACCTACATACTAACGCAGTATGTAGTAGGTAGTACGGTAGTATGCGGTTTCGAAAACAGCCATAGTTTAGCATGTTAAAACTAGCTTATTAGCACTTAAACTTTGTCTTTCTTTCTTTCTTTCTTTCTTGCAAACATTTAGCACTTAAACTAGCCTACAACTATAGTGGATGGAGAAACCATTAGCAAGTCGAGTCTGGTACAATTAAGTAGTAGGCTACCATTTATGCGTAATATTAAAGGCCTACATGGTCCCTTTACAACAAAAGAGTACAGGACAAATTACACATCTGAACTAATGAGGCTTCTTCTGGATAAAAGAACATGGACGTGACTGTTCTGAGTTCATCCAGAGGTTTTTTAAGATTTGAACATCTACAGTAGGAGCGATCCATCTCAGTCTGCAGGACTATGGATTATTTTAAATATGTTTAGTTCCACGTCTGAGAGCTGCTCTGTTCCTCTGGAGATACGTGGTTTTCACAGGACAGTAGTAATAACATGTGCTATATTGGTATCCTACTATTACTGCCGGTTGGTTTAGTGTTGGGAAACCTTTAACTGCAGCAGTAGCTAGTTGTTCACTCACTGCACTGCAAAAATTCAAAATCTTACCAAGAATATTTGTCTTATTTCTAGTCAAAATAAATCTAATTCTACTTAAAATAAGACTCAACACATTAAAAAGCAGCTTGTTTTTAGACACTTTTTACTTTTTTCAAGCAAATTTTCCACTTTAAATAAGTAGAAAAATCTGACAGTGGAGCAAGAGATTAGTTTTGACTAGAAATGAGACATTTTGACAAGAAATAAGACAAATATTCTTGGAAAGATTTTGAGTTTTTGCAGTGTGTGTACCAGAGTCACAGCAGTAGTAGTAGTAATGTAGTACTGTATGTATCTGTATGCGCTCTGCTCCGCCCGTGCAGCTGTTTCCTCTGTAACACAAACCGCCAAGTGCAATCCATCATGTTGCAAAACCTTCATGTCGTTCGTCTTCACGTGTCTGGAGAACATCTGATTTTGTCATTATAAACGGAAACGCTGCTATTTTTAGGAAACCATCGACTTACACAAGCTGTTGTTGTGTAATGTTCAGATAGTGTGTGATAATGATGATGATGATCTGGGACGTTGTGTAACATTGTGCGTGTTTATGTAAATACATGTCATGTTGATAGAAGCGATAATGCAAATGAAATGAAGACTGAACATTGACACCATTATCTGAAGCACTGACAGCTTCAGGCTCTGTCCATTCAAATTAAAGTTTTTTTAAAAGCACATTTTCCAACAAAGTCAAACTCCTACGTTTACTCTTTAATTTACAGGCCGTTAATTACGTGATAATGTCAAGAAATAACGGTCGATTTCATAGTATTGTCATGTTTTTCATAAAGGCTAAAGATGCTTTTCATGCTTTGGATTTTTTGGGAAAGGACAGAATTATTCTCCACCAAGTCCTAAATGGGAATTGACCGATATATCTGCACTGCAAAAACTCAAAATCTTTCCAAGAATATTTGTCTTATTTCTTGTCAAAACGTCTCATTTCTAGTCAAAACTAAACTCTTTCCACTTAAAATAATTCGCCCAAAAATCAACTTGTTTTTAGATCATTTTCACTTCTTTCAAACACATTTTCACTTGAAATAAGTAGAAAAATCTGCCAGTGAAAGCAAGATTTTTGTGCTTGTAATAAGAAAGAAAAACTTGCTCCACTAAGAGATTTTTCTACTTATTTCAAGTAAAAATCTACTTGAAAGAAGTAAAAAGTGTCTAAAAACAAGCTGCTTTTTAAATGTGATGAGTCTAATTTTAAGTAGAATGAGATTTGTTTTGACCAGAAATAAGACAAATATTCTTGGTAAGGTGTTGAGTTTTTGCAGTGTGGGTTATTTCTACACAATCAATCATTATTTCTTGGCATTACTACTATGAAATTGACCATTATTTCTAGACACAATTACTTGTCATTACTTGTTATTTCTTGACATTATCACATAATTAGCGGCCTGTAAATTAAAGGGCTATCCCTCCTACTTTTAAAGATCTCTGCCAGTCAGACCAAACCCATCACTGATGCATGCTGGGTAGCCTTCTGCTGCTGTTGTGTCGTTGTTGTGTCGATGCTCAGACAGCATCATCAAACTCATCCGTCACCTGCGTGTGTGTTAATGTGTGTGTGTTTTGACCCTGCAGGTTGGTCCATGGACATCGTGGAGCTGTGTAAGAAATACCGCCACGAGGGCGTGGTCGCCATCGACCTGGCGGGAGACGAGTCGCTCAACTGCGAAGCCTACCCCGGCCACAGGAACGCCTACGAGGTGAGAAACATGAGCCCAGTCCGCACAAAGAGTGTGTGTCAAAGCATGAGGGAGATTAAAAAGGTGTGTCTCTTTCTCTTTCTCTCTCTTATACGTTTTAATTACAGCGTCACACGCAACGCCGCAAGAAACGACAGTAACGTTAATTAAAGGTTAAGATGTTGAGGTCAGTTCATCAACAACTGGTTTTGCTGCTTCAGGAGGAGCTGAGTGTTTAGTGTCAGGTTTGTTAGCTCAAACACTGGAAGTGTATGGGTAGTGTTAGCCTGCCTCCACCTAAAGTCGCTAATTAGCTTAGCTCAAACACTGGAAGTGTATAGGTAGTGTTAGCCTGCCTCCACCTAAAGTCGCTAATTAGCTTAGCTCAAACGCTGGAAGTGTATAGGTAGTGTTAGCCTGCCTCCACCTAAAGTCGCTAATTAGCTTAGCTCAAACACTGGAAGTGTATGGGTAGTGTTAGCCTGCCTCCACCTAAAGTCATCAGAGAAACTCTTCAGCAACTCTAAATGGAAACCGACGGTTGATCTTCGTCTCAGAGCTGACAAAACTCTCCGGTAAGGCATCTTGAGCGGTCAAATGCCGCTAACGGGACGAGATCGGTCAAAACGGAGGGTTCAAGCAAAGACGCTTTATTTTGGTTCAAGCTAGCTACATCGAGGGTAGATTAGCTTCCTATTTCAAAGTAAAAGCACAAATTCTATCGTCATGGTTTTCTGTATGTAAAGGGCAACGGGTGTTTTATTTTGTGAAAGTAACCGGAAGTGCGTTGGTCACAACGGCTAGCTTGAGTAGCGCCGAATTCAGCTGGTATTTAGACAAATTAACGACACACTGCTGATCTAAACGGCTACTTTCTCGCCTAAACATGTTTGAAATGTTGATAAAGTGAAATATTTACAGAGTTTAGAGCTAAAATGAAATCAGCTTCTGACTGCTGATTTCAGCCCAGGTAGGAGGCAGGCTAACACTACCTATACACTTCCAGTGTTTGAGCTAAGCTAATTAGCGACTTTAGGTGGAGGCAGGCTAACACTACCCATACACTTCCAGTGTTTGAGCTAAGCTAATTAGCGACTTTAGGTGGAGGCAGGCTAACACTACCTATACACTTCCAGTGTTTGAGCTAAGCTAATTAGAGACTTTAGGTGGAGGCAGGCTAACACTACCCATACATTTCCAGTGTTTGAGCTAAGCTAATTACGGTGATACGGCTCTATCTCCATGGTTACTGCACGCACAGTGGAAAGGATGGTGTCTATCTGCTGGTCATGGACTTGGGAGTGAGGCAAGACACGAAAAGAAAAAATGTTGGTGTATCCCTTTAAAATATTTTTTTTTATTGACAGTCATTTCAAGGTTATAAAAAGGTTTTTACAGTCCCAGACTTCACCTCCAGTTCCCACAGGCCGATGGAAACATGGCTGCAGCTTATCGCACCAACAACTTTCAGGAATCCAGCCGTCCATTTAGATGAACACTGATCCCTGGGGGGGGGGGGCTGCTGTTCAGGATTCTTAGAAATAATCTGAAGCTGTGTTTTTACGGTGGCTGGACAAAGGATAAAAAAACACGTCGAGAGCCAAGCATCAAATATTAGTGAGAAACGGTTTCCGTTCATTTTCCAGATAACACAGTGGGAAATGTTGATCTGATCCAAAACTTTGGTCCAGACTGAAATATCTAGACTGAAATCATGATTCATATATTCATGTTTGCTACCAAATTTGGTCAACTTTTAATTCTTTTCTATCGAACGCCAAAAAAATCTGAACATTTCATTCTTTGTTCCAGATGATAATAATAAAATAAAACTTTAGATCCAAACAGGTGGAAGTGCTGCTGCTCGGTCATTTGTTGTTGTTTCTAGTCAGGTGACCTTTGACCTTAAAAACTCTGGGTGTGTTTTTCTCAACAGTTTACAGTTTTACACAAAAGTGCAAAAAGACATTCAAGCCACATTATAATTTATAATGTAATTAATTACCATGTAAAGTAAAACGCATTTTAATCATCTTTTCACCAGTCCTGCAGTTTGCCTTGAATATTATCTGCACTTTTTTTGTAAAGCTGTAAACTTTTGATAATAACAATAAGACATAACATTTATATAGGACTTTTCTTAGGGAGTCTAAAGGGACAATTAACACAACGATGTGTTTCCATGAACCTGTTGAACTCTGAGGCTCTGGTTCACATTCCTCCTTAAAGAAGCCGTGACTGTGACTGATGGTGTTTGTTTCTGCTGGTCGAGTGGAACTGGTTTCTGCTGTTGTTGTTTGACTGACACGACGTTTACTGATCAACATCGATGTCATCGTCTCCATCAAAGCGATGAAGGTGTTAACCCTCTATGGTACGCTGCATCATGATGCCAGTGGGGGAAAAAATGTTTGTAGTGTTTTTATGTCTCAAAATAGACTAAATAAACATAATCTAAAGACATTTTTTAAAATTATTTATTTTTGGAAGTTTTGGGGATTTGTTTCCTGTAGCAACATTGTAGTACTATTACGGTTCATCATCTACTGTATTAGAAACAGCAGTCTCTGTAGACTTTCACCTTCACTGGCCTCATCCTTATCCTCATCTTCCTCATCATCATCATAATAGCCTGATGTTTACTTTACTGCATCCAAAATCACATTTATTAAGGATAAAAAACAAAATTATGATGAATTACATGTTTTTGAACATTATATTTACACCTAAACACACACTACCATAGTCTCATAATGCAATGTTGATTCCATAATGGTCCACTGTCGCCTCAAGGCAACACTGCAATTTTCTATAATGGTACGTTGTTGCTTTCAGGCAACAGGTGCATTTTAACAAGGTTCCATTATTTAATAAGTAAATAAATTGCGTGGAACTATTAAAAATTAAAGCAGAAGTAAGTGATATATTTGTGTTAATATAAGTCTTAAATAGTTATATCTTCCGACAGCAATCACTTACATAGAGTGTTTGGACTGAAACACGGGTCTGTCAGTCCCTCTGCTCTGCTCTGAGCCGAAGAGAAAACATTTATCGTATCCTACAGTTTTTATCCAATGAGGAGAGAGAACGGCATGCAGGGCTGTGTGTGCAGCCAAGGAACGCCGTGAATGTGGTGACGTAGCGACGAGGACTGTTATGGTGCGTTCAAGGAAACTCGTATTTTTCCGACCGTGAAGTGGTACCAGTTCGATCTGGTACGAGTTCACGGGTCAGAAGTTACGAGTGGCCGTTATAGTGACTTTCACCGGTAAAACAGGTCGGAAAAACACGAGTGGGTTGCCTGGAACGCTACAAAGTCGTAAGTTGTGACTTGAAGCTGTAATTTACGATTTCAAAAGCCTGCCTGGAACGCAGCATTAGCGAAAACGACCGGATCACTCACTTCTGCTTTAAATTTACTAATCTATTAGTGTAAATATATTTTGTTTCCTTTGAAAAAGTCTGCAAAAAAGGGGTTTCAGTGTGGCTTCTTAAGTCATGTGATAAATTAAAGCATTGTTATTGGTTCTCTAAGGTCTCCTCTCTTTTTTAAAGTATTACAGCATTAAATGGGATGAACTGTGGAGATGTGACAGGCCAAAAAGTGGTGGCAACATGGTACCATAGAGGGCTAAACATCTTTATCTGGAAACAGCTCAGTGAGAAACACCGTAAACACTCACACACCGGTTTCCTCTTATAGCCTGGCTGCGACCGACGGCCTCTCAGAACAATCCAATCTGCTTTTCAGACAGAATCTATTGATTAATTCGGAGAAAACCACAGTAAAAGTGATTGATTCTGCCTGCCAGACCATAATGAACGAGGCAGATTAATCAGTTTAATACAAAGTCGTCGTCCTGTCGCTTCGGTTCGAGATAAAAACGTCGTTATCGCTCGGATATGAAAATGAAACAGAAGGTGGAAGATAGGTAGAGTAGCCATAATAAACACAGTCGTTATGGCAACAACACAACCACCACCATCAGCTTATACATCAAGACACAGAACAGTATCATCAGGGCTGCTGCAATGCATCCTGGGTAATGTACACTGCAAAAAAAAAAAATCTTTCCAAGAATATTTGTCTCATTTCTAGTCAAAACTAATCTCTTTCCTCTTTAAATAAGACTCATCACCTAAAAATTAACTTGTTTTTAGATCATTTTCACTTGTTTCAAACTAATTTTCACTTGAAATAAGTAGAAAAATCTGCCAGTGAAAGCAGGTTTTTTGTGTTTGTAATAAGAAAGAAAAACTTGCTCCACTATCAGATTTTTTTACTTATTTCAAGTGAAAATCTGCTTGAAAGAAGTAAAAAGTGTCTAAAAACAAGCTGCTTTTTAGGTGATGAGTCTGATTTTACATAGAATTAGATTTGTTTTGACTAGAAATAAGACAAATATTCTTGGTAAGATGTTGAGTTTTTGCAGTGTAGTCACAGTGTAGAAGTTAAATTAACTCTAAAGTCTGAATGTAAACGCTTCAACAGTGTGTAGGTGTGTGTGTGTGTGTGTGTGTGTGTGTGTGTGTGTGTGTGTGTGTGTGTGTGTGTGTAGGTGTGTGTGTGTGTGTGTGTGTGTGTGTGTGTGTGTGTGTGTGTGTGTGTGTGTGTGTGTGTGTGTGTGTGTGTGTGTGTGTGTGTGTGTAGGTGTAGGTGTAGGTGTGTGTGTAGGGTGTGTGTGTGTGTGTGTGTGTGTGTGTGTGTGTGTGTGTAGGTGTAGGTGTGTGTGCGATCATTAACTCCAACCTGTGTGACAATGAAGTTAAAGTACAAACCACTTAAACGTCCTTTAAGGTGAAGAGTTGGACAATAATTCATGAATGGGTCATAAATATAATTAGCTGTGAGGTTGTGTAACAGGTGTGATACGGTGTCGCTGACTCAGCAGAAGTGTTTCAGGATTTCCTCTTTTAATTCAAGTTACTTTGTCAGTGAGTGAAGGTTTTAACGCATGTGTTGATTTATTCACTGTGTCTGGTTAAGGAACTTGATCAGAAATATAAAGTTTCACTTCTTCACTCGTCTCACAGTGGGATTTTATATGTGTGTATTATTCACTGTAAAAAACACTGTAGTTGAGATAAGAGCCACATAAATAAACTGAATAAAACACTCCACCCTAAACAATAAATGAATATTCAGCTATATCCTTTTGTCATTGACCAACAAACGATATGCAATTAAGTATAAAGGTCACACAAACAAATGCCAACAAAAAGAAAAAAAACATAATTGTGAACAAATATACACCTTTAAACAATCATTTAAATAGAAAATAATAATTAGAAAAGCCTAGGAATAAAGGCGATAGCATGAGACCAAATAGATAATGTCTCACCATTAACTTTGGCTGTAGAGTTTTTTTCCAACAGACCAATATCGTAGAACAATCCAACCCAGACTTCATTCATTACAATACTTGGTTCAAACCAACTTGTTTTCAGCCGTTGAGGCAGCAAGAATGATTCTGAAATATCGGTTTATAAATAATATAAACTGAATAATTATTATGATGAGAAAACAGCGAGAGGATCTGAGCTGATGTCAAACTGAATCTTCCGTTCTGAACGGAGGTTTGGGAGCAGAGTCCACTCCAACGCTCAGGGTTATCTTCCTGCAGATAGAGAGTGTGTATGTGCAGATTAAACCTCAGTGTGTCCAAGGTTAAATCTGCTGAGATGAACCGTCCTCTTGTCTGTATTCAGCTTCTCCTATAGGATGCATGTTTTAATTAAATGTTTTCTCACACTGCAGCTTCTTAAGGAGAGACACTAACAGGCAAAAACACTGTTGTCTCATGCACTGGTCAATTTTGAGATTTTGGGCAATTTTTCTTCCTTAACATGTCTTCTTTAAGAAAAGTCGAAAGAAATAGTAGAAAATCCACATTAAGGTTTTTATTTTCTTCATTTTTGTCTCTTTCGTCTGTAGATTTCTCCTAAATTCACCAAAAGTTAGTCTGACCCAGGTGTCATTGTAAAGCTCTCTCTCTCCTGAACAATGATGTAGGCTCATCTCCTCTGTATCCGCAACCAATCGTAAAAGTAGGATTGACAATAACAATCTATATAATTTTACAGTCCAAGTCTTTAAAGGCCGTTTTCTCATTAAGAGTTTTTCAGACTCAGACTCCTCTCTAGAAATCTCCACTTCAGCAGCACTTACAGACACCAAACCTTCCACTTTGATCCCTTTCTATATTCTGAAGGTTTTTACAGAGGGGATTGTTGATATATCATTCATAGCCTCATTTATACAACATTTTAGTACTAAAAATGTGACGAAATTAGATTTTTTTTAGGGCTGGTGACAGTATTTTCTCATTTACAGAGTGATAAAAAGAGATATCCACAATCCTCCTCTGGAAAAACTAAAGACTCTAATGTGTCAACTAAATAAAACAAGAATTTTGAAAGTAGCTTTATCCATTGTTCAGATTTCTGTTCTGGAAATGTATGAAAATTAGTGCATATTTAATTAGATATTGCCTCATTTACATATTTAAACATAAAAATTTGACAAAACTTTTAATACAAAAAATATTTGTCTTAAAGCAGATATCAGCTTCACGGCCGTTTCGGCTAATGCTGCGTTCAAGGCAGGCTTTTGAAACCGTAAGTTACAGCTTCAAGTCACAACTACAACTTGGTAGCGTTCCAGGTAACCCGTAGCTCGTGTTTTTACCATCCTGTTGTCTGTGAAAGTTCCCTATAACGGCCACTCGTAACTTCCGACCCGTGAACTCGTACCAGATCGAACTGGTACGACTTCACAGGAAGGAAAAACACAAAGTACGAGTTTCTTTGAACGCACCATGAGTTAGCAGCCCCCGCCCTTGTCAGGCATCAATTGGTCCTCGTGCTACGTCACCACATTCACGCGCATCCCTTGGCTGCACACACAGCCCTTCATGCCGTTCTCTCTCCTCATTGGATAACACTTGTATCCCACAAGGAAAATTTTCTCCTCGGGTTACAGCAGAGCAGAGTGACGGAGAGACTCGTGTTTAGGCTGAAATACTTCATGTAAGTGATTGCTGACGGAAAATAGGACTATTTAGGACTTATATTAACAAAAACATTCCACTGATATCTGCTTTAATGTGAGTGATAAACTTGGTAAGTTTCATGGTGATATCTGTTAGTTAAAATGTTTTTACCCTATTCACCTACAGTGTCTCCCCTTGATCAAACATGTAGGAAAACATTTCATTTCATTTCATAACCTTTATTTAAACTCGGAGATAAATTGAGAGTAACCTCATTTACAATATAGCCGAGATGAAACACAAAACACACAAGGACAGAAGACAAGACATTTGAAACATACAAAAACATAACAGAATACTAGAATTTAAGGTGACTAGGGTAAATTGAAACATAGTTAAAAGCACGAGCAGTTAGAGGTAAAATAAGATGTAGTTATGGCTTTAAATTGTCCCATTGATAAAAGTGAGGTAAGTTTCAAATGATTCTGCAGAGAGTTCCAGGTTGTAGGTGCAACAGTAAGAGAAGCTGCTCTTTCCAAGTTGGGTGTTAACAGAGGGAAGCTGCAGTGTGAGCCAGTCTTTTGAGCGTGTGCGATAGAGACCTGCATTGAAAGACACTAGTGAGTTAATATACGATGGTAAAAGACCAGTAAGAGCTTTAAAAATAAATAAAATCCAGTGTCGATCACGCCTGGTAGATAGTGAGGGCCAAACTTTGGAATACAGGTGTCAAGTGGATGTAAAGTTGTGGCTGATCCATGCCTGTATATGTCTCCATAAAACTGACATAAAAGTTGCTTCAAAAGCAACCTGAAGTGTAACAGCTGCAGATGTGAAAGCCAGATGTGTGTGTGTGTGTGTGCACTGTGCAGAGCTCACCGTGTGTCTCTCTGTGTGACTGGTTGTGTTGACAGGAAGCGGTGCGCTGTGGGGTCCACAGGACGGTGCACGCAGGAGAGGTGGGACCGCCGTCCGTGGTGCAGGAGGTGAGACGACGACGTGGAGTCGAGACATTCATGAAGAATCTGAGAAGTTTGTTGTTTTCACTTTGCAGCTCGGTGGAACATGTAACAGCTGCACAAAGACACACAACGCAGTCACACACTGATGATAATAATGAGCAGAGCAGAGCAGAGCGACCTCGGTGGCACCGGACCAACAAACACAACAACAGCAGGCCGACTGGGAGGGGCTTTAAAGGGACAGTCCAACATTTAGTCAGATCCTCCTCTCACCATAACCCCTACAGTCACAGCAGCAGGTTCATCTCCTTTAATTATCGGTGCATGTTGTTTTGAGATGGGCGGGGCAGAGACGTGAGCTGCTGAACACAATGGAGGTGATCTGACTAAATGTTGAACTGTCCCTTTAAAGAAATATCACAGATACGGCTTCACCATAAGAAAAGCACAACAATAAGGGGCCGTGTCCACCAGACGCGTCTTCAGCCTCTGGGCGTTTCACTCAGCTGTTAGTTACTATTACTTAGTTACTTTCCATTCAAACCCTATTGAGTCGGCGCTCAGAGCGCTCAGCGCCCTGGGCGGTAAAACGCCCTGGGCGCTTGCTTCTTTTTGTCGCGGCGCTCAGAGCGCTTCGAGTTGAAATCTGTTCAACTTTTAGAACAGCGCCGCGCTCGTCAATGTCACTTTTCCCCGCACTGACCAATCAGAATCAAGAAGGGGCGGGACATACGTTACCACAGCAACACAACCGGAGACGTGGCTCGGTTTATATCATGACCCACACTTGTATTGAAGGTAGGCCGACCTCAGGTCCATGTCAAAAGCTGCTGCTAATGCTGTTGTGTATTTCTGACACTCGTTGTAGTGTTTACATTAAACAAGGCCGGAACACTGAAGTGTCAGAGGACTCGTTTTGTAACCTAGCAACAGCTGCATTCTGACGAGGGAGAGAGAGAGCGCTAAGCGCTGGGAAAGCAGCGCTGAAAACGCGTCTGGTGGACACAGCCCCTAACTACACAAACACATGCAAACACTTAAATCCTAGATCCTGTAATTATTCTGTCCCGTCTGCATCAATCTCACGTCTCTACACTGTAAAAACTCAATATGTTACCAAGAATATTTGTCTCATTTCTAGTTCCAAAAATCTCATTCTACTTAAAATCAGACTCATCACATAAGAAGCAGCTTGTTTTTAGACACTTTTTACTTCTTTCAAGCAGATTTTCACTTGAAATAAGTAGAAAAATCTGATAGTGGAGCAAGTTTTTCTTTCTTATTACAAGCACAAAAATCTTGCTTTCACTGGCAGATTTTTCTACTTATTTCAAGTGAAAATGTGTTTGAAACAAGTGAAAATTTTCTAAAAACAAGTAAATTTCTTGGCGATGAGTCTTATTTTAAGTGGAAAGAGATTAGTTTTGACTAGAAATGAGACATTTTGACAAGAAATAAGACAAATATTCTTGGAAAGGTTTAGAGTTTTTGCAGTGCAGACTTTGTGGTCAGCGACGCCGCAGCAGTTTGTGACTGTGTCTCTAGAAATAACCTGCAGCAGATTCTGCCAACGTGCACCACATGGGAGAGTTGTTGTTGCTGTTGTTGTTGTTGTTGTGTGTTTTGGTTTAAACCCTGTACCATGTGGCCGGTGCTCTAGGCGGTAGAGGTGCTGAAGGCCGAGCGCGTCGGCCACGGCTACAGGACGCTGGAGGACCAGCAGCTGTACAGGAAGCTGCTGCAGCAGAACATGCACTTTGAGGTGAGGAACTCCACACGCAGCAGCAGACACCAACGTTTCACCAGAAAGCAGAAACACCATCGAGGTTCCTGACCTGGGAGTTTTATTATGGGTTTTTATTTAAATGGAAAACGCAAAAATGCAGAAATGAGTCGGTTACGTAACAAACCAAACGCTGCTCATCATGAAAACACAGAGAGGTCTGATCACCACAGACTGGAGAAAGAGTTTGATTACAGTTGTTCTCAGTTGGTTCGGCTCATTGCTTTGGTAAAACAGTGTTACAGTTCAACACCATAGATCACTGGTAAAAGCTCATCTCTCTCTCAAAACACTTCACACTGCAAAAACTCAAAATCTTACCAAGAATATTTGTCTTATTCCTTGTCAAAATAAATCTAATTCTATTTCACTTGAAATAAGTAGAAAAATCTGATAGTGGAGCAAGTTTTTCTTTCTTATTACAAGCACAAAAAACTTGCTTTCACTGGCAGACCAGATTTTTCTACTTATTTCAATTGAAAATTAGTTTGAAACAAGTGAAAATGATCTAAAAACAAGTTGATTTTTAGGTGATGAGTCTTATTTTAAGTGGAAAGAGATTAGTTTTGACTAGAAATGAGACATTTTGACAAGAAATAAGACAAATATTCTTGGAAAGATTTTGAGTTTTTGCAGTGCACTCATGTGTCAAAACTAAATTTCCTTCTCATACAAATATTCAGTTTACCCAGAATGCATCGTCACTTTATTTGGCGTCGTGTCACTGCAGGTCGACATGTTTAGATGTTTTGTCTCTATAGCAGAGAAGCATTGAAATGTCCCTCATGTCTCCTCTCAGTCTGAGCCCAGTGCTTCATAAAAAAAAATTTAATTATTATTTTTTGTCTAGCTAACAGAATACAATTGTGTATAAAGCTGAAAAAACAACAGGATTTTAGGGTAAGAGTAGCCTATAAGGTTTCACACCACACATTGCTCTCCTACTGTCAAGGAAAGGCAGCCATTTGTATTCACACGTAAAGTAACTTCCATTCATCAGAGAAAAAAGAAAATGTAAACAGCAGAATATACTGTAATATAAACATATGAACAGAAACAACGTAGCCTACAGTCTGTAAATAAATCTATGGTATTCATGGTTTTATGAACAGACTCTTGTGCATGTGATGACTGATAGAATGAAATGTTGCTGACATGTTTTAGAGAGAACAACCATCAGACTGAGAATCAACAGTTTAGATCAATAACATCTATTACAATTCTGTTGTGAACATTCACCGAGAGGTTTGGAGGTTTGTCTGTGTTTTGAGAAATGAGCCAAACCAACGGAGAAAAACTGTAATGCAGAGATCAGAGTGAGACAGTTGAACATGCACTGCAAAAACTAAAATTTTAATATCTTATCAAGAATATTTGTCTTATTTCTAGTCAAAACAAATCTCATTCTACTTCAAATAAGACTCATCACACAAAAAGTAGCTTGTTTTTAGACACTTTTTACTTCTTTCAAGCAGATTTTCACTTGGAATAAGTAGAAAAATCTGATAGTGGAGCAAGTTTTTCTTTCTTATTACAAGCACAAAAAACTGACTTTCACTGGCAGATTTTTCTACTTATTTCAATTGAAACAAGTGAAAATGATCTAAAAACAAGTTAATTTTTAGGTGATGAGTCTTATTTTAAGTGGAAAGAGATTAGTTTTGACTAGAAATGAGACATTTTGACAAGAAATAAGACAAATATTCTTGGAAAGATGTTGAGTTTTTGCAGTGATGTCACGGCGCCCCCTAGTGGAGCTGACGTGTCTCCCTCTGCTCTGGTTGCAGGTGTGTCCAGTCTCCAGTAAACTGACCGGTGCCTGTGACCCCGACTTCACCAAACATCCCGTCATCACGTGAGCTGCTTCTCCTCTAACACACACACCACACACAGCTCTGGAAAACATGAAGAGACCACTCCCAAAACGATCAGTGTCTCTAGTTTTACTATTTATAGCTATGTGTTTTATTTTTTTGTTTTATTCTATCAACTACCGACAACATTTCTCCCAAAATTGAAAAAAAAAAATTGTCATTTAGAGCTTTTATTGGCTGAAAATGACTAAACTAGTCTAAATAACAGAAATATCAAGTCTTTTCGGACCTTGATTAATAATAATAATAATGCAAAGAAAACATGTTCATATTTATTCCTAAACAACACAGCAAGAATATTTTAACTCAGGAAGAGTTTATAAACCAGTTTTTGTGGGATAATGTCGATGTTTAATCCCAGCAGTGGTTTTTATTTATGATCTTCCTATAAAACCAGATGTGGTTCAGGTGACGACCTCATCAGAGTCTCATTAAGGAGAATGAGTTGTGTTTGTGTTGGTGTTTAAAAAAGAAAAGAAAAGAAAAGACTGACTGTCATACATGTAGAGATGCTTTTAAGAAACATTTGTGAAAGTGCTCTCTTAATTTTTTCCAGAGCTGCACTGCAAAAACTTAAAATCTTTCCAAGAATATTTGTCTTATTTCTTGTCAAAATGTCTCATTTCTAGTCAAAACTAATCTCTTTCCACTTAAAATAAGACTCATCACATAAAAAGTAGCTTGTTTTAAGACACTTTTTACTTCTTTCAAGCAGATTTTCACTTGAAATGAGTAGAAAAATCTGCCAGTGAAAGCAGGTTTTTTGTGTTTGTAATAAGAAAGAAAAACTTGCTCCACTATCAGATTTTTCTACTTATTTCAAGTGAAAATCTGCTTGAAAGAAGTAAAAAGTGTCTAAAAACAAGCTGCTTTTTAATGTGATGAGTCTTATTTTAAGTAGAATGAGATTTGTTTTGACTAGAAATGAGACAAATATTTTTGCTAAGACTTGCAGTTTTTGCAGTGTAGAATAAAACAAGTTAAGAGCACTCGTTCCTGTTGTGCAGCTTCAGGAAGGACCAGGCCAACTACTCCCTGAACACGGACGACCCTCTGATCTTCAACTCCACGCTGCACCTGGACTACCAGACGGCGCAGCAGCACATGGGCTTCACCGAGGACGAGTTCAAGCGCCTGGTCAGATCACACACAGGGATTATTATGTAATGTAACACAGAGCAGAGAGAGACAGAGAGCTGCTGTGGTTAGAGAACACCGTGTGCATGGCAATGTGTCTGTGTGGCTCATTAACGCCGGAACAAAAGCTCAGATGAAAGAAAGAAAGAAAGAAAAACCCAGTGCGGCCGGCGCGCGGTGAAAACACCGTGGAGGTTTTTACAATCAGCTCCATCACAGGAAGATCTGAGCTGCACTGCAAAAACTCTACATCTTTCCAAGAAGATTTGTCTTGTTTCTTGTCAAAATGTCTCATTTCTAGTCAAAACTAATCTCTTTTCACTTAAAATAAGACTCATCACCTAAAAATTAACTTGTTTTTAGATCATTTTCACTTGTTTCAAACTAATTTTCACTTGAAATAAGTAGAAAAATCTGCCAGTGAAAGCAAGTTTTTTGTGCTTTCAAGTGAAAATCAGCTTGAAAGAAGTAAAAAAGTGTCTAAAAACAAGCTGCTTTTAATGTGATGAGTCTTATTTTAAGTAGAATGAGATGTGTTTTGACTAGAAATAAGACAAATATTCTTGGTAAGATGTTGAGTTTTTGCAGTGCAGTTTAGACGTTAAGCTCAAGATTCCTCTCGTGTCTGAGTTAGTTTAGTATTCAGACCAACCAGCTTCCACCATGATGGAGATTTCATGCACCAGATTATTTCTTTCATCCTTAAAGGGACAGTTCAACATTCAGTCAGCTCCTCCTCTCACCATAACCCCTATAGTCACAGCAGCAGGTTCATCACCTTTAATTATCTGCACATTCACCACGCTATGAGATAATACTCTGAACTACTTTCTCTTCTGAAATCCCTCCGCCCAGCAGCAGCCGTGTCTGGAATGTAGTTCCGGCTGCATTTCCCTCTACAACAACTCTGTGTGGTAACGTTGTGTTATTATCTCATAGCGTGGTGAATGTGCAGCTCACAACTTGTCCACCAGAGCGTTGTGGAGTTGTTGGATTGTGTATTTATGTTCACACACAGTAACAAAGTAAAGGTACACATCCTGCGTATAGTTCCTTTAAAGTGTTGGTAGCATTTTGTACAACGAAGTAGGAAGATAAACAATGTTTTGCAAATTAAATGAACTTTGAAAGGTGTCAGAGTTACAACATGGAGCTGAGACAGAAGCTGCACTGCAAAAACTCTAAATCTTTCCAAGAATATTTGTCTTATTTCTTGTCAAAATGTCTCATTTCTAGTCAAAACTAATCTCTTTCCACTTAAAATAAGACTCATCACCTAAAAATTAACTTGTTTTTAGATCATTTTCACTTGTTTCAAACTAATTTTCAGTAGAAAAATCTGCCAGTGAATGTGAAAGTTGTTTGTGTTTGTAATAAGAAAGAAAAACTTGCTCCACTATCAGATTTTTCTACTTATTTCAAGTGAAAATCTGCTTGAAAGAAGTAAAAAGTGTCTAAAAACAAGCTGCTTTTAATGTGATGAGTCTTATTTTAGGTAGAATGAGATTTGTTTTGACTAGAAATAAGACAAATATTCTTGGTAAGATGTTGAGTTTTTGCAGTGATGAAGCAGGTTTAGTTTTACACAGTG
This sequence comes from Trachurus trachurus, assembly GCF_905171665.1. Lineage (NCBI taxonomy): Eukaryota > Metazoa > Chordata > Actinopteri > Carangiformes > Carangidae > Trachurus > Trachurus trachurus. Next base: position 33,958,365 of record NC_139901.1, on the reverse strand, counting down.
GACAGCCACCATGTTACAACACCAAACAGTGAGTTTATCACCTGAACTCTTCTCTTGTGTTTCCTGTAGAACATCAAGTCTGCAGAGTCGAGCTTCCTGCCGGAGCAGGAGAAGCAGGAGCTGCTGCTCCGCCTGTACGAGGCCTACGGGATGACCCACAGCACCGCCTTCTAACCCCACACCGAGGAGGAGGAGGAGGAGGAGGAGGAGGAGGAGGAGGAGGAGGAGGAGGAGGAGCGCTGCAAAAACTCAACATCTTACCAAGAATATCTGTCTTATTTCTAGTCAAAACAGATCTCTTTCTACTTAAAATAAGACTCATCACATTAAAAAGCAGCTTGTTTTTAGACACTTTTTACTTCTTTCAAGCAGATTTTCACTTGAAATAAGTAGAAAAATCTGATAGTGGAGCAAGTTTTTCTTTCTTATTACAAACACAAAACAACTTGCTTTCACTGGCAGATTTTTCTACTTATTTCAAGTGAAAATCTGCTTGAAACAAGTGAAAATGATCTAAAAACAAATTAATTGTTAGGTGATGAGTCTCATTTTAAGTGGAAAGAGATTAGTTTTGACTATAAATTAGACATTTTGACAAGAAATAAGACAAATATTCTTGGGAAAAATAAGTTTTTGCAGTGAGGAAGAGGAGGACAGGTGAACGAACCCAGGGACAAGACGCTCTCAACCCTTAATCTCGCCCACTGGACACGTGGGAATGTGTTTTTTACTCATTTGTAACCAGATACAAACCTATAGACGAACATAATATAATATAATATAATATAATATAATATATAAGCTGTTTATCACATGGCTGCAGCCTTCACCTCATATACAGCTCTGGAAACAATGAAGAGACCGCTTCACTTCAACATGTTGAGCTTCTCTGATTTTTACTATTTATAGGTTTGTGTTTGAGTAAAATTAACATTTTTATTTTATTCTATTAAGTAGGCTACTGACAACATTTCTCCCAAAACTGAAGTGATAATATTAGGTAACCCTTTAATTTACAGGTCGTAATGTCAAGAAATAGCCAAGAAATAACAGACGATTTCATAGGATCGTCATGTTTTCCATAAACACATGGTCTTCATGCTTTGATTTCTTTGAGAAAAGCCAGAATTTTTCTCCACCAAGTCGTTGTAATTGACCGTTATTTCTATTCTAGGCTATTTTGAGACATTACGACGCAATTAATTGTTATTTTTTGGCTATTTCTTGACATGTACATTAAAGGGTTACAGAAATATTGTCATTTTTAGAGCATTTATCGGCAGAAAAGTCTTTTCAGACCTCGAAAAATGCTCATATTCATTCCTAAACAACGCAACATGGATATTTTAACATAGGAGGAGTTTATAGATCAGATTTTGGTGGGATATTGTTAATAATGTTTAATCCCAGCAGTGGTTTTTATATTATTCCTATAAAATCTGAAAGAAAACTGGAAAGGAATGAGTCCCAAACACGTAGAGATGCTTTTTAAGAAACATTTGTGAAAGTGAACTCTTCATTTTTCCTGCAGTTGTATCTGTGCATCATCATGAGGGCTTCTACTTTGTCTAAGTTCTTACATATTTAGTTTACAGGAGGACGCGGTGGTGCGAGGAGTGACTTTCTCTTCTTTCTTTTTTTTTATATCTATATATCATAACTCTTCTTTGTTCATCTTGTGTTTACATCCTGTTGTCATGAAGCGGATCGGGAACCTTCAGGGAGGAAAAGGATGTGGAGACGGAGAAATGAAAACAGTTTCAGTTCACTGCAAAAACTCAACATCTTTCCAAGAATATTTGTCTTATTTCTTGTCAAAATGTCTTATTTCTAGTCAAAACTAAACTCTTTCCACTTTAAATAAGACTCATCACCTAAAAATTAACTTGTTTTTAGATCATTTTCACAATAGGTAGAAAAATCTGCCAGTGAAAGTAAGTTTTTTGTGCTTGTAATAAGAAAGAAAAACTTGCTCCACTATCAGATTTTTCTACTTATTTCAAGTGAAAATCTGCCTGAAAGAAGTAAAAAATGTTTAAAAACAAGCTGCTTTTAATGTAGAATGAGATTAGTTTTGACTAGAAATGACATTGTGACTTGAAATAAGACAAATATTCTTGGTAAGATGTTGAGTTTTGCCGTGTTCAGGCTGTGAACTTAAAACCTCTGGGAAAAAAATAACAAAACAAAACAAAATAAGGTTTTTACTGTGAATATCCATCGTCTGGTTGAAGGGAATCAGAGACTAAGTGCTTTCTGTGCTTTCTGCCCACAAGGTGCAAAAAAACAAAAACAAAACCCAACACAGCAACTTCAGGTTAAACAGCTGGAAACCAAAAGGTCTCGTCTTCTATCTGAACACCAGGTGGCGCCGTCCCGTCACGCAGCCTGTGGAGAAGCCTCATGTGGTTTTTACATTTGATAATTAATTATTCTCTCAATTCTTATGATGTGATGTATATATTTATTTACACATTTCGCACTTATGAAAAAACAAAACAAAAAAACTTTGACCTTTGACCATAAATAAAAAGTTGTTATAAAAATGTTTCTGTGTCTGGTCCGACTCATTAAGCACTTTATTAGGAGCAGCTGCAGCCAGCCAATCAGAGCGCAGCAGCAGCAGTGTAAGTGCAAGTGTACGTTTTTAACCTTTTAAAAACCAGCTTATTTTCTAGGCCTTTTTTCGAAAATTGCATATCCATAATAAAATGAGTATATCTCTGCAACCACAAGGTCTATTTAAAGACTTTTGGTGTCATAGTAAAGGGGGAAAGAATTGAGGAATTGCTGAGATGTGTAAATGTCAGTATATCTGTTACTGGTGAAGAGTAAATGAAGATGACACACAGAAAAAAATTAATAAAATTAATATTTGCCTAAAAAAAAATCATATTTTTGATGAGTGCCCTTTAGAATAATGCTAATGAAGCTCAAACTCTATAAAATCATTGTACAACATGTGAACATTATCTCTGCAGTGGTTGATTCTGATTAATTGAAGCAGGACAAAATTATTGAGATTTTACTACAAAATATTCAGGCGAACTTTCCAAAATGTCCATTTTTGGCCACAGCTTGGAACCACCTGCTACTATAAACCATTGTTTAATCTTTAGTTTCACACAATTTGCATAAACTAACTGAAAAAGAATTAACCAGGACTAAATAAGAATTGCATTCCTAAGTGACATTACCATAGTTTTTAACTACAGTTTCTATTTATTGTACTTATTTATTTTTATTTATCTTAGTGGGCTGGCACGGGACCTGTTTTTAACATGTGTTGTATGACAATAAAGAGACCTTTGACCTTTGACCTTGGTAAAGCAAAGAAGCTAATCTGAATCAAATATGAAGAGTGAAGGGGGAGATGTCACTTTGCTCTGCAGCGACACACAACCGGCTGCAGAGGTTTCACTCTGACAACAAACAGCAGCTCTGGACAGAAACACAGCGAGAGGATCAGAGCAGCACGACAACATCTGGTCAGACTCGACCTGAGGCTCACACTCATCTGGGAGGAGCTGAAAATCATTTTTTCAGGACATTTTCAGCTGCTACAGTTGAACCTTATTTTGTACATTTAACCAGTTTGTTTCTGTTTCTTCCTCTCAACCCCAGAAGTCTGCTTTAAAGATGTTCAGTCTGAGGCTCTAACTCATCTAATCTTTTACATGCTTATGACAAATGTATAATAAAACAACACAAACATGTAGTTTTAGTGTTAAACCAGACCTCTCTAGCTCTGAGCTGCTCCTCCATCGTCTGTCCCTCAGCAGCTCCAACACTAGAAACACTCAGCGACTCAGAGTGGAGAAAATAAATCCTCAGTGGGTCTGAAGAAGTCAGACTGAGCTCTGGGAGCGGATCATTTTCCAGGACATTTGACTTTTTTTTCTCTTAATTTTCCCTGTGTTTTTCATGACTTGAATATTGTCCAACTGTTTTCCTGGTGGTTCTCCTGCAACTCCACACTGCAAAAACTCAAAATCTTTCCAAGAATATTTGTCTTATTTCTTGTCAAAATGTCTCATTTCTAGTCAAAACTAATCTCTTTCCACTTAAAATAAGACTCATCACCTAAAAATGAACTTGTTTTTAGATCATTTTCACTTGTTTCAAACACATTTTCACTTGAAATAAGTAGAAAAATCTGCCAGTGAAAGCAAGTTTTTTGTGTTTGTAATAAGAAAGAAAAACTTGCTCCACTGTCAGATTATTATTCTACTTATTTCAAGTGAAAATCTGCTTGAAAGAAGTAAAAAGTGTCTAAAAACAAGCACATTTTTATGTGATGAGTCTTATTTTAAGTAGAATGAGATTTGTTTTGACTAGAAATAAGACAAATATCCTTGGTAAGATTTAGAGTTTTTGCAGTGCAGTCTCCAGACCTGGACCCAGTAGAACAGAAAAACCCTCTGGGATGTCGTTGAGGAGGAAACTTTGCAGCAGAAACGATGCACAGTGGTGTAAACATGCAGCAGAGCTGAAGCTGCTCTGGGATCAGTCTGGTGACATAAAGAGGTGAATAATCTGCAGAGGAAGCTTCAGCTACAGTAAAGGGCCACGCTGCAGTTTTTCTCCGTGATGTGAAGTCTGGGACACGAGATGCAGGTGGAGATGTAAACAGCCTCGTCCTCCTAATGTTCACAAACCGCTGCAGCTGCTGAGCTCAGTCATCTGCTGCTCCGACACGGACGCACTGCACTGCAAAAACTAGAATATTTGTCTTATTTCTTGTCAAAATGTCTCATTTCTAGTCAAAACTAAACTCTTTACACTTAAAATAAGACTCATCACCTAAAAATGAACTTGTTTTTAGATCATTTTCACTTGTTTCAAACTAATTTTCACTTGAAATAAGTAGAAAAATCTGCCAGTGAAAGCAAGTTTTTTATCCTTGTAATAAGAAAGAAAAACTTGCTCAAATTTCAAGTGAAAATCTGCTTGAAAGAAGTAAAAAGTGTCTAAAAACAAGCTGCTTTTTAATGTGATGAGTTTTATTTTAAGCAGAATGAGATTTGTTTTGACTAGAAATAAGACAAATATTCTTGGTAAGATTTTGAGTTTTTGCAGTGTACCTTTACAGCTGCTGTGTGTGTGTCTGTGTGTGTGTGTGTGTGTGTGTGTGTGTCAACATAAAAGCCCCCAGAGTGTTACAGTAATTCATAAGTATTTTATTACACAAAGAAAATTGCTATCACAAAGTTATCACTGAACATTTAGCAATAAATATGAATGAAGTCGGAACACGACGACGGTATAATGACGACTATGTTACCGGAAGAAAAGAAAAAAGGTGGTGGTGGGTGGTGGGGGGGACAAGAGGGTCACAAACACACAAACACACACACACACACATATAGAAATAAAGAAAATGACAGACAGATGGTTGTTATGGATACGCTGCTCCTCCTCCTCCTCCTCCGTTCAGCTCAGTCCAGAGTCTCTGTGCTTTCTGTGTCTGCTCAGGGAATATAAACCACTAATGAAGCGTTAAGCAGCTCGGTCTCTCTCGGCCAATAGGAAGGCTCAGTCTCTCTCTCGGCCAATAGGAAGGCTCAGTCTCTCTCGGCCAATAGGAAGGCTCGGAGAGGAGCGGAGTGTCCTCGTGTCCACGTTGTCCCGTCTTCTCCATGTCTCTACTCCACTTTCACCTGCTTCTACTCTTCCTCTTCTCCTCCTCTTCTCCTCCTTGGCCCCGCCCCCTTCTTCCTTGGCCCCGCCCCCTTCCTCCTCCTCCTCTCCTGATTGGTTGAGGAGTTTAGGACGGGCCTCCTCCTCCCTCTTGGCCGGCGGCGCCGTCGGCCTCGGGCGCTGGGGAAGCCGCCGCCGCGTCGCCTTCTGCAGGACGACAACATTCATTTGGTTTTTATTTAGCACAGAGTTACAACAGAGCATCAGGGCCACACGACACATAAAAACATCACAAACTTCGAGACTTTATTCAGGACTTTATTCTCGTAGGAAATGTATGACTTTATGCTCATAAATTTACGACTTTATTCTTGTAAATTTACGACTTTTTTCTTGTAGGAAATGTACGACTTTATTCTCGTAAATTTACGACTTTTTTCTCTTAGGAAATGTACGACTTTATTCTCGTAAAATTTACGACTTTATTCTCGTAATGTTATGACTTTTTTCTCGTAGGAAATGTACGACTTTATTCTCGTAAATTTACGACTTTTTTCTCGTAGGAAATGTACGACTTTATTCTCGGAAATTTACGAGTTTATGCTCATAAATTTACGAGTTTATTCTTGTAAATTTACGACTTTTTTCTCGGAGGAAACGTACGACTTTGTGCTCGTAAATGTACGACTTTTTTTCAGGGGAAATGTACGACTTTTTTCTCGTAAGAAATGTACGACTTTATGCTCATAAATTTACGACTTTATTCTTGTAAATTTACGACTTTTTTCTCGGAGGAAATGTACGACTTTATTCTCATAAATTTACGACTTTATTCTTGTAAATTTACGACTTTATTCTTGTAAATTTACGACTTTATTCTCATAAATGTACGACTTTATTCTCGAAGTCTGTGTTTTGTCTTGTTTTGTTTTCTCACTGTGGCCCTAACACTCCGTCGTACATAGTCAAGGTTTTACAATGACCATAAAATAAAAAAAATAAAGAAACATTACACCAGGGCTGCAACTAACGATTGTTTTCATTATCGATTAATCTGTCGATTATTTAAACGTTTAATCGATTAGTTGTTTGGTCAATAAAACATCAATCAGTGTTTCTCAAACCACCAGACGACGACGTCCTCTAATGTCTTGTTTTGTCCACAAACCAAAGAGAGACTCAGTTTATTGTCATAAAGTAACAAAGAAACCAGAAATATTCACATTGAAGAAGCTGGAATCAGAGAATCTGGACTTTTTTTTTTAATTAAAAAACTTAAAAAACTACTCAAACTGATTATTAGGTTATTGTTCAATTAATCAAGTATTTGTTGCGGCTCTACATTATACACAGCAGACATGAGCGGACAAAGCATGGACAGGAAAACAAGCTTCCATACAAGGCAGATGCTTCACATAACTAGATATTCACTTCTTGATTACACCGGACGCGTTTCACAGACTTTTTAAAAACCGATGGAGAGAGTTAGAGAAAGTTGGGAAGAAGTGAATTCCACTTCATCTTGTAGGAAATCTTGCTTCTGGATTATTGAGGCCAGAGCTGATGACACATTATGAAACTGTTGGTTTGTAGAAAATAAACTGAGTGTTTTGTTTAAAGCAGAAGTCAGTGATCCGGTGGTTTTGTCTAACTTCCTGTCAGCAGATGGAGTTAGCAGTCCCCGCCCTCGTCCCTACGTCGCCACATTCAGGCGCATCCCTTGGCTGCACACACAGAGAGGACTGCCCCTTTATGCCGTTCTCTCTCCTCATTGGATAAAGGTTGTAGGATACAAGGAAAGTTTTCTCCTGGGCTCAGAGCAGAGCAGAGTGACTGACAGACCCGTGTTTCAGACCAAACACTCTATAGAAGTGATTGCTGTCGGAAGATACAACTATTTAAGACTTAGATTAACACAAACATTCACCTTATTTCTGCTTTAACTAAGTGTTGAAAAAAGTTTTTTTTTTAATTCTACAAAAAAGTAGTAAGATTAAAAAAATAAAAATAAAAAAATTCTAGAAAAAGTGGTAAAATTTCTAAAAAAAAAAAAAAAAGTTTACAAAATATGGGAAAAAAAGTGGTAAAAAAAAAACTTTTTTTTTAATCTACAAAAAAGTGGTAAGATTAAGACAAAAAAAAGGTAAAATTCTAGAAAAAGTGGTAACATTTCAATAAAAACCCTCTCAAGGACCAAACACCCCATAATATTCACTTCACAATCATATACCCCGTTCCCACTGGTGAAAAAACCCGTTTCAACCCGCTAACAATCGGCTTTTGGTGGCGGTGGGAAAGGCATAAACAAATGGAGCAATTCAGATACTAAACGTATGAACCAGAGGTAAAGTCTGGGGAACAATGAGCTGCTCTACATCTGCTCTCAAGCTCTTTGATAGACGTGAATAATGAGAATCCTGAGGAAGGAACTGCAGCTTCCTGTTGCAGCGGCAGCGTGAGAAGAGTCTGAGGTTTCCCACCAGAACAGGAATTCCTCCATCCAGCGTTGTGGTTGTAGATCACAAGCAGCTCAGTCGTATGTTTCATGCTGCATTCACCTGAAATTGGGCGGACGGCAGACGGACGACAGCCGCTGCACGTAACGGCATAAACAAGCCTCTATGTAAACAAGTGGTCCGTCAGCACGAGGCAAAACAATACACGTGAAAATATGTTGTCATGGCGATGTGGTATTGTTTTTACCGTCTTTCTCTGGACTTCTGTGACTAAAATGACATCTGGTTTGTTACACTGCAAAAACTCAACATCTTACCAAGAACATTTGTCTAATTTCTAGTCAAAAATGTCATTTTGAGTCAAAACAAATCTCATTCTACCTAAAATAAGACTCATCACATAAAAAGTAGCTTGTTTTTAGACACTTTTTACTTCTTTCAAGCAGATTTTCACTTGAAATAAGTAGAAAAATCTGATAGTGGAGCAAGTTTTTCTTTCTTATTACAAACACAAAAAACCTGCTTTCACTGGCAGATTTTTCTACTTATTTCAAGTGAAAATTAGTTTGAAACAAGTGAAAATGATCTAAAAAAAAGTTGATTTTTAGGTGATGAGTCTTATTTTAAGTGGAAAGAGATTAGTTTTGACTAGAAATGAGACATTTTGACAAGAAATAAGACAAATATTCTTGGAAAGATGATATGAATGATATGAACGGCTCATTCAGAGCTGAAAGGAACACTTCACTTTGTTGATGGAGGGATTACTGGTTAATGAAAAACAGACTTAAGAACCAAATAATCCATTTTTTATGAATAGATAACAGGAGAAGTTACACAATGTCCCTTTAAGTCCAGTAGTAGTAGACACTGAACTGGTCTAAACCGGCGTCAGACACACTGTAATCCATTACATTACATTGAGCCTCTTCATAATCTGCCATGAATTCTGGGTAAATTCAGACAGTTTTAATCAATTAGCCTCATCATCATCAAACTGCTCAGCTCCTCTCAGTCAGCTGATCAGGTTTCTCTCTCTGGAGGAAGTTCAACCACATCACGAGTTTCAGGATCGTTTCACATCATCAACAAAAACATTTCAAACATTAACAATAAAATCGTTTCTATCCACTTTTACAGACTTGCTATTCTCTGATGTCATCCTATGATCTGTTTTATCTCAGTTTTACTCAGATGCTCTTTGTTTTACATTACATTTTCTTTGGTTTTAACTCTTTTATCCCATCCTTTCTCATCTTACTGTATCTGATTGTATTTGCTTTTATCATGTATACCCCCCCCCCCTTTTTTTTTTTTATTTTATTTATTCTTAACTGCATCATGCTCTCTTTGTAATAAGAAAGAAAAACTTGCTCCACTATCAGATTTTTCTACTTATTTCAAGTGAAAAATTCTTGAAAGAAGTAAAAAGTGTCTAAAAACAAGCTGCTTTTTAATGTGATGAGTCTTATTTTAAGTAGAATGAGATTTATTTGGACTAGAAATGACATTTTTACTAGAAATAAGACAAATTTTATTGGTAAGATTTTTAGTTTTTGCAGTGTGAGTCCTCCTGGTCTCAATGTGTTGTTTGCTGGGTGGTCCAACTCTTATGGTTTTATGGCATTTGTGTAAAATAAAGTTGTTATTATGATATAGTTTCAGTTGTTGGTGCTGCTTTCATGTGGAGGCGGCAACGTGAGACTGAGTTCTGAGTGAAACTGCTGCAGAATCACAGAAGGAGGACAAATGTCGCAATGTTCAACAGAATATTTTTTGCTGAGGTCGACTTCTGTGTCTGTGACGAGTCAGCAGCTTTCATGGATCTGTTGTCATGAACACACGAGTCTGAGTCCTGAGTTCAGCTGCTGAAATAAGTTCAGTTAATAATTTAAACCTCTTTTTTAAAATATTTTGGGGGTTAATGGGTGAATAAGTCCTGAGAGTAGAGGACGTGGTGGAGGATAAAAGCTAAAATAATCCACTTTAACTCCTTCACCTGACTGGACATCAGCTCTGGAGGTTCAGCGATGAGTCACAGCCTGAAACATTAACAGGCTTCAACTTTATAAACTGTTGTGAACTGTTTAAGTTCAACAGTTTGACAGCTGCACACACAAATATGTTTATATCTTATCTCCCTGTGCGGTATTTCACAATAAAAGCCCAATTGAGAAATAATTGGGGACTGTCCACTGAAACGGGCTCATAACTTGACAAGAAACTAATAATAATAATAATTTGACAAGTGTGAGGACTGGAGGGAACAACATTGCATGGTTTTTATTTACAAAGCCTTACTTGAAAGAGTTTGTAATTTACACTCGTTCACAGAATTCCTTGGTTTTACAAACTCCCAGTATCAGGACAGAATTGGGGAAGACTTCCTTTCAGTTTTATGCCCCTCAAAGTGGACTAACCTACAAAGCTGTCTGAAACTGGATCACCTCATTTCTTTAGATAGCTTCACAAACTAACTATCAACTGTTCTACAGCCTGTACAGTATGTAGTTGTTGATTATGATTTGTATAATATATAACTGTGTGTTTTTGTAATCAGGGCGTCATTGAAAAAGAGAACTCGCTCTCATTGACCTTCCCTGAGTAAATAAAGGTGAAATGAAATGAAAACAGGAAGTGTTGAGTTTGTTTGAGTTTGTAGTAACAGCGTAATAAACCATCAAAATGTGGCTTCTTATTAAAATACCAATTAGCTTAGCTTTAGTAAAACTGATAAATGTCTGTAAAGTCACTCAATAAAATGATATTCTATGGTTTTTTGAACCTCTTGCAATTACACCAAGTTCCACCGAGGGCCGCTGGTTCAGAAACACTGAGGTTTACAGGTAAATCCCATAGACTGTAAACAGAACGGCCGTAGCACCGTGACGTCACATATTGGTTTGGGGGAGTCTGTTTTGTGCCGCTACTACGGGGATTTGAACTGCGCCATCTTGGATTTTAGGTGGAGTCTACTCATAGATATATATACTGACTAGATGCCGCGTTCCTAGGCAGCTCTGTTGAGTGGAATACGTCAACGCGGCGGCCATCTTGGTCAGGGGGAAGCCGTGTCTACTTCCTGCACTAGTCAACAGAGGCAGACGTCTATCAACCATTAACATCACCATAACTCACTGAATATTCAACCGATTTTCAAGCCGTTTGGTTTATTATAAATGTCAGACACATATTTATGATACAACAACAAAAAAAATGTGAAATTTTTTTATATATATTTTTCTTAAATGTATTAAACATACACTTACATGCATTTTTTTTTTTTTTTTTTTTTTTTCACCTTTTAATCAATTAGCCTCATCATCATCAAACCGACCTGGACAAATGAGAATATGCACCGGCTTACTTACATGCATAAATACACTGAAATGTGTTCTACAAGGGTCCGATCGGGTCTGACTGCTGGTCAGACGTATATTATGTCTATGGTCAGAACCCCTGACCAAGATGGCGGCGCTATTGACGTATGCTGAGAAGCAGAAGGCATCTAGTCAGTATCAGTCAGAGAACTGCAGCTTTTTGAACGTGGAAGTGGTCTTCACTTGGAGAAGTACAACTCCCCCCTCGGTGAACCCTCACCTGCAGCCTTCAGGTCCATCTGTTCCAGGTCTTTGGTGAGTTGACTGGTGCTGGCCCCCGCCGCCCCCCCTGCCCCCGCTGCCCCCTCCTCCCCGCCGATGTCCGGCACCGCGTTCCTGCGGCCGGTGCGATCACAGTTGATGAAGTCCGAGTACGACGTCTCCACGTCCATCATCTGTCCATGACCAGCGCTCGCATTAGACCTGTCACAGAGAGAGAGAGATGATAGATAGATGAGTTTATTTGTCCTTTCCGTTTCGTACAGAGCGGCCTCGAGAAGTGCAACTTACATACATTTACATACATTCTCACATTTCATACACCACAATTACATAGAGACATAAGAACATAAAACATAAGACACAAGACCCCGCACCCCACAATTACATGTGCATTCCCCCTGGTGCAGGGGGAGGGGCCAGTCAATCAACCAATCAATCAATCTACCAACCACCTGCTGTCTGTTTCCACCTCAACAGTCTGAGGAGGAGGAGAGGAAGGTCTCACTGCGTCCTGAGCCGTTCCACATGACACAAGAATATCACAGTGGCATCATGATCATGCAAAAGTTGACATCATTAAAAAAAAAGCCACATGAGAAGTCATTGCACATCTGTAAAGGAGTTCATCTTTGGAATCATCTTGAATTAAAAACCTGTAGCTCAATCTACAAATTAAAAAAAAAGTCCAACAAAACAAAATCCAACATTACTGACTGTAGGCTACATCATGACAGAACTGCCATGGAGAACTGGGGAGTCGAGCTTCTCTGTTCTTAGTCTTCTCTTTTGTTTTGCAAATATAAACCATAATATGAATTCTGTCTGGTTTTGTCTTGTTTTGGTTTTGTGGTTTTTGCTCTTTATCTTCATCTTGTCGATGCATATCTTGATGTACAAAGGGAAAGCACAATAAGACATGGCTTTACACCTTTTGGTCCATGTTTTACTGACCAATCAATGCATTATGGCATTAGACTCAATGTTGCCCCCCCCCCCCCCCCCAAACATGGAAAAGATGGAAATAAATAAATAAAGGGAAGGTGTCATCTGTAACGTTATGTCTTTAGGAGATCATCATTAACGACAGAGTGGGGAGGATGAAAAGGAGAAGGAAGGAGTTAATAATTGTGGTTTCTATTCCTGCACAGCGATTGATGCCACCAGCGATAGGCCTATTTGTGCTAATTGGTCGTCCTAAAAAAACAAAAAGCTGCTTCTCAGACTCAGCTGCTCTCGCCTGCAGCCAGACCCTCTATCTATCTATTACTATTGTTATTAATATTATGGTCTATCTGTGGGTCTCAGAGGAACTGACACAGCAAGGACCTAAAACCAGAAGGAAGGAGGTCCTGGACTGATCGATACGCGAAAGACCGGAGAGTTTTTAAAGCAGCTTTCACCGGTTCAAAGGGACGAGCAGCCGAGGTGAAGCCAGAACAACACAGACCCAGAATAAAATAAAAAAATAAAAAGCCCAGTGGAGCTCCCATTTGCCATCCATTCCTCCGGTTTCCTGTTCTCAGTCCATATTTAACTAGGTCATGGATCGTGCTGCCAGCCACTAAAACACTACACAGCTGGTGAGTCCTCGGAGACCGGGACAGAACAGAAGACTGCTCCAGAAAGACCGAGCAGGAGAAAGGACAGAGCAGAGGAGAAGAGAGGAGAGTTTAGAGACGTAAAAAGACACCGAGCCGTCCTGTAAATGTCGTCTCACACACACACACATCCTTGTAAATCTATCTTTGTGAGGACATGTCATTGACATAATGTATTCCCTAGCCCCTTACCCTAACCTTAACCATCCAAAACAAATGCCTAAACTTAACCATTACTCTAAACCTAATTTAAACCTAATTATAACCTAACGTCTTAACCCTCAAACAGCCCTTGGAAAAAGTGAGGACCGGCCAAAATGTCCTCACTTCTAAAAAATGTCCTCAGTAGCATGTACACACACACACACACACACACACACACACACACACACACACACACACACACACACACACACACACACACACACACACACACACACACACACACACACACACACACACACACACACACACACACACACACACACACACACACACACACACACACACACACACACACACACACACACACACAGAGTGCTGAACAGTATGACAGGACTTCAGCCTCGGCCTCCTCCTCTAATAAAGCGTGTAACACTACAACAACCGTGACAGAGCAGCTGAGCAGCTCAGCTAGGAATCTTTAAGGAAAGCCGGGGATCAGAGTCTCGGGGGGAAACGAGGGGGAAGAGGAATAAAAAAAATAAAAAAAGAAGGAGCTGGCAGCCTCGGCTCGGAGCTCGGAGCTCGGCTTGGAGCCAGCCTGTTCCCAACACACTTTCACTCACATTCTTTCAGTCTGATTCAGAAAGGTCCAGCGATTGTTTTCCCTCCATGTGCTCACACTGTTCCTGGGTCAGAGGTCACCAGAGGTCACGAGCTGCAGACGTAGGCGACGTTCCACTGTTTGGGAAACGGGGAATTTTTGCAGTGAAGGGCAACGTGTGAGCCCACGTAGCCTCACAACTACCTCAGGAAATGTCACCGATACCCCCGGGGCAAAGGCAGATAAAACAAACAGACACACACAATGTTGTAGAAGGTTTTGCAGCAGAAACGACATGCAGGACCTTCAAGGATCACAACCCGGTCAACGAGCCACTGGAAACCCCCGGGACATGTTCCTAATGCAAATATGTAGGCCTAGATAGCCTACTACAATGGCATAAATAGACAGAATTGCCTTGTTGTTTACAACTACTTCCGGGTAGAAAACCAGCACGTAATTTGAATGAGATCAGTAGTAACAAACAGGAGTTTAGCTATAGGCCTCGATATCAGCCATTTGTCCAGGGAGCAGCCTGGTCAGATGGCTGATACACTGCAAAAACTCAACATCTTTCCAAGAATATCTGTCTTATTTCTTGTCAAATGTCTCATTTCTAGTCAAAACTAATCTCTTTCCACTTAAATTTACTTGTTTTTAGATCATTTTCACTTGTTTCAAACTAATTTTCACTTGAAATAAGTAGAAAAATCTGCCAGTGAAAGCAGGTTTTTTGTGCTCGTAATAAGAAAGAAAAACTTGCTCCACTATCAGAGTTTTCTACTTATTTCAAGTGAAAATCTGCTTGAAAGAAGTAAAAAGTGTCTAAAAACAAGCACATTTTTATGTGACAAGTCTTATTTTGAGTATAATTTGATTTGTTTGGACTAGAAATGACATTTTGACTAGAAATAAGACAAATATTCTTCGTAAGATTTTGAGTTTTTGCAGTGTAGCCTAGTAGGCTGGCTGACCAGATACTAGTTGACCAGGTTGTGATATAATTTCTGCTGTAAAATCTTTTACAACATTGCGTGTCTGTTCCCCCCCCCCCTCAAAAAAAAAGGGAGTTTCTCTCCTGGGTTTGAGTTCTGGGTTGATAGCATTTTCCCCCAAGTGCTCATACAGTAGCTACCAAACACAAGAGCCACTCTGTGCTGCTGCTATGGTGTGTGTGTGTGTGTGTGTGTGTGTGTGTGTGTGTGTGTGTGTGTGTGTGTGTGTGTGTGTGTGTGTGTGTGTGTGTGTGTGTGTGTGTGTGTGTGTGTGTGGTACAGGTTGTTATCTGCACAGTCGTCAGCGAGCCCAGCCCGTCACCACGGAGACCAGATTCATAATTACACCGTCTACCTGAGCCACAACATGAGGTTGACACAGCCAAGGCCTTCGCTGATGATACATCCCAACAAGTCCACGAACAGTATAGTGTTTTATAAACACCTGGCAGTAAGCTAGCTGATGTCTGACTGTTTAGTACTGCAACATTTAGAGAAATTATTGATTAGGCTATCTCATTGTATCGACAGAATTAAAAAAAAAATTTGTTTCAAAATAAATAAATAAAGTAAACTATAAAACAGTGTGTTTGGTTCCAGCAAAGCAAGACACACATACATTGGCTTGGTGTGTAGATTAAATGATTAGGCTAACTGATTAGATCAATTAAACTAATTGATCTAAGTAGATGAACTGAATGCATTAGTTACTGTCACAGCTCTAACAGTGACAACTGCAGACTAAACTGGATGACAGCTAAGCTAACTGCTAGCCTCTGTCTGAGCCTAACGCCGGGTTCACGCCGAAGCGCCACGAATAGCCGCGGAACGGAGACCGCTTCCCTTCAGCGCCCAAGTTAACAGGTTGTGTAGTTCAGACGCGCTGCGCTGCGACGCGCTGCGACGTGCCGCGATCGCTCGCGCCCTGCAGCGATCGTTTCGGCGTCTGTTCTATTTTGTGCGCGAGCCGCGAGCAATCGCGTCAATCTTGGCAGGAAGTCACACATGAAACAACGAGAGAATCCGGTCAATTTACAAAATAAAACACTTTTCAAAATAAAATACAGCGATTGACAAATGCGATCTTATTTATATTTGTCAGACTCTCAACAGAGAGCTAGAGAGATGAAAACACACACACGAAAGGGAGACACGGAGTGGGAAACAACAACAAAAACAGAAACAACAAACAGGGAAAGAGCGAGAGAGGAGGCAGAGACGAGTTGTTGTCAAGTGAAGGAGGACGTGAAATTAATTTTGGAAGTGGAGGGAGTTGTTTGACCCACAGCACATGGTGTTATAATTACTTATCCATGATGTAAAAAACACAGCTCTGAATGTGAGTGAACAACAGCTGAGGAGCAGAGGCGCTTGCGACCGCCGCGGAGAAATCAGCGTCTGGTGTGAACTGGAGGGACGCGGCTCACGCGCGATTTCCGCGGCCGCTCCGCTTCACGGCGCTTCCGCGTCCGGTGTGAACCTGGCGTAATACATCCACGGTCTGAGCTAACAGCTAAGCTAACTGCTAGCCTCCTGTCTGAGCTAATTGTTCTAAACAGCCCAGAAAAAAAATCACATTCACATGAACAATATCAGACACAGCTGCTCTTTGTTCACTAAAACATCAAAAATAACTGAGAGTGGTGCTTCTTCTTACTAAATCTATTTTAACAAGACAAACTAATTAGCAGCTATAAACTGGCTACACAGTTCTAAGCATTCAACAACAACAGTGGCCATCTTGGTGTAAACTTTCAGTTGCTTGTCATTAATACTATCAACGATGAATATAATAGCCTATCTTATGTCTGTGTGAAACTTACACCACACCCCACAGTAACCGTAAAGTAACAGCATGAAAAGCAAATTAATGCAGGCCTACTGTGAATTCATGTTTCTTAGACTTATGAGCTTTAAAATGAGGTAAGATAACATAGCCTATGTTTACATGTAGACTTAAAGATTTAGGTTGATTCAGAATTGATCCAGTAACATTGTTTTAATGTAAAATCAACTTGCTTTTGGGTGAAAGTTGAAGGCAAGGCAGCATCTTTATTTATATAGCCTAGCGCATTTCATACCAAGGCAACTCAATGTGCTTTACATGAAGACAGTGGTGAAGGTGATGATTTAGTGGGCTACCAGTTGCGTGGCTGAAAATATGATCTATCATAATGATAATCATATTTCAACACTGATTCAATGTGAATTTACTATCTGGGATGAGACTTTGAGGGGTGCTGCTGGCCAGTTAGCCATGTTAGCTCTACTGTTTACAGTCTTTGTGCTAAGCTAGATTAGCTTTAGCTGGCTAGGTTTCCCAAAATATCAAACTATCTTTTTTTTTTTTTTTAAATTGCAAATTTTTTGTTAATATCACACACTTCTACCAACAACCATCACACTGTCTTTACAGATAAACAGGTATAAGCACAGTTTCTTCTCACCTTTTCTGATTTGCATTGTGTTTTTGTTTCCAATTTTTGTTCTTCAACTTGTTTGTTCTTTACAGACGAAGGAACAAACTGAAATTGTGCCGCATTTTGTCTGAAATAAATATGAAATAGCCTAAATATTTCACCAGCGGCTGGATGCTATTGGCTGTTTATCATCAGCAGCTGTTCCTGTGTTTCTAGTGCTGCAGTCTGTTGTGTTTGTCTTCTTCTCCTCCAGTGTTTCTGTGACTTATGGGAGCTCCATCTAATTGCCATTTGTTTGTTTAATTAGTAGGTCTGGCTACACACACACACACACACACACACACACACACACACACACACACACACACACACACACACACACACACACACACACACACACACACACACACACACACACACACACACACACACACACACACACACACACGATCAAGTCCTACCATGAGATCATTAACAGGTTTCCATGGAGGGCCAGTGATGATGATGATGATGATGATGGTGTGTTTACCCTCTCGGTCTCAGCTGTTTAATGGCGCCGCTTTAAAATAAAAATCTATTTATCCTGGATATAAAACCCACAACAGCTCAGTGTGATGATGAAGCTGTTGTTGTCGTTGTGTGTCTGACTACTGACTGTTGTTGTTGTTGTCGTCGCTCACCTGCTGCGATTTGTGTATAATGCAAATCAACATGTAAAGAGACTTTGAACCTTTATTCTGCCTGACTGAGCTGATCAGAGCTGCTGTTCATTAAATGGAACGACACAACAACAATTACATTTTATCTTTTATTATCATCCATCAAACAGTTTTTCAATTACTTTTTGACGGGTCTTATTATTTGCTATTTGCTTATTTGCTATTTTCTATTGTCAATATTCTATTGCTGTGTGATATATGTGGTTCCTGAGATGTCCTGCGTATGATCGTTGTAGTAGTTACTTCTCATGTTTTGCTTCTTGATACTTCTCATGAGGGAGTCCTACTGTTGGATTATATGCATGTTTGTTCTTCTATACAATGTTAACTTTTCCATTTTTGTGGTTGGATTGGTCCTTTATCTAGCTCAAGGTTATAGGTAATTGAACTTTAAAATATGATTAAATCTAACATATGTTAAACCAACACTAAGGAACTTTTCAACCTTCATAAAATATTTTCATAACTTTTGTGATGATACATCGACTTACAACAAGTTGAATGACACCTCTGTCATGGCCTGAGGGGGTCTGTATCTCTTTCTCTGGCACTAAGCAGCTTTGAGGAGCATGGTAGGAACCCTGCTCTCACGCTAGTGTTCATGGGAAATGGAGTCTTCCTTCACTTTCACTTTTGCGAGTCACAACAAGGAGGGAACAGGCAAAACGGCACTTTAGCAATGGATTATGTTTGTGTTTTCACTTTGAAATGATCCACTGGAAACAGAAACTTAGTTTTGATGTCTTTTGTTAATTTTAATGCAGGATATTTACAGGGCTTCACGCTAGTGTTCATGGGAAATGGAGTCTTCCTTCAGGCAAAACACTACCGCTTTGGTCCACAGGCGCCGCCAAACTCAACCAAAACTGAAAGTTCTTTAGTACTGCTTTAAATCTCTAAACATGATTAAAATGTAAAAAATGTGATAGCCTTGTTTTAGACTTTGAAAATTAGCCATCCTATTACTAGAGGCGCCTCTAGGGTTGTAAAATTCTGGGAATTTTCAAAGTTGGAAACTTTCCATGGGAATTAATGGGAATATATGGGAATAAACAGGAATATATGGGAATAAATGGGAATAAATCAGAAATTTACAAAATTGAAGGTTGGCCCTTAACAGGAAACTTAAATATAGTTGTGAAAAATATATTGTAGCATACTAAAACAACCAGATTTAATGCAAGTACACTTGAATATCTATGGAAAGCGAAGTGTTTTCACTACATTTCCCATGAGCCTCCGCGCGCACGGTGAAATTATTAATAATAAATGTATTATTTTATTATTAATATATATATATATATATATATATATATATATATATATATATATTTTAGTCAACATTCATGTTTTTGTTGTTCAGTAAAAGAATTGTTCATAAAGAATTAAAACTTGATAAAGTTCTACTCAGAAATAGAAATGTTGAAATGTCATGTTTTTTTAATTTTATTATTTTGCATGGATGTCTGCTTATGACAAGAAAAGAAAATTACATTTATGTTTGGATATGATACAGCTTGTTTAAATTACCCCCAATTTCCAGTTAATTCCCATAAATTCCCAATAATTCCTATAAATTCCCATAATTCCCATGGAAAGTTTCCAATTTTGAATATTTCCAATATTCCCCAGCTTAACTTCCCATGGAAAGTTTCTGGAAATGTACCGAAAATTTACTGGAAATTTTTCGCCCCTTTGCAACCCTAGGCGCCTCTAATTTATTAGATGTGTATGACGGCCAGTCGGCCTGATGGGTGTTGATCTATTTAAATTATGATGGAGTTTTGACTGATATGTTTTTGTTTTGCACAAGGTGTGTTCTGATTTATACATTTATATATTTACCGTGTGACTCATCATGTGACCCTCAGGGGCAGGTTCAAAAATGGGGCGTCTGATTTGTATGAGTTAGTCTGTGTGCTAATAACTCTGCACATAAGGGAGCTGATGTGTGCGCTCTCCTTTTTTCGCCTTTCCTGTCTACAATTTTGAGGCCAGCACCTTTTAAACTGGATGTGCGCGACCGTGTCTACTCTTTGTTCTCAATTCCTTTTAGTAAAATAGTGGGACATCATGTTTGACATAATTTCCTGAATCTGTTTGGTTTAGTTGTGTGTTTTATTTCCATGCACAGTTGGTTTGTAGTTTCTGCCTCTAGTGAGGGATCGTGGGAGTTTTACCACCACAGCTGTTTGCTGCTTTCTGAAATATCCACAGAGGAATCTTCATCTTCACAACAACAGACAAGGTCATTATATCAGTAAAAGCTTGGTTTCTATTCTGTATTTTATTTTTATTGGGTTTTAAGTTCATTTTAACTTTGTTTCTTATTTATCTACTTTTTACCCAAGTAATTTTTTCATTGACCCTTACTGTCTCTCTTTTATGCCCTGATTGGTGGAGGCTTGAGCACTTTTAGCTAGACACAGGGCCGGCCGCTGACATAAACCCTCTATGTGGTTGTTCAGGGCCACAGCCGTTAGGTGGGGGGCCACATGATCAGAAAGGTACCGGGGTTCATCAAGTCATTTAAACATCCTGAGGTCTGCACGTGCAGCTATGAGCTTTATATGTAATGTGAAGTCAATATTCAGCTTCTTTTATCTCACATTTGAGACATTTGGTGAAAATAGAACGGCAGAATGACAACATTTGTGCTCAAAAAGCGATTTTACAAAATGTCATTTTAGACTTGTTTTCTACACTTATCTATTACTGTATTCATATCCTATTTCAAGCACCAAAACAGTTCATTCTCATGACTGAAGGAGTGTTTTCACAAGGGATTTGACATTTTTCAAAAAGCAGACCTCAAATTTCCAGCATTTGGCCTAAATTATTTCTTTCTACAGTGTTGTAGGACAAACTGGCCTCAGTGTGCTTACAGCGGAGGTTCTAATATTTAGACATAAAACACTTGAGTATTGTTACATCTGCAAGTATCTTAAAAAGATACATTTAAGAAAATATGTAAAAGTTGAGAAAATGGCCTCAAACCTCAGAGGGATAAACATGTCTGTATTCAGTTTTAACCAGTGATTTGGTGTTTGTCTTAGAGTGCAGGGCCACAAACAAAAACCTTGTTTAGGGGGCCACCAACATCCTAGGACCGGCCCTGGATAGACACTACCAAGACCAGAGAGTATCAAGACCAAGACCAAGTCAAGACTAAGACCAGTTGAGCTCAAGACCGAGACCGAGACAAAAAACAACAACTAGTTCCACCATATTTTTCTATTCTGCATGAGTTGAATGCGAGAGGACGAGTACCAACGCGTCTGTGTCACAAAATGCATGTGATCCCATTTGAAGAAGGTGCATAAATAATGATACTAAAAATAAAAAAGCATGGCTGCCTGGATGTTGTAGACTACAAATCCCTTCCAGACCGAGATGAGACCAAGACCACAGTAAAGTGGTCTTGAGACCTACAAGTCTACTTTCAGCACTTTTATCATTACGTTTATAGTCAGCTCATTTGTGTTGGTTTTGTGTTACATTTCATTGTGTTTTGCATATATTTTCCAAAAGGACGTCATCATCTGTCTGCAAAACAAATCCACCTACAGGAACAATAAAAGTAACCTGAGCTTGTTTCTCTGATCCAGAGGTTCAGAGGTGTCGTGTCGTGTCGTGTCGTGTCGTGTCTCTTCTCTACAACCAGACAGAGATTCAACCACCAGGCAGCAGGAAACCACATCAACATCATGTGATCTGATGTGATTTGATCAGCGATCGGTGCCAACAGCTCAGGAGAGGCAGGGCGGTCCTGATGGAGGGAAACATTTACTCTGCTCTGCTCTAATGACTTCAGATCCAGACGTCCGATAAAGAAAATCATTCATCTCGTTTTCTTTATAAAAAACAACAAAACATCTGAAAACGACCATGTTGTATTGAAAAATGTGATATAAACAGATATTTATGTGGCACTGGCAGGAAACCACATCACTGACACAGAGTCACAGACAGGTGACTAAATGAAAAGGAAAGTGTAATGTAAAATAGTTTAGAGATAAATTAAAGGGGAATTGCCGCGTATATCCGTATAATGGAGTCTACAGGGCAGCAGAATGCAGCCTCTAAATAACACATTATCTGCAGAGAAACTCCTTCATTTCACCAATATTTAGTTCTGATAGGCTAGTGCTATTCCCCTCTGAGTCCGGGGTTAGCTGTTATCAACATCCGGGGTCTGTAGGTTGACCCACTGACCTCTGACCTGGATGATGTCATCTCTGAGCGCCGCGCGACTCATTCTGATAATAATCATTCTGCTTCGGCATTCGGGTCCATTTTTATCT
This sequence comes from Trachurus trachurus, assembly GCF_905171665.1. NCBI lineage: Eukaryota > Metazoa > Chordata > Actinopteri > Carangiformes > Carangidae > Trachurus > Trachurus trachurus. The sequence goes on along the minus strand of NC_139901.1, from coordinate 33,935,865 downwards.
CAACTAGCCGGAGCTTTAGTGAGTCCAGGTTGAGGAGAGGAAGCCTGTGGAAGCTGAACTTCATCCAGCTGCTCATTTTGTTCTGACAAGTCGGAAACACGCTGAAACGAACCGTAGCATTAGCATTAGCAACAAGCCGTGCCGCATGGCGCTCAGAGATGACATCATCCAGGTCAGAGGTCAGCAGGTCAACCTACAGACCCCGGATGTTGATAACAGCTAACCCCTGACTCAGAGGGGAATAGCACTAGCCTATCAGAACTAAATATTGGTGAAATGAAGGAGTTTCTCTGCAGATAATGTGTTATTTAGAGGCTGCATTCTGCTGCCCTGTAGACTCCATTATACGGATATACGCGCCTCTCGGCTGGAGCTCATTTCATCACAACCACTTGGAATGACACCAGAGTTATCTGGGGGAGGAAATGATCGGATTTTATGCTAGAAATAAGGTCCAGAATGTAAAAAAAAAAAAAAAAAAAAAAACAGCAGTTCCCCTTTAATGAAGCTGAAGCAGCATGCGGAAAGTTTCTTGGTAAATGACATTTGTATAAATTAGTTCCTTCTCTTAGAGTCACACTGTTCACTGGAGTCACTGAATGACTCACAAAGTTCAGTCTGAGTCTCAGTGTGAAAGGCCAGTGTGTGTGTAGTAGTATACAAAGTGAAACTCGACACACACCTGCGGTTGGAAACACTACAATCAACACAAATGTCACAGGTGTGTGCGTGTATGTGAAATAAATCAGTGCAGCTGAACTCTGTTCGGCCTTCAGACTATTCCTGCTGTCCTTCCTTCCTTCCTGCTCGGGGGGTGAAGCCGACATGGACGAGGGAGTTATTACTGATTCAACTTCTGCTAATTCCTCCATTGTGAGAGAAACAAAGCTGCATTATCACATCACACTGCAAAAATACAAAATCCTACCAAGAACATTTGTCTTATTTCTAGTCAAAACAAATCTCATTCTACTTAAAATAAGACTCATCACATTAAAAAGCAGCTTGTTTTTAGACACTTTTTACTTCTTTCAAGCAGATTTTCACTTGAAATAAGTAAAAAAAATCTGACAGTGGAGCAAGTTTTTCTTTCTTATTACAAGCACAAAAAACTTGCTTTCACTGGCAGATTTTTCTACATATTTAAAGTGAAAATTAGTTTGAAACAAGTGAAAATGATCTAGAAACAAGTTAATTTTTAGGTGATGAGTCTTATTTTAAGTGGAAAGAGATTAGTTTTGACTAGAAATGAGACATTTTGACAAGAAATAAGACAAATATTCTTGGAAAGACACACACACAACACACTCAGACAAAACCACACAATTAGCTTGTTGGTGAATAAAAGCAAAGGCCAAACACAAAGGCTTCTTCCTCCTCCAGGACGTAAACAGTGACCACACATGTAACAGGGATGGAGACGTTAAAGGGATAGTTCACCCAAAATTGAAATTTCTCAACTCATGATCTCCTCCCCCTCATGTGGACTAAGGGCTGGGAGAAGTTTCAGAGTCCTCCGTGGCTTCTCTGAGTTACAGGGGGTCTCGGCGTAGCAGTGCATGTCCATATGACGGTTGCAAATGGATACCAACTGTCTTCGTAACAAAAAGACACACCAAAAAACATCCAGATACCTCCATGCTGCTCGTATGTAATGTCCGTCTTGTATTGAAGCCCCGACATGAGAAATTGTTCCTGATTTGCACTGACACAGGAAGAGCAGTGAACTGAGACACTGGGAGCTTCCACAACAAACAAGCTTGAAATATAGACTTATTTAATTTTTTTCTTAACAATTTCGCATTTCAGGGCTTCAATACAAGAGGGACATTACATACGAGCAGCATGGAGGTATCTGGATGTTTTTTGGTGTGTCTTTTTGTTACGAAGACAGTTGGTATCCATTTGCAACCGTTATATGGACATGCACTGCTACGCCGAGCAGGGCCGTTGTTTAGGGGAGAAAGGTGATGATAACTCTAGGGGCCCAGCGCCCAGTAGGGCCCACAAAAACCCCAGTAGTCTAATCTTTGTATGACTGATTTATTCTGTGTAAGACTTATAGTACACTGTAAAAACTCAACATCTTTCCAAGAATATTTGTCTTATTTCTTGTCCAAATGTCTCATTTCTAGTCAAAACTAATCTCTTTCCACTTAAAATAAGACTCATCACCTAAAAATGAACTTGTTTTTAGATCATTTTCACTTGTTTCAAACAAATTTTCACTTGAAATAAATAGAAAAATCTGCCAGTGAAAGCAAGTTTTTTGTGTTTGTAATAAGAAAGAAAAACTTGCTCCACTATCAGATTTTTTCTATATTCCAAGTAAAAATCTGCTTGAAAGAAGTAAAAAAAAAAGTGTCTAAAAACAAGGTACTTTTAATATGATGTGTCTTATTTTAAGTAGAATGAGATTTGTTTTGACTAGAAATAAGACAAACATTCTTGCTAAGATACTTGAGTTTTTGCATTAGCATCAAAACAAGGTAAGCTAAATAAAAAATGATAATACATTCCTAGCAACGGCCCTGATGCCGAGACCCCCTGTAACTCAGAGAAGCCACGGAGGACTCTGAAACTTCTCCCAGCCCTTAGTCCACATGAGGGGGAGGAGATAATGAGTAAGAAATTAGAATTTTGGGTGAACTATCCCTTTAAGAACAGCTCGTTCAGGGGCCGTGACTCAGCACAGACTCTTTACAGCGGGCCATTAGGGAACCGGCTCGCTGTGCCGTCCCGCCGGAGCCTCTTAAGCCTGAGCCGCGTGTAATAAACTCACATTATCTGCAATAACCCACACCAGGAGGAGGAGGAGGAGGAGGAGGAGGAGCGACTTCCACATCCATTACCCCGTCTCAAGTCTGTCAACTCATTCTGCTGCTGCTGCTTTTTATTGACAGAGCAAAAAAAAAAAGTCCTTCACGTGAATGAGTTTCACTCTGCTGCTCTTAGCAACCGAGCTGCAGCTTCAGCCTCGTCATCGCTGCCATTAGTCTGATGGGATGTTGTAGCCCACCAGCAGCTAATGACTGTTTTCATTATCCATTAATTAGAGTGAATAAAAATCTAGAAAGAGTTTACCAAGGAAATGGTTGCATGTTTCCTGGTAAATCTTTTTGTGGTCATGTTTTTAAACGCAAAAACACACAAAAAACCAGCTGGGTTCACATTTTCAGTTATAATAAACGATTATTAGGCTATTAATGAACCCTTTAAAGCTAATTTATCATTTCTAATGTTGCCAAAAACAGCATGGCAAACACAAACACTGCTAAAACTCAAAATCTTATCAAGAATATTTGTCTTATTTCTAGTCAAAATGTCATTTCTAGTCAAAACTAATCTCATTATACTAAAAATTAGACTGAAAACATTTTAAAAGCAGCTTGTTTTTAGACACTTTTTACTTCTTTCAAGCAGATTTTCACTTGAATAAGTAGAAAAATCTGATAGTGGAGCAAGTTTTTCTTCCTTATTACAAGCACAAAAAAAACAGCAGATTTTTCTACTTATTTCAATTGAAAATTAGTTTGAAACAAGTGAAAATGATGTAAAAACAAGTTACTTTTTAGGTGATGAGTCTTATTTTAAGTGGAAAGAGATTAGTTTTGACTAGAAATGAGACATTTTGACAAGAAATAAGACAAATATTCTTGGAAAGATGTAGAGTTTTTGCAGTGAGGCATGAATATATATTAACCCAATAACCCATAAAGAAACAAAGAGTCTATAATCAGCAGATGTTACCTTCACTTACTCCTGAAGGTTTCGGGCTCTTTGGGGCGTTGGTTTGGACAAACCGTCACCGTTTTCCAACATTAATCGATTGATATTTTGTCGATAGTCGAGAAAAACCATCATCAGATCATCAGCCATATGATGATGGAAATAATAATTAGCCACAGTTTCTCAGAGTCACGGGGGACGTCTGCTGTTTTCAGCCTGAGGACAGAGAGTCAAGTCTTCACATCACAGAAGCTGAAACCATCTCTTTGTTTGTCCTTTTAACTCGAACTATAAAACTTTATAGAAAAGTCAAACGACCTCTGTTGTTCAGATGATGAATGAACTAATCACCAGCTCTGATAAAACAACACAAACCTCCATTTTAAACTGAAAACACCGACATGTTTCGTCTTCTTTCACACAAAACAACAGACTCTGTTAGCCTTGGCTGTAAAACCTGCAGTTCATTACTTTAAAATGTCCAGTAAAATAACTTAAAAACACTGAACAGTATAAAAACTGTAACATGCAGTGCATCATGGGAGTTTTATTATAAACTAGAGTATATTACTGTAGCACTTTGAGATTACTTTATGAAAAGTGCTTTACAAATAAAATGTATTATTATAATTTCAAAAATGCAGTAGTTTACTGTTGCAGCATGGGTCCACAAAACAAAAACAGTTATTTAGCCTACTGGATTACTTAGCTACAGTAAACTACACTTCTGTATTTTCTTATAAGGTACTGTAGTTTAAGGCGAAACAAGTGATGCATCTAAAAGATTAGCCACCTATGGACTGGTGTTGAAAATTACACACACTGCAAAAACACAAAATCTTACCAAGAATATTTGTCTTATTTCTAGTCAAAATAAATCTGGCAGATTTTTCTACTTATTTCAATTGAATATTTCTTTGGAACAAGTGAAAATGATCTAAAAACAAGTTCATTTTTAGGTGATGAGTCTTATATAAGTGGAAAGAGATTAGTTTTGACTAGAAATTAGACATTTTGACAAGAAATAAGACAAATATTCTTGGAAAGATGTTGAGTTTTTGCAGTGCACACATGTTATAGAGCAGAGTGTTTCCAGTGCTAAACACACCCAAGCAAAGCATCTGGTCTGTCCACTGGAACAGGCTCAATGTCCATATCAAATAAATAAACATAACATAACATAACAAAGCCATTTACCAGTTGTCATTCACGTTAAACAAAAGGAGAGGACGAAGAAGTAAAGTCCTTTACCACACTAAGCTGCAGCCTGTAGCTCCGTTGATGTGAAACAGCAGAAAGAGGCCGATAACACTGAACTCTTGTTTCTTACCAAAGTCTTTCAGTGGGTTTTCTCTACGACCATGCAGCAGCCTGCTCCTGAACGCACCGCCACACCACAGCTGAGTGGCTCGGTCTGTTGTGGGTCTGTTGTGGGTCTGTTGTGGGTCTGTTCTCATGATGTGAGCAGCAGCTTGACACCCAGCCCCCTCAGACTCAGACTCAGAGCTGCGTTTCCTCGTCGGGAGCAGAGCTGCATTGTTGCTCCTCTGCTCTCTTCCTCTCATAAATAAATAACCCCCCCCCCCCCGTCCATTCAGCCCTGCTGCCGTATATTCACCCATATCCTTCCTCTCCCGGGGCAGCAGGGTGTGAAGGTCCTAGTTGCCCCTGGTGAAGAGAATAGAGCAGCTTGTGATGTAACATGGTGGAGGTTGTGAACGTGGAGCTGAGATCACACCGACCGACCAACGACCACAAGAACCTTTCACCTCCTCTTCATCTCTCACTGGCACTTTAACACTCCTGTCGCTAGGAGGGAAGGAAGGGAGGGAGGGAGGGAGGAAGGAAGGAAGGAAGGAGGGAGGGAGGAAGGAAGGAAGGAAGGAAGGAAGGAAGGAAGGAAGGAAGGAAGGAAGGAAGGAAGGAAGGAAGGAAGGAAGGAAGGAAGGAAGGAAGGAAGGAAGGATTGTGGACAGAAAGAAGGGGAATAGAAAGATGGGTGGGAACAGATTCATTCAAGGAAGGAAGGACAAAGAGAAAGATGGGAGGAAAGAAGGAAGGGAAAAGGGAAGGGAAGATAGAAGGAGGGAGGGAACAGATTTGTTCAAGGAAGGAAGAAGAAGGAAGGAAGAAGGGAAAGAAGGAAGGGAGGAAGGGAAAAGGAAGGAAAGAAAGAAAGATGGAGGTATAGGGAACAGATCAGGTCAATTGGATCAAAAGAGGAAGGAAGAAGAAGTAAGGACGAAGGGAAGGAAGGAAGGAAAAAGGGATTGTGGACAGAAGGAAGGGGAAAAGAAAGGAAAGAAAGATGGAGGGAAGGAAGGAAGGACAAAGGGAAAGATGGGAGGAAAGAAGGAAGGATGAAGGAAGGGAACAGGTTGGGTCAACAGGAGGTTCAAGTCTCAGACTCGGTATTAAAGTCTTTGTCAGACAGAACTACCACTAACGCTGCTCTCCTGTCTCCTGTTCAGCTCCGACACCGAGCCGGATCACCGGATCACTGCCACTCCGACAGAACAGTCGTTTTAAAGGAGCGTTCTGAGCTGTTCTGAGCCGTTCTGAGCTGCTCCGTTGCTCCGGCCCGAGGCCCCGAGGCCCCAAGGCGTTATAGGAGTCAGAGGAGCAGCCGGAGAAGAAGCCTGACCGAGGCCATTAGCTTCAGCTCCTCTTCAGTCGGACTGATGAATAAAACAACGGGCCGGGCACTCGGGCAGCGCCGCTCTACTTCAGAAAGCTGCTGCGGACAAATCTAAAATCAATCAGGCTGGGACAGATTCTCTGGGCCGAGCCGCCGATCCACGATCCACAACTCACTGATCGATTCACCGCTCGTCTCTCTCAAGGAGAAAAACACAGGAATGACTGAGAGAGAGGCATCCATCCATCCATCCATCCATCCATCCATCATTAAGACTGCAGATTTACACCCAGACTGAGGCGTTCACTGTCGGCATGTTAAAAGTAAGAACGGCTGCAGCTCCACTCATCCGTTCTCTGTTTAAAGGGATACACCAACATTTTTTTTCGTGTCTTGCCTCACTCCCGAGTCCATGACCAGCAGATAGACACCATCCTTTCTACTGTGCGTGCAGCAACAAGGGAGATAGAGCCGTATCACCGTAATTAGCTTAGCTCAAACACTGGAAGTGTATGGGTAGTGTTAGCCTGCCTCCACCTAAAGTCGCTAATTAGCTTAGCTCAAACACTGGAAGTGTATAGGTAGTGTTAGCCTGCCTCCACCTAAAGTCGCTAATTAGCTTAGCTCAAACACTGGAAGTGTATGGGTAGTGTTAGCCTGCCTCCACCTAAAGTCGCTAATTAGCTTAGCTCAAACACTGGAAGTGTATAGGTAGTGTTAGCCTGCCTCCACCTAAAGTCGCTAATTAGCTTAGCTCAAACACTGGAAGTGTATGGGTAGTGTTAGCCTGCCTCCACCTAAAGTCGCTAATTAGCTTAGCTCAAACACTGGAAGTGTATAGGTAGTGTTAGCCTGCCTCCACCTAAAGTCGCTAATTAGCTTAGCTCAAACACTGGAAGTGTATAGGTAGTGTTAGCCTGCCTCCTACCTAAAGTCGCTAATTAGCTTAGCTCAAACACTGGAAGTGTATAGGTAGTGTTAGCCTGCCTCCACCTAAAGTCGCTAATTAGCTTAGCTCAAACACTGGAAGTGTATAGGTAGTGTTAGCCTGCCTCCTACCTAAAGTCGCTAATTAGCTTAGCTCAAACACTGGAAGTGTATAGGTAGTGTTAGCCTGCCTCCTACCCGAGCTGAAATCAGCAGTCAGAAGCTGATTTCATTTTAGCTCTAAACTCTGTAAATATTTCACTTTATCCACATTTCAAACATGTTTAGGTGAGAAAGTAGCCGTTTAGATCAGCAGCGTGTCGTTAATTTGTCTAAATAGCTGTTTACAATTTTGTTGGGACGAATTCGGCGCTACTCAAGCTAGCCGTTGTGACCAACGCACTTCCGGTTACTTTCACAAAATAAAACACCCGTTGCCCTTTACATACAGAAAACCATGATGATAGAATTTGTGCTTTTACTTTGAAATAGGAAGCTAACCTACCCTCGATGTAGTGCGTAACTTCTGTCGGCCCCTAGAGGATTTCTGCGTTATTACAACGATACGGCTGGCACCTCCCTCCCCTCCCCACCGCTATGCTAATGCCATAGACTGTAAGGCTAATGCATATCACACACAGTAACAGTAACACTCCCAACACACCACATGCTGCTGGTCATGGACCACGGACCACGGTTGCTGGATGGAAACGTAGCTTCATACAGACTAAAGTCAAAAAACTGATTCATGGGTTTGAGTCTGACCTGAGATCAGTGGCTCAGTGAGGTAATATAATGTTTTTATTGTGCTGCTGCTGCTCAGGTGCAGAAGATGATTATCTTATTCTTTATCGCTCAGTTTGACCTGCTTCTTTAAATAAATAATAACAGAGAAAAGATATATGATGAAACAAAGTCTCAGCAGGTTATTATCATCTTCATCATCATCATTAACCGTCTCCCTGGGAGGATTATTGTTCCTGCATTATTTATTATCCAGCTCTGACACTTTTATTCAAGTCATTTATCATCATAAATAATAAAGATGTCGACTGTTTTTCTTGTGTAATGTTTAAATCCCAGTGAGCGTCTTTAAACCTTTATATCATCTGTAAACGTACATTAATATTTAATACGTTAAAACCCTTTTCTCACTCTGAACAAACAACAGTTCACTGTCTCTGTGACTTCCTTCACTTCACTGAAACTAAAACAGATCAGATAAAAAAATAAGAAATGAGAAGCAGAAAACTGAAGAGGTCAAAAGGTCAAACACACGTTCATCAGTGGTTGTGTTGATTAAACTGAGAAACACTGGACTATTGGTGCTGAAGATGCTGTCGTCCGACTTAAACACTTCATC